>NW_015150599.1:430942-445470 GCF_000732505.1 Cyprinodon variegatus
ATCCCTTCCAGGGTTTTTGTACAGGAATTTTTGCTCTGTAGAACCAGAGCTGTTGAGTTCAGGTGCTTGATGATTCCTCGACTCCCGTTTGCTGTGGAACGCTTCTTGAACCGTGTTTTCTCTTTATTTAGATCAGCCTCAGTGATTTTAGCGGTAAAGTTTTGTTTCCTGCTCCTCCAACGTTCTAAACGCTCACTTGTTGTTCTCTGTTTCCCTTAGCAACACCTTCGAAAATGGATGGAAGTGGTTGTGATAACGCACAAAGGTGGCCAGCGGAGTGACGGCAGTGTAAGTAAAGACATGTCCTCTGTGTTCCTCGCCTACGTTGATTCACTCCTGATTTTAATAGCAAACATTGATGACCGAAGGCTCCGGGTCCTTAAGGCTGTCAGCCGCTGCTGCTTCCTTCAGTTGGCCCGTCTTTGCATAAACCAAATTACCCTCTCAGAAGGAGATAGGAATTGTTCCTTGCGCTCACAAAGCCTCGGTGGCGTGCAGTCAACAGCCTCGGCGTTGAGTGGTGAGGGCCCGTATTTCAATCAATGATTAATTAGGCGCCAGGCGGGCGGTGCAGGGCCCGCTAACGCACATCCTCATTATCTCCACGACAGATAACCTTGTAAAGGTGACAGAGAGGGGAAAAAATACAGCTGCCTCTCCCTCCTAGACTCTTCCTTCTACTCGTGTCTCTTTATTCAAGTTCGTCCCGACTCTATTCAAATCCGGGCCTTTAATTAGATGCAAATTGGCCCTTTTGTCTTTGCTGCCCCCCCAACTCGTGGTCTCGTTGGCTGGTGACAGCGAAGCTGGCAGGGACGCTAAAACTGGGGTCATTGAGTCAATTAGCTGAGGCTGATGAAGACAGAACCGGGCAAGGAGATGCGGGGAAGGGTGGAGGTGAAGGTGTCACGCGGAAAACAAACTCTGCTTCCTTTAATCAGTGTGTTTTAATTATGTCCAAACATCATTTCCTAAAGCCTGGATCCAAAACGAATCCAGTAACTGGTCAGTGATGATCAAAAATAATGATCCCTGCAACGCCATCACTCCTCTTTATACGGTTCATAAACAGACAACACACTGACACTAAAAGTCGCCATTTTGTTCTGCTGACTGATGGTTGTCTCCCATTCCGGTACAGCCTGCGTTGGAGGGTGTTGAGGTGAGACGTGTCCCGGTGTCGCCCCGGCTGTTAGTGAGTTCTGTCAGTGATTAAAACTCTGAACCAGTGTGGTAGTGGTGGCCGTGGCCTGTTTCTATCTGTGTTCCGTGTTTGTCTCGTTAGAAAATGTTCCTGTCATCCCATGTTCACCCCAACCTCCAGTTCTCCTGTTTCTCCTCCTGAGACAGCGTCTCTAGTGCAGGTTTATGCGTAGAGCTCATTTTGGGGGGACATGATATTTGCCTGGGAAAAGGTACATGTAAAACTATTCACACCTCTTAGATTCTCTAACAGTCAGTCACACAACTTAGAAGTTTCTCAGCTCAGCCAGTTTAGATGGAGAATATCTAAGAACATCAGTTCTATGTCCTCCTGCAGATTCTTCATTGGATTAGGTGCTGGACTTGGACTAGGTCCTTTCTTTAAGGGTTTTACCCCCCTGACCCTCCTAAAAAAAAGCTAGGGCCTAGCCAGCATCATGCTGCTGCCTGATCAGACATTTTCTTCATCTCTGCATAAAAGCCAGAACTATGCAGAGCATGACTTTATCTTGGACTTTCTCCCTGACCCGTCTGTGCTTTTCCTTGTCTTCATTCTTAGGAACCTCAGACTGCCTGTGTTTATCTGTTCACTGAAGTGGTGAATTTTATGGTTCCACTGGTTTTATTTAGGGTAGCAGCACTCTACAAAGGCACACCCCTCTTTTTTTTTTTTTTTTTTTCCCAAACGTCACATTTGGTCCAAAAGAGAAGGCTAAGTTTTTTTTTTGTTTTTTATTTTCTTCTATGTGACAAGTTGTGAAGAGTTCTGGGGTGTGAATACTTATGCAATGTTCCCCAATAGCCTGCAGATGGGCTTCCAGTAGTTTGGCTTCATCCTCGTCTCTCCACAGTGATGTCATCAAGACTGTTGTTTGTTTCTACCCATTTGGCTCTGAGGTTTCACCCAGGCTCTTGTTGTTTTGCTTCTGGTTCTGTTCTGGATTCCTGCAGGAGATGAAGATCTGCTCGGCCATCATAAACCTTTTCCATCTCATCCCGGCTGCACCTCAGACGCTAGTCAAACCGCTCCTGGAGGTGGTCATGAAGACGGAGAGGGCGATGCTCATTGAGGTAGGACACAGACCAGATCTTTAGCTCTTCAAGCGTCGGTTATGTCGGTCTTAGAATTAACCTGTTTTTTTTTCTCATTTTATGTATTTTCTCTGCTCCAGGCTGGCAGCCCATTCAGAGAGCCTCTGATCAAGTTCCTGACCCGCCACCCATCCCAGACGGTGGAGCTGTTCATGATGGAAGCCACTCTGAACGACCCTCAGTGGAGCCGCATGTTCATGGTCAGACCACATCCTTATCATTCCCCTCATTTCTTTTAGAATCACCTATTTAATACAGTCCAATATATTTCATGTGTTCTGAGGCCTGGTTAGTACCAGGCTGAGACGATCACTTTCCGTTCACTGTGTCAGGGTTTTGTGGTCAGCTGGGATTCTGGTTTTATGTCCACATGCAGAGTTTTCTGAAACACAAAGATGCTAAACCTCTCAGAGACGTTTTGGCCTCTAATCCCAACCGCTTCGTTCCCCTGCTGGTCCCTGCTGGTACTGCGGCTACCGTTCGACCTGGATCCCCTTCCACCGCCACAGCCAGACTGGACCTGCAGTTCCAGGCCATCAAGGTTTGCCCCGTTACTCCTGGGCATGATGTGATACGAGCTCAGAGTTAATCTCCTGTGAGGATTGTCCCAAACGCCTTCAGGGAGCTCCTTATTTATCTAATTTCTCATTTCGTTTATGCAGATCATCAGCATCATTGTGAAGAACGATGAGGGTTGGCTTGCAGGGCAACACTCCCTGGTCAGCCAGCTTCGCCGAGTCTGGGTCAGCGAGGCTTTCCAGGAAAGACATCGCAAAGACAACATGGCCGCCACCAACTGGAAGGAGCCCAAACTGCTGGCTTACTGCTTGTTGAGCTACTGCAAGTATGTTTGGTGGTTAAAGGAGAAACAACCTTGACTGCAAATAAGCTATTTACATTCAACATTAGGCTATTTTTTATTCATAAAGAGTTTAGAAAACACAGAAAGGAAGAAAACCAACCAGATGTTGATAGTATGTTTAGTGTTTTCTGTAGATCTGTATCACTGTGGAAATGTGACTTATTCTACCACTGCTTCCTCTCAAACAGGCGTAACTACTCTGAGATTGAGCTGCTGTTCCAGCTGGTGCGAGCTTTTACGGGTCGTTTCCTCTGCAACATGACTTTCCTGAAGGAGTACATGGAGGAGGAAATTCCCAAAAACTACTCCATTCCCCAGAAGCGAGCTTTGTTCTTCCGCTTTGTGGAGTTTAACGACCCTCATTTTAACGACGAGCTGAAAGCAAAGGTACGTTCAGTGTGCTGAGCCATACACTGAAGTTATGTTTTATGTTTGTTGCTTTGCTGTTCGTTCTCTCCTCAGTCATTCTCTTGATACAACCTGAGTGAAGTTGGCCTCTGCATCTTCTTCATATCAGACAAAATTGGTGTCAAACGTTTGTGCACCTAAAATATATGTTTGTGCAGCTATAATTTAAAAGATATAAAGAAATGTGTCTAGAGGTCATCAAAGGTCAACCAGACCCCCCACCTTCTTCAAATCAGACGAAATGGGTGTCCGTCAATTAACTGGACTCCGTTTGTGCAGCAAAAATTGTCGTTTGTGCTGCTTTGGCTTGAAGATATTAATGAAAGGTTAAAGGTCAACCAGCCCCAACCGCCACCCCACTTTTACGAAATCAGACAAAATTGGTGTCAATCACCTCGGCTATGTTTGTGGTGGTATGTGCAGCAAAAAGTTTAATTTGTGCTCCTGTAATTCTAAAGGTATAAAGACAAATGTTCTCCAGGGGTCATCAGAGGTCAACCACTCCCCTGGCCCCGCTCACATTTGCAAAAATAAATAAATTTGGTGTCAATCATCTGTGCTACGTTTGTGCTGCTTTTTGCAGCACAAATTTTCGTTTGTGCCGCTATCATTTTCTTCCAGGTTAAAATTAAATTATTCATATTTATAGGTTAGAAACGTATAATTTATATGAAATTTACAGTTTTAGCATGAACAGATGTTCACTGGCCTTTGATGACCTCTACAAACTATTATTAATATCATGAAAATGATAGCAGTACAAATGAACATTTTTACTATGCAAAAATATAAAATTATAAAATATATATATTTTGAATATAAAATATTTAAAATAAATACAGTACAGACCAAAAGGTTGGACAAACCTTCTCATTCAAAGACTTTTCTTTATTTTCATGACTTATGAAAATTGAAGATTCCCACCTTGAATATAAGACCTATTTTCAGTTGTTTCACATTTTTTTTTTTTTGGTTTATATAATTCCA
Organism: Cyprinodon variegatus; assembly: GCF_000732505.1. Lineage (NCBI taxonomy): Eukaryota > Metazoa > Chordata > Actinopteri > Cyprinodontiformes > Cyprinodontidae > Cyprinodon > Cyprinodon variegatus. Next base: position 435,495 of record NW_015150599.1, read on the forward strand.
CATGTTAATTCATAGTTTTGATTCCTTCAGTGTGAATCTTCAATTTTCAGAGTCATGAAAAAAAAAAAATCTTTAAAATAATAGCGGCACAACGACAAATTTTGCATAATTTGAATAAGGTGGGGGGCCAACTTCACTCAGGTGTTTCTCATTTCCGATATGATACATATATTGCAGCTTTGAGTATTGACTGATAGACATATCCACCCGATATGATAGCAGCGCGATCCATACATGCTTTTATTACTTAGCTTGCTACTTGCAATATTAGAGGCCTGGTATTAGGCAAATCAAGACCAACAGGTATGAAAACAACTGACCCATTTATTATTAACCATTGAGTAACACAAACGTTAAACAGATGTGGATATAAGCGTAGAGATGCAGGCTGATGTGTCCAGAGATTTGTGTTATTTGACTGATATCAGATCAGGACATCCCTCTAGACAAAGAGTCTATCGCTGGTTTGGATGTTGTTTGTTTGGTCGTGTGAACATTTTGGTGCTACATTGCAAGATTGCGAGGCTGTTTACCTGAAGGGAGGAGAAAGGTGTGTTTTTTTCAGCATAATGAGAGAATTTATAAATTGTGTAAAGGACTTGATCGGTTTCATGGTTGGGAAAGGGTTAACTAAGATCTCTGCAGACCCCACACATGCTCATTTAAACAACCTTGTGAGTTTCCTGGAAGCATTCATGGTTTTAAAGTTTTAACAGCTGCTGGAAGGGTAGAATGTTTCATCCATGTCATATCAGGGTGTTATATTCATATCCTGAGGGCTGTTGGCTCATGTGATCCAGGTGTTTTAAACCTGCAGCTTTCATGCTGATGAAATATTAAGCCAAGCGGAGAGTGTGAGGGTGGCGGTGGCACGGTAATCAAAATGACGGAGGTTGGAATGATGGAAGCACAGAGGAAATATCAGGATGACCTGATCTGGTTATGAAGAATGTTTTGCAGTGCTTCCACCTCTGGGATATCCCCTGATGTTCTGGAGCGCAGTAGGTCCCTCTGACCTCTGATTTTTCTAATGATTCCACCTCTGCTGCATACAAACAATCTTTGAAGTTCCTGGAACAACTGAGTGATGGGCAGGTTTTCTTCAGCCCGTCCTCCCAGTTTGGGTAACAACACCTTCAGGGAGCTGATCTGTGGACCTTTCTGCTAGCCACGCTTTGGCCCAGAACTTCTTTGATGGAGTCACTGAGGTCATTGTGTTTGTTGTGGCCCTCAGAGGCTCCCAGATGAAGGACTTTGTCCTCTCTGTCCGACGTGCTGCGGCACACTGAAACGTTTTTCTAATGAGGCTCGCTCTGCTGCATGCAGGAGCAGGATTTAGAAACGGGTTGGAGTGAAGAAGAGGCGGGTTGTGGGGCTAGAACACCTGAATTACACAGATCCCCTCCTATACACACAGATGGAATAAATATGCCTCATGACAGACCTTAATGGGACGGTGATGAGCACCTCTTGCATCCTTTGATTTCCCTACAAGCTCATCATCACAGGAATAATTGTGTTGGACTGAAGTCCAGCTTGATCTGCAGGATCTTAGAGAATATTCCCTTTAAGGGAGCAATGTGGGAGCTGGAATAAAACTTCAGTGTTGGCATGCACTTTGTTTAAAAAAAGCTTCATGCAGAAAACTTTTTGAGACGTAGCTGAAAACAGAAAAGCGTGAAGCCTAAAGTGTCATTTTCCATCCTGCTGCAATAAGAAGAGAGTTCCTGTAGAGATGAAAATCACAATGACAACTTTTTTCATGAAGATCTCTGACCCCTTGTTCTGGTTCTAAGGTTTTGCAGCACATCCTGAACCCGGCCTTCCTGCACAGCTTTGAGAAAGGGGAGGGGGAGCAGCTTCTAGGACCACCCAACCCTGAGGGAGACAACCCAGAAAGCATCACCAGTGTCTTCATCACCAAGGTAACAGCTCAGAGGACCATTTGAGGGTTCCTCCTCTTTCCTCAGATTGTTTTCCCTTTACTGAAGACAATGGGATCCCTTCACACCAAGTCATCTTCCTCATCTTCATCCCTCCTTTAACTTGTCATAGTTCCAATTAGTTCCTTTGAGAACGTTTATCTTAGTGGAATTCTGCTTGATAAACCATCCCAGACAAAGAGAAGGTTCCTACTTTCATGGTTTTCATCTTTATTTAGTAAAATATTTAACTAGAATTTTGTCCTTTAAAAAAAGTATTTGGAATAAAAAAAAAGATTCTTCTTATTGTTGAGGTAATAATTAAACCTTTTCAGCCTTTTTAGCCACATTATCACTGTGTGATGGGAAGCTAACGTTGGTACTCAGATCAGGGCTTATCCATGGTTCAGGACGGCCCAGTCAAAGCACAGACCTCTATGTGATGGTATCAAATCCACTGAAGGTGGAATCGGATTAATGGTTTCCAAATCAACTCGTTTAAAATACTTGCTATTTTGAAATGCTGTCAGGTCGCAACTATTTTGGATTTAAAACAGTAAAGCTTGACTTACTGACTTGATCAGTTCTTTCATGAAGCGATAGCTCTCGCTTTGCACCCAGTTGACGCAATGATGTCCTGTCTTTCTAGGTTTTGGACCCGGAGAAGCAGGCCGACCTGTTGGACTCTCTTAGAATCTGCCTCTTGCAGTTCTCCACCCTGCTGGTGGAGCACGCGCCTCACCACATACACGACAACAATAAGTCACGCAACAGCAAGCTGCGGCGCCTCATGACGTTCGCCTGGCCGTGTCTGCTGCCTAAAGCCTGCGTGGACCCCGCCTGTAAATACAGCGGACACCTGCTGCTGGCCCACATCATTGCAAAGTTCGCCATTCATAAGAAGATCGTCCTGCAGGTGGGTTTGAGAACACAGGGAAATGGCAATAGGAAGAACCAGCAGTGTTTTAAATCTAATGTTTGCTGCTCAGGTCTTCCACAGCCTTCTGAAGGCTCACACCATGGAGGCCCGCGCCATCGTCCGCCAGGCCATGGCCATCCTGACCCCCGCTGTGCCCGCTCGCATGGAGGACGGCCACCAGATGCTGACCCACTGGACCCGCAAGATCATCGTGGAGGAAGGCCACACCGTGCCGCAGCTGGTCCACATTCTGCATCTGATAGTGCAGCACTTCAGGGTGAGCAGATGTAGAATGTAGAATGCTGTGGGCGACAGTTTGAATGTTGATGCCGGCTCAGTTGATACTCTGATCCCATCCAGCTAGGGCTGTAACGGTATGGGTATTTGTGACGAACATACCTAATACTCTTGGTTCGGCACGACCCAGTACAGATTTGTTAATTTAGGAGCTAACTGGGTCATACAGATGGAGTGCTGAATCTTTGCCTCCACTTGCTTCAGCTAGCTCACTATCCAGTTTCTAACAAATTTTAACAACATGGTTGTTAGCTTGTTGAGCAAAGCAGAGTGCTGCAGGGATCCAGTTCCACAAACCGGCACAAACCCGAACCTGTTTGAGTGTCGGCTAGCTTCTAGCTTTAAATCCAAACCAACTCTTTGATGTTTAACCTACAACGCAACCAAGAACGCATCAAGGTGGGCTATAGCCTGCCCCTTCCTTTCTTTGATCTCCTTTTTTCCTCCTGTTTTTTTTTTTTTTTTTTTTAGTCGTAGCATTATTTACTAAAAGAAAACAAATAAAAATACATTAAGGTTTGTTCAATAATTTTTAAACAGCTGAATATTACAAATAAATAAATATCTAAATAAATCTATGAATAAATACTTAATAAATATCGACCCAAATCTGTTCATTTTCATCTGTCATTTTTTATTTTATTTTTTTTAACCTGACAGGTGAAATTCATTTATTTCTGCATTTGTTCTTCAGCCAATATGATCAGAAGGGCAAAAGCTACGTTTACATGGACACAACTAATCGGATTGAAGGCCTGATCAGATCAAAAATGTTTCATGTAAACAAGCCAAACTGAAGATTCTAATCCGATTCGGTCCGATCGGAAATAAATTTAATTCCGAAAGAGAGAGGTGGTTTTTGCCGATCGCCATTCTGATTGGCGTCCATGTAAACACCCATTCGGATCTAAAGAGTAAAATAATCTTCACTGCGCATGTGTGCGACGTCAGCGTGATGTTTTTCCACCCTTTCAACAACAGGAAACCACCAGTTGCTCTCGCTGTGAACAACATGGCGGGAGGAGTCTAGGAACGCCGACTTATACACTCAAGTTCATTTAAAGCTGCAGGAAGCAGGAATTTATCCTCCTCCTCTTCCTCTTTTCTCTCTCCACAGCCCACTCGCTCTCCCACGCCAGTTCAATCGCTCATTCTCCACATTTTCTCTCGGACATTTCACTGCCAAGCGCTTTTTTCCTCCTCTCTCCTTTTTTCTTTCCGCTCGCTCCGAGCGCATCGTTTGTCAGGCCTCCTAAAAACCAGACGCAGACAGAACTGCCAAGTTTGGCAGGAAGTTCTGCGCATGCTTAAAAGATTTAATCTGATCCAACGTTTGGTACATGTATACACACGTCATGATCGGATCATTTCATTTAGTGTCCATGTAAACGGAGATTTTGAATTTCCGATCAACCAAGGTTTGGATCGGATCGGGGAAATTTTGCGCATGTAAACGTAGCTAAACTGCTGTGATGTTTAGTTTTTATTATGCGGAGTGAAATGAAAGGGGGGATCTGTCACTGCTTTTAAAGTTCAGATGTCATCACTTTCAATTTTTTTTTTTTGTTGTTAAAAAGTGTAAAAAAAAAAAAAAAAACAAGCAGCCGGATTTTATTAAAAACTATTTTAAGTTATTTTTTGTCGTTAGGATAAGATGCTAAAAAACAAAACAAATGCTAATTTTAAGTTAACTTTTATTAGTTACTGTACTGAAGAAAAACAGGTGTCCCATCTCTTCCAAGGACTATAGATAATAGGAAGGATGTTGTTTTTCTAGACCTACTGGTATCAATGGGTCAACTGGTCCCTTAGACTCTCTCTGCTCAGCAGTAGAGGATGGTTTCCTCATAGCGGGGAGGCAGGGGAGTCACTCTCAGCCCCCCACCCCACTACTTCAGCAGAGCTTCAAGACGGCGACGGTCTTTGAGCAGAAGACTGACACCTCCCTCCTCTCTTTTCTGTCTGACAGGCGGCCCTCGCTGGGCCACATGACTAATCTAATGTAATCACATCAGCATAATTACAGCGAGGAGCAGATAATGACAGACAGATGAGACTTTGTGTGTGTGCTTGATAAAGTAATGGAGAGATCGGCTGCATGTTTGTCTGTGTGATGGACGGGGCTTAGGCGCTCTGTCATTAAAGGGCTGCAGAGTCCTGCTCCATCAGCTGTAATTACCCTCAGAGTGAGCAGCTTTAATATTCTCTGACACTGACAGAAGCGCTCCGATGGACGTCTCAAATCTCCTTTGTCTCCATGGTCAGATGAGAGTCCCAGTTCTTCAGGGCTAAGGGGCTCTGGGTGTGTGATTGCTGAGGATGAGCGATCCTCATCCTGTCCTTGAGATCAAGGAAACACATCATATCTGAACCCCTAAACTCAGCAGAAGTTTCGGGGTAAAAGCTCACATCTGGACTCTACCTGCTGAATATCTAGTGGTTCTGTAGGAAGAATGTTTGCAGTCCGTTTAGCCTGCATGATCCATTATTGGGACTTTTCATTTAGAATGTGTTGGCAATCAAAAGCTGTCACTTAAAGTGTTTGTTAAACAAGAAGGAGGGGAAAAAAGGCTTTAAATCCCCAAGTGGGAAACAGACCAAAAACTTCATGGGGCAAAACTCTGAAACTTTAGAGTTCAAAAAGTGAATAAAAATAAACACTAACTCTTGAGTCCCAACATGTAGGTTAGATCTGCACCTGTTTCTCTCATTATTCTAAATGTTGAGTCCATTAGACTCCATTTAGTCCTCATCCATCTGAATTTAAGTGAACATTAAACCACTGGGAACCCTGGGTTGGAGTTTTCAGGTAGGCTGCTAAAAAAATTAAATATAAGCATATAAGCAAGTCAATTTTATTTTAAGTGCATTTAACCATTTACTGAGCAGGTTAGTAAGATAATTAAATTATTTGCATCTAGAATAACAACAAACAACTCCATTATGCTATTTCAAGTTCATAGGATCTAATTATCTAATTTTCAGGGAAAAATACTAATTCCATTGGCAGAAATATATGCTTAAATTAAGGGGAAATTACACTTATTTTAAGAAATTTGCACTTGTTTTTAGAACAGTTTTTACAGTGTATCACTATTAATATGTTTTATAATATCCAGTCTGTGTCATTGTTCTGTCACTGCTCTATGGAAAGTTTCCATTGGCTCCACTGGGCGACTGTTGACGGTGCAGCAGGTGGAGGCTGGATGTGAAAATCAGATGTCTTACCATATTTTTCATTTTTTGGCTCCGTAGGTGTACTACCCGGTCCGCCACCACCTGGTGCAGCACATGATCAGCGCCATGCAGCGTCTGGGCTTCACGCCCAGCGTCACCATAGAGCAGCGCAAGCTAGCTGTGGACTTGGCCGAGGTGGTTATTAAGTGGGAACTGCAGAGAATCAAAGACCAGCAGGTAAATGTCGAGTCTTTGACGTTAGTCAGTGTTAATAAAGATGCTCTGATGTTTAAAGAGGAAACATCTTTGTGTAAGCTGTCTAAATTTACCACTGTTGTGAACTTCAAATTCTTTAGCAATTACTTAATCTGTAGATGTACTTAACTTGCTTTAAATGTTAAAATTAGAAGAGGGGAAAAAAGGAGGGATGCTCTAATGTTGAAGCTGTCCTGTTCTCTGTCTGGTACCACAGCCGGAGTCGGAGTCTGAAGCGGTGGCTGGCGAGGGAAGTAGCGGTGGTGCTGTGAAGAGAGGACTGTCTCTGGATACTGCCGGTACCAGCCAGGATGTCAAACGGTTCCGTGCAGCAGCCGGCACCGCTTCCACGGTCCGTCTACTCTGCAAACATTCACCCAAATATTAACAATAGAGATCTGCTGAATGGACTCTGATATAAAGTTCCAGCTTTTTTATTCGTTGCTTATCAAACATTTGGTTATTTTGATGAGGAACTGAAGCAGAAAAGCATTAAAACTGTGGTTGGTTTTTATTCTCTCCAAAGGTTGGAGAAATATGATATTAGTTATAATAGGTTCAAACTTTTCTTTTCAGATGCTGTTTACTCCCTAGATCTATGAAAATTAATTTAACAAACATTATTTTAATATGCAACTATAAATTATTTTAACATTAGGATTTAAAGGGTTGAATAGTTTTAAAGAAACCAAATGATAGAAATAAGAAATGATGGTTTTCTTTGCTTTAATTCTTCTGTTTACCAGGGCTAATGAGACAGAAATCTTAGATTTGTTTGCTTTATTTGTTAAAAGCACCTGAAGGAACAGTTTCAGATTATTTTCCTGTCTTTTAGCTGATGTAAGGAGAAAAATTATAACCATTTTTCGTCTTTAATTCTTAGGCAATGTTTCTCATTTAAAACCTCCGTCATTGAAAATAGTGCATAAGTCTTGAAAACTTAAAAGCCTTGGATGCACTTCTGTCCTGAACATGTCAGCCATTGTGACGTTTGTGTTTGAAGGTGTTTGGACGCAGCCAGTCCATGCCAGGAACGGAGACCATGCTCACCAAGCCCGTGGAGAAACAACACACAGACACAGTGGTCAACTTCCTGATCAGGATAGCATGCCAGGTAGAGTCTTCTCTACAACCGCCGCTATATATATATTAACATGTTGCCTTTAGTTTATTTTATACCTGCTAAATTAAAACTCTTTCTCTGTCTGTTCAAGCAGTTTTGTTGTTAAAACAATAAATGAGTGAAAGTCGTATTTTTTAAATTGTCTGAACCTCACAGTAAAATCTACTACTCTGTTAAAATAACCGTGTTTCTGCTGTCTGCCCTCATGATGCTGTGCTTTGGATTAGGATCACCTTTGACCTCTGAGGCCTAACCCAGACTCCTGGAGTCTCATTCATCTTGACTTTTTCTCCTGTTTTTAGCTGAGCTTGATTCTATGTTTTCATCCAGCCATCTCCAAATATAACTTTCTGCGTTACCCTTGGGATCACTTGCAGGAACATAATCTTCTCTTTGTGTTCAGTCTGATAGCAGAGCATTGTGACACTGAATTGATCCCTGCAGAAAAAATGTGTTTTCTGAGGCCGGAGGGATTACCAGCAGGCAGAGAGCAGAACACCATGGATGGATGGATGCATCATCTCATAAAAAAGAAAAAGAAGTCCCGTTATAGTGATAATAACCCCCCCGATCTCTTGTAGGTGAATGACAGCACCAACGTGGCCGGGTCTCCGGGGGAATTGCTGTCCCGCCGCTGCGTTAACCTGATGAAAACTGCCCTCAGGCCTGACATGTGGCCTCGCGCTGAGCTCAAGCTGCAGTGGTTTGACAAGCTGCTAATGACAGTGGTAAGACGAGGATGATGATTGTACACTCTTTTCTCTGTTTCTGTTCTGTGATATGATTCCTGTTGTTGGTGAAGTGCCGCCCGATGAGCAGCAGGCAGAAACGGAGCATTAATGGCTTCCAGGAGAACCTCCCTCTTGAACTGGAGCTTTATCGCTGCGGAGGCCTTTGTCTGTTATCTGTAATACACAAAGTGAGGCGGCAACGGCAGTAATGGCAAAAATAATGACAGCAGTGAGATAACGGGGAGCCTCTGCGGGTCAGATTGTGCCTTTTCATTCATCCCACCCCAACCTCCCATCATCCCTGCTCTGTGGATCGCCCTGCTGAGGCTCTCTGCATATCTCCTCGCCTTTGGTCTCGGTTCCTCTCCTCACCTCGCTCCCTGCTCTTATCACTGCTGTTTTCTCTCTCTCTCTCTTTTAATCCATTTCTCCTCTGCTCATCACTCTGGTCTGATTTGGCGTTGCTGCTCAGATGAGGGGTCGGCTCCTGGGAACCGTCCTGCTCTTTCTTGTTCTCCTCAGGGAGTAACTCCATCAGTCAGAGAGGGGCGACTGTTCAGCCTGCTTTATGTAGATGGACAAACCCACTCTACCTGATCGTCTGTCCTACTCACACTAATGAACAGAGCTCCTAATCCGATTACCTTTTATCATTTCATTGACGAAGAGTCTGAGGAGGAGGTCGGATCTAAATGATAGGAGCAGAGAGACACGGAACAGTCACAAACTCATCGACTTCCATGTAGATTCTCTATCTGCTGGGCTGTAAAGACAAGCTCCCATCCTGGTAATACATGGCCAAATCAATAGGAGCCTAATATCTACCAGAAGCCTTATCGCCACAGTCACCTTGTTCATTAGACCAGATTAGCGGCGTGGATCAGTGCAGGATTATCCTCCTGGCCCTCCCGTCGGAAACCCTGATTGCAATTTGGACAAAATTAGTTCATTGATCTTTAATTTAGCAGCCGTCCCAATGCCTGCTTTCTGATGGGGGGGAAACGCTGCAGTACTGTGGAGTATCGGGTTTAAGGTCATTTTAAGCCTGCTGAAAGTGTTCAGACAGCTCAGATGTTTACAGCTGTTTTCACTCTAAACATTAACAGCTGCCAGTTTACTCTGGAGTCTGTCTCTATCTTCACCAACCTCTCCTCTGACAGACTGAGTCATGGAGCCAAAGCAACAGACTGAGACGTAGCAGGCAGGAAAAAAACACCCAGCATACCTCCTTCTCTGATAAAATGCCCGCAGCATCAAGGTCTTTATGCTTCAAAACAATGCACACCGTTTATGAAGCAATATTTCAACTAGGGCTGCAACAACGAATCGATAAAATCGATAAAAATCGACTTTTAAAAGCGTTGGCAACAAATTTCATCATCGATTAGTTGTGTCGCGCGATTATTGCGTCATCCGCCGCCGCCGTCATCACATCCACTTGACTGAAACGGGGGAAGAAAAAAAAATATGGCGGAGCGAGTCAGCGCCGCAGTTGCAGTGTTGCCAACTCAGCGACTATTCAGACCCTTCCAGCGACTATTTTTCAAAAAAG
>NW_015150599.1:446515-489157 GCF_000732505.1 Cyprinodon variegatus
GATTAATCGAAAAAATAATCGTCCGATTCATCGATTTTTAAAATAATCGTTAGTTGCAGCCCTAATTTCAACAACAGTTTGTTTCATGATTATAAGGTTTGTTCGTTTTTGCTCATTTATATTCATCCCCCATTACTCTAATTCCCCAAAATAAAGCAAAGTGGAGCCAGTTTATTAAAATTAAATCCTTCAGATTTATAATAGAAGTTGCAAAATTTTTTCTGAAGCACTACATTGTATTTTTACTCAAGTAGAAATAAAAAGAATGCCTTTAAAGAAATTAAAAAGAAAAAAGAGGCAAAAAGACATGATCATAACAACTGATTTAATATTTAACAAGGTGATGCAAAATTGAACAAAATATTAGGTGATTTGTAAATTATAATGATTCAAATAATAATATAATAAATAAGCCTATAAAATACAGTAATAACACAAAAAAAATAAGATGGAATGAATTATCTTCAAAATGCATTTTTGAGTTATAAAACTTGAAACAATCAGTAGTTGCAGTATGTAGAAAAGGTTAAATTACAGAATACTGTTTACTGTATTTTCACTCAACCTCTGAATTTTACAGCAGACTCAGAAAATAGAAAATATAATTTATCCAAACACTACAAAAAGAAAATAAGTCTGTGTCTCAATGATGCATTTTTGTTTAAAACAAGCTTCGTTTGTTGTTTTAATTTTGTGAAGCTACTGACAATGGGTGGAGTAGCCAGGAATGTAACCCACGTAAGAGCAGTGATAATTTATCAGAATTTTATTCAAGTACACAGTCATAAAACTACTCCTAAAAGTACTTTTTTTTTCAAAAATGTATACAAGTAAATGGACTAGTAAGACTTAGATTTAGAAACTGAAATAAATAACATCTCAATATTAAGTGCAGTAGTGTTAAGATGTTTCAGTGTAAGAAAAAAAACAAAGTGTGCACAACAATTAACGTTAGTGGTGCAGAAAATGATGGTGCAAAATAGGGGCCATAAAGCTCAGTTACTCTTCACCTCTGCTCAGATTTCCTTAATTGTCAGTTAACCCCACCATAAAGCCAGCATGGCCATAAGGAATCATGGTAGTGGCGGCATCATGCTGCAGGAAGTGATTATGTTTCACTTTGTGTTGGTTTATTAGATAGAATTTGATTAACATGTAATTTAGCTCTTAACAAAATGTAAAAAAAAAACAACAATTTTCAAAACGCTGTCAAAGCTCGTCAACCTCGATGTATTTGATTTCTTGTTTAATTGCTGGATTTGAATTGTCTTTAATTGAGCTTGTGTCCTTTGAGCTCATTGGTTCTGTGTTTCTCTCCTGTTCCTCAGGAGCAGCCAGCCCAGGCTAACATCTCCAACATCTGCACCGGGCTGGAGATTCTCTGCTTCCTGTTGACTGTCCTGCAGTCCTCGGCCATCCTGGCCCACTTCAAGCCCCTTCAGAAGGGCATCGCTGCCTGCATGTCCTGTGGAAACACCAAAATCCTGCGGGCCGTCCACTCGCTGCTTTCTCGCCTCATGAGCATCTTTCCTACAGAACCAAGTGAGTTCTGAGTACTTTGTCCACACAGATCTGTGTGGATCCTTAGTGCAGATGTGGTGACGGTGCGCTCTGATTGGCCGGATAGAGTTATAGTATTACTGAAGTCTTTGCAGCATGAGTTGATCTTCTGTTCAAAGTAAATTCTAGTCCTCCAAATCCATCAACTCCTCTGTAGTCCTGTCCAGGTAGCTGCTTGATGATGATGTAATCTGGCTAAAACAAGATATAAAGTCTGAGAAACGGCCCCACCTCCTCTGCTCACAGAACTTTGTTTCTGGTTTTTCTTGCACTAATGTTTTAAATTCTGTTCTGATTTTAATTTCTGTATTTTTCCCCTCAGGCACATCTAATGTGGCTTCCAAATACGAGGAGCTGGATGCGCTCTACGCCGCTGTTGGCAAAGTCATCTACGAAGGACTGACCAACTATGAGAAGGCCACCAGCAACACTAACCCTACACATCTGTTCGGTAAGAGTCGCTCTCCGGTTTCTCCTGTTGATTCAGGCCAACATCAGTACTGGACATAAAACTGTCCTTTAAAAAATAAAACTGATGTAATAAAATAGAGAGAATAGGCAGAATGTGACATGGCTATGGTCTGCTGGGCAGAGGTTGGGGTTCATAGCAGGAATCCAACATGTCATGGTTACCGTTAAATGAAAGATGTTTGAGAAAAGGGTTTGATTTGTTTGCTTTAAAAATATTCAGTTGTTGGGGGGGTTAGGTAAGAAGCAGAGAGGAACGGTGTTCTACGCATCTGGGTGAAACTGCTAAGAATAGAACAGAAAAGCCATCCTGCTGCCTCCTTCATCCGTCTCGGTCTTACAGGAACTCTGATGATCCTGAAGTCGGCCTGCAGCTACAACGCCAGCTATATTGACCGCCTCATCTCGGTCTTCATGCGCTCGCTCCAGAAGATGGTTCGGGAGCACCTGAGCCCCCAGCAGGCTAACCCAGCAGTCACTGAAACCAGCACTGGTACGACCTTTACATTTATGACTAAGACTCTGGAAATATTCTTGTGCTTAGATTTTAACTGACTGCATCATAAGCAGGTGGGGTCTCCAGTTCTAGGAGGTTTTAAACCATTTAGTGAAAATCAAAGAACAGCTTGATTAATAATGAGGTCTTTTAACTTGTGCTCCATCTTTTATATGAAACTTATGAAGAAATTGGTTTTCTCAGGGGGTTCTTTATATCTTTCACTGCCATCACTTTAGTTTCAGCCTCATTTGAGCATCATTGACGTTCAAGGTAAAAACAGACTCTTTAGATTTACCAGATTGTAACTGGTAGCCATTTCCTGCTCGGTTTGTCTGTGAGCCGAACTGCAGCACATAATTCCTGGTGTTCCTCACATGGGAGGTAATGGCTGTTAGATACGATCAGGGCTTTAAATGGTTCCCTAATGACTATATCGGGAAACACAGACATTAACCCTCCACCATCAGGAGTTACAGTGGCTGAGACCAAAGGCTATCAGAGCAGCGAGGCCATCTCCTCTCGACGGTCTTCGGGTTTCAGTAATTCAATAAGCAGAACTCCAGTAGATCCATTCCGCTGCTTTCAAAGCCTCTGGGCTGCTGCTGTTGCATGTTAAAGCTCAGCATGTGTTTTCCATGGAGGATGCTGCAGATATCTGGTCTAAGAAAAAAGCCCCTCTGAGCACCACAGGATCTTATTCACTCTTAGCATTTGGTCCTCCTGATTCTGTTGCTCTGAAAAGGCAGCGGGATATGTATGTAAATCAGCCTAACGACATAGAGAGGAGCTGCACTGCACCTTCAGTCCAGTATGTGGCGCTATTAAACTTAACGACTCATAAGCTCATCTTTGTTTTAGGAGCAGAACCTCTGCTAAGCTGCATGAATATTCAACACACTGCTTTTCTTGGAAATGGATAAAATAAATCAATAATGTAAAGAGAAACTATGGCAACACATCATCATGAGGCTCGTTGTTGGTGAAGAGATCAAGTCTTAAGGAGCTAACTCCTTCTGAAACTGTCCTTAAAGTCATATTTAATCATCTTTAAAATAAGAAAAAATTTATTTGGATCCCCCCCCCTTTTTCTTTTGAGGTTACACCAGATAATTTTATTGTGTGTTGGCGCATTCATGGATGTAGCATTGGCAACATCAGCATTTTACCATCGTTTCCAGCTTGCTTACACAATAGGTAGGAGTTCCACATGTTGCAAAACTTACTGCAGGTGAGTCCCTGGATGTTGGGATTGTCACGCATGATGAAAGCAAGTCAGGCTAATGTTGGCACCCTTCCACTAACAGTATTGATCACAAAAACATCTCTCTAAAGAGCCAACATGAGAAAAAACAAAATTTTTTACTGAATCCCAGAACCAACACCAGTTTTAAAATTAAAGTTTGCTTTTTGAGTTATGACTCCTTTAAGATCATAATAAAAGTACTTTTTGTTAGATATTAACCTTAAAAAAATTTTTATAAATCACCTTCTTCAGTTACTGCTGCAGCTGTTGGTTCAATGCATTAAATGATTTCCTGCTGCAGACGTCCCAGATCCAGAAGCCCAGGAAAGGAAATCTGTAGGGAATAGCAATAACCTCACCATCCTGCTACGTCTGAGTATGAATCCTGCTGCATCCAGACGATATTTCAGTCACCAAAGTTGTTTCTGTCCTAACAGTGACGAGCGAGTTGGTAATGCTGAGTCTTGACCTGGTGAAAACCCGATTGTCTGTCATGAGCATGGAGATGAGGAAGAACTTCATTCAGGTCATCCTGGCGTCTCTGATCGAGAAATCCCCTGACCCCAAAATCCTTCGTGCCGTGGTCAAGATCGTTGAGGAGTGGGTGAAGAACAACTCTCCTATGGCCGCCAACCAGGTCAGAATCTTTAATAGTTTTTTTTTTTTTAGACCATTAGACATGCAGGTTTCCTTAAAACCTCTGAAAGGAACCAGAAGTTAGGATGTAAGCTAAAATAAATAAATCAGAAGACTTTTCAGATTTTTCTTTGGTGGCTCCCTGTCGTCTTCTTCTTTGATTATTTTCCTGCCTTGTTCTGTTAATCTTCCATTGGGATTATTAATCCGTTTCCTCTCAGATGCCGAACCTGCGTGAGAAGTCCATCCTGCTGGTGAAGATGATGACCTACATAGAGAAACGTTTCCCCGATGAACTTGAGTTAAATGCTCAGTTCCTGGACCTCGTTAATTATGTCTACAGGTAATTACCGCCATTTATCACGGAGCCAAATGGCCGAGGCGCCCACGGCAGGCTGCCTTTGCTTCGCTTTTGACACGACTGCTGAAGGTCAAGAGGTTGGAGAGTTTTCTTTCCATCAGCAGGACGGTCAGGAAACCGTTAACTTGTTAAGAAGTATTCTGTAGATTAAAGAGTTTTTATCTCTGAGTATAAACGACAAAGAACATATAATACTTTGATTTTCTCACATTAAAGGCAAATTATAAAACAAACCTGACCTGCATGTCCAGCTGCAGCTCTTTTTGTCTCCACCAGCTTTCAACATCTACAGAGATTAATTTTGGGCCCATTCTTCTTTGTATAACAGCTCAAACTCTGTTAATCAATGGAAAACATTTTAGAACATCAATGGAAAACAAGGCAGGTATCTGTTCAAATGTAACCTAAAAGAAAAAGGGATGACACTGGTTATGTCTGAACGCATGGGGAATAGATTCCCTCTGGGAACCTAACTTAGCACCACACTGGTGACAAATGAGGCGCATTTATTCAGAATCCAGTGGCGTTTAATCACGTTGGCCCTACCACGGATTGAATCTAAAGTGACCCAAATCCGTTTTTTTCCCCATATGTGACCCGTATCTGATCTTTTCATGGATGTCTGAACAACACAGATCCTTTTTTTTTTTTTTTATGTGACCCAGGTCACTTGGCTTTGTGGTCCTGAATCCGTTACAAATCGGATCCTTTCAAATGCGACTTGTGTCTGAAAGGCCAGGTCGCATTGATCCCACCTGATTCCCATTAATACTCAGGTCAATATTCTGCGTCTTGCTACGCAGAAGCGGGAAGAAAAACAACAACCATGGCGGATGATGTTGCGAAGAGCATTCTTTTTTTTTTTTAACCATCTTGAAAAGATTGAGTTTTTAAGGTTGGGTAAGATCTCTATTTGCGCTCCAGCTCTACCATCCATGTTCACTTGAACTAATCAAAAGGGACATTTTTTGTTTTTCTCCAAGGTTATTCATTTAAAAAAAGAAATGTTTTTATGAAACAATTATTCATACAGAAAAACAAGGCTGTGCTTTAGGTCAGGCTAACCCTTTATAAGAGGACAGTATTGGTTTAAGACCAGAAGGATGCTGCTCGGCTGCCTTTTTTATAATTTCTACCTTTGATTTTAGCTTACAATTAGCCTCACTGAAATGATTGTTTGTAATCTCCATTCAGAGATGAGAGCCTTTCAGGAAGTGACATCACGTCCAAGCTGGAGCCAGCCTTCCTATCAGGGCTTCGCTGCCCCCAGCCGGTGATCAGGGCCAAGTTCTTTGAGGTGTTCGATGCGTCCATGAAGCGCCGTGTCTATGAGAGGCTGCTCTATATCTGCTGTTCTCAGAACTGGGAGGCCATGGGCAGCCACTTCTGGATCAAACAGTGCATAGAGGTAGGTGGCGCGGCTGCAGACGACTTTCACCTCGCCTGAGTGGTTGTTTGAACAATCTAACGTTCTAGTTGGAGTCAATCATCTCCGTCATGTGTTTGATAGCTGCTGCTGGCTGTTTGTGAACGAAACACCATCATCGGAACCAGCTGCCAGGGGTCCATGCTGCCGTCCATCACCAACGTCATCAACTTGGCCGACAGCCACGACCGCGCAGCCTTTGCCATGGCAACGCATGTCAAGCAGGAGCCTCGTGAACGGGAGAACAGCGAGACTAAAGAGGAGGTGACTCTTATTGACTGTTGTCTCAATATTAAGAGACGTTCAAGCCGGTGAGCCATGGTGTCTGTGAACATCAGCACTTCTGTTCAACCCCTGATCTCTTCGTAGGAGGTGGAGATCGACATTGAGCTGGCCCCCGGTGACCAGACAGCCATTCCCAAGACCAAGGAGCAGGCGGAAAGAGACGCAGGCAACCAGCTCCACATGCTGACCAACCGACATGACAAGTTCCTGGACTCATTACGGGAGGTCAAGGTAGGCCTAGATCCTTCTCTGCTGGCTGGGTTTATTGAGCTCAGCTAGACTGAACGGTTAATCATGTGACTTCAGGAAACGCATCAGAGAGTAAGGCTGTCATTCATGTGGTGATTCACTACTTTTTTCCTGGAGGCAGCTTCACCATGAATGTTCTTCACTTTTCTAGACCTCACTGAGTCTCACAGCTTTGCTTGGTGTAGATGTTAATATTTCTGTTGGTTCTGTTCGTTTCAGACTGGAGCTCTTCTCAATGCCCTCGTGCAGCTCTGTCACATCTCCACTCCGCTGGCTGAAAGGAGCTGGGTGCAGCTTTTCCCTCGCCTCTGGAAGATCCTCTCTGACCGGCAGCAGCATGTGAGTCCAACTTCCGACTACATGTCTTATTACAGCAGAGAAACATTGTGAATATTGAACCAAAGGAATAGGAGCTTGTGACTTTTATGTAGAATCTGTGATTCTGGTCTTGTTATGTTTCTGCTCTCCTACTTTTTTCTGCCAGTTTAGCGTCTCACCTCAAAATTTCATTTAAATCCTGAAACAAAAAGGGCATCTAGCTTAATTCCAATGTTCATTGAGAAGGCTTAAACATTTCCACTCTTTGTCATATTGCACCAAGTGATTCTGAAGTGTAACAAAAATGACACGCTTAGATTTATCTTCTAAAGATGCAAGGCTAAAGAGCAGTTCCTTAGAACTGCTGGTAGGCAACGGGAAAACAGAATGGGGCCAAAAACTGAGCCTTGAGGGTTTGCATATCGGAGGGGTTCAGAGTGGGTTCAGGCTCCACCTAGAGATGCATTGATCTGATATTAATATATGTATCATTTTTGATATTAAAGAAAAATCTAGAATGGTATTGGTGAAAACAGACCTGATCTAGGATGTCTAGTTGGCGCCATCATTGTCCAACTACTTCCAGTTTTCTTTGTCTTTTTTGAAGGCAGACAGACCCATTTATGTCAAATACATGAAATTTGATCCAAGTGAAAAACCACCCCATCAAATTGTAAATCCATCCGCTTTTGTTTTTTTTCAAAATTGCAGTATTTCCACTCAGCAAATGTATTTTCATAATTACAATTCGACAGTTAATTGAAACAGCTAATGACCCTCCTAAATAGAGAAGAAAACAAGAGCTCTGGTATTGGAAAGGTATCCGGATTCACAAATATCTAAATTTAAATATAAGAAAAATAATGAAGGTTTAAAAAATGTGGTAACTCTGGAGGAGCTGCGGAGTTCAGCTCAGGTGGGCAGAAAAACAATCAGTGGTTCTCTCCAGAAATCTGACCTGTAGATGTTTCAGGAAGGAGTCTGGTCTATTATTTCTCCCATATGTTAGTAGGAAATACAAATTTGAAACATGGTGGGGTCAGGATCTTGCTGATCAAAGTCAATAAGAAGATGGAAGGCGCTCCATCCATCTAGGAGAAAACCTGCAGATATTTGGCTGGAGGTTCACCTTCCAACAACCCTGATCGTCCAGCCAGAGATGCAGTGGAGGGGTTAGATCAGATCATATTCTCTATAATCGAAGTCCAGACCTTCAAACAGATATTCCCTGCTGCTCCCCCTTCCGTTTCACTCTGGTCCATCAGCTAACATCCAATGAGATTTCATCTCCCCTGTTTCCTGTACGCCATCAGCAGCCAGCTTTTGTTCAAACATCTCCTAAAAACTGCAGTTCTGATCAGAGCTGATTAAATTCAGGCTACATGATACAGGGAAGCTGTGATGAGCTGTCTTTTTGAACTTGTTCACACCTTGATTTTAAGTGATTAGACCCTTGAACAGCTGACAGGTGCATCCTTTAGGAGGATACCTGTGCTCTCCAGCTCTGACATGTGTGACAGGTCGCGTGTTTGTCCCATGAGCACTGATGTCGGCTGCAGCTCTGCGTGCTGCAGCGACGGTTGAACCATGGATTCGATCGTTGCAGGAGAACGCCACAAAGCTTCTGCTTGTTAGGAGGACTTTTGATATGTTCACCATCAGTCTGATTAGAAAGGCCATTAAGGCACGAATTACTCCCTGCTGCCACTGAGGCGGTGTAAATGATATTCATTAAAGATACATCAGTGAGTGTCAGTCATGGTTCTCTGAGAGCTGACTGTGGGATCAGGCTCAGAATCTACTCTACTTTGATAAATGCTGATTTAGGGATAAATCTCAACAAAAAATCACATAAGTATTTCATAAATTATATTTCATATCCACAAAATAACGGTTAGTTTGTCTAGATGGAAAGAAAAGCTTCACTCCCTTAATCCTTCCTCCCTTCTGGGCTTTTTCGTGTGTTTTTTTTGCTTGCTTTTCTGCTTTCTTACTGGAAAAACTGCATCATGTTGCATCCTGAACGTGCAACAAAATGCCTTCATCAATATTCCCCGTTCTTATACTGCTGCTAAAGTAAAAAGGAGGTGTGTTATTCGAGGGTCTGTCTCTCCTTCCCAGGCTTTGTCTGGTGAAATGAGCCCTTTCCTGTGCAGCGGCAGCCACCAGGCCCAGAGGGACTGCCAGCCCAGCGCCCTGAACTGCTTTGTTGAAGCTACGTCGCAGTGTGTGCCTCCCATCCCCATCCGGCCCTGTGTGCTGAAGTACCTGGGCAAAACCCACAACCTGTGGCTGCGCTCCACCCTCATGCTGGAGCAGCAAGCCTTTGAAAAGGGCCTGAGTTTGCACAGCAAACCCAAGCAGAGCGCAGAGTTTTACGAGCAGGAGAGCATCACTCCACCTCAGCAGGTAACATTCACTGCTTTGACCGCCTGTTGGAGATTTTTCTTCTGTTCTCATCTCTACTCTGCTTGCAGGAGATTCTGGACTCTCTAGCAGAGCTCTACTCTTTGCTCCAGGAAGAGGACATGTGGGCTGGCTTATGGCAGAAGAGATGCAAGTTTCCTGAGACAGCCACAGCCATCGCCTATGAGCAGCACGGCTTCTTTGAGCAGGTGAGGAAAACGGATCCAGAAACCTTTTCTAAATACATCCAGAGTTGTTTGTAAAGCTTTAACCTGCTGATGCCAGAGGTTAGGTGTTCTCAGAGCTTTAATTTAAAGCCTTTTTATTTAAGCCTCTCTGTGAGCTAAGCTCATTTCTGCTTGGTTATGGTGGAAATCATGGTTGAGGTTTTAAACCTGCATCTGATTGACGATGAGCTACGACGGCTAGCATCGCATACATCCCCATGAAAACAGAGCAGGTTAAAGCAGGCTAAACTCTTCCTGCTGCTCTGCTGCCTTTCTCAGCTTTTAGTTACAACCAGAATGTGTTGATTTCTGTGAAATGATCTTATGTTTCTGAGGGGTTTCCTTTTGTTCAGGCTCAGGAGAGCTATGAGAAGGCCATGGAGAAGGCTAGGAAAGAGCATGAAAGGAGCAACGTTTCTCCAGCCATTTTCCCTGAGTACCAGCTGTGGGAGGACCACTGGATACGGTAGGAACCCTCCACCAGGAACAGCAGTTCACACGTCCGCTTGTTCTTTAACAGTTCAGATCATCTCAGCTGCTGTTTTTGATCTTTACAGTAGAGTAAAAGTGAAACTACGACTATTCTGCTTGTCGATAAATTTCTAGATTCTTTTTTTTTTTTGAGTAATTGATTAATAATGGGAGGGAAAAAGGTTCCTAAAAGAATATTTTACACTGAATTTAAACCAAGTAAAGCTAAAAAAAAAATTCACCCTTTGAGGACTTTATAATAAAGCATATTAATGTATGAAAAAAGTTTTCATCCTTAATGCAAAATTTTTGGTACAGTAACAGCTTTGAGATGGTTTCTTTTTCTGCTAAAGGCATGTTTTAGTGTCTTTACTTAAGTTAGCGATTTATCTATTACTAAATATTTGAATATTATATCTACAATCATTTAATCAGATTGTTTCAAACCTACAGTAAAAATGTCAGTTAATACCAAAGTGACTTGATAACTAGAAGCTGTGTAGATTTAATGTGTCGTTGGTGTTTCTCCACAGCTGTTCCAAAGAGCTAAACCAGTGGGAGTCCTTGACTGAATACGGTCAATCTAAAGGCCACTCAAACCCATATTTAGGGCTTGAATGTGCGTGGAGGGTCTCTAACTGGAGTGCAATGAAGGAGGCTTTGGTGCAGGTGAGGAGATGATCAGATGCATGTTTGAATAATTAGCTGACACCTCTGGAAGGGGGTTAGACAGCAGCACTGAGTGAGCCACTGGCTTTTATTGCAGCTCTAGTTTCTGGTGATGTGTATTAAAGCCTGAGTCTGTATTAATGGAACAGACAGTAACCTGATATCGGGGCTCTTCAACCCCATCATAACCTGACACCTCCTGGGGGAAGAAAACGGAGGATGGGGGTGTTAATGTGGCAGCCCCATGTTTCCAGGACAAAGTGTGGAGGCGTTGGAGTCTCTGATAGGAGCGACTATAACAAATACTCCTGTTTTCCTCTTCCAAGGAGACTTTGAACCAATCCATCCAGCTGCTCTGGCCTCAGCTGACATCTAATTAAAGCGTTCGGACGGCAGCATCAGCCCCACTAAACCTGCCTATTCAGTCGTCTCCTTATTGTTTATCTCTAGCTTTTCTTGTATTTTTTTCCCTGATTTTACAACTTTCCCTTCGGCCTCCATCTCTTTGTCCCAGGCACAGAGCTCAGACTGTACCAGCTGATATTTATGACAGCTGTGTGCATGAATAATTACCCCAGCATCTGCTGCAGGGTGATTTGTTTTTTACGGCAGAGGAGAGGAGCACAGCCCGCCCAGCGCTCAGAGGCGAGGTCCAAATGTCCCCCGCTTTCAATTAGAGCTGGCCGTTGATAAGGGCGGTCTTGTCTCCGGGATATTCATCACGCCTCACCCCTGGTACCTGCGCTGTGACGGATCACTGTAATTTTCTCCTGGAAAACACACACCTGTGCTTTCTGTCTGTACAATCGCAGCTTTCTCTGATTCATAAAGGCCAAATGGCATCGACCAGGCGAGAAGTGGAAGAAAAGCTCATCGGTCGGCTTTAAGTATTTACAATCAAAACCTGGAAAGCGTTGCATAAATTTATCTTGAGAACCACCTCTCTGCTAAAACATTGAGGTTTTTTGTAGTAAAATGGTGAAAAGCTGGAATCCAAACCTAAATAATTTCCTTTAGCACTGAATTTACAATGATTTAATGTCTGAATGATGCGTACACAGGTGGGCATTTATAGTATTGTTTATCGTTATCATGATAACTTTCTAGTCAGTATCACAATTTTGATTTGTCTAAATTATCATAATTAGTGATGAGAAAAAAAACTCAAAAAATTGGTGAATTTGGATTTAGATTTCTAATATTTACATCCCATTAAGGGATTGGTAAATTCAATGAATATGATTGAATGCGGTTACTACAGATGTTTAGGAAGAAGCCTATTTAATTAGTTTTTTTGTGTGTTTTTTTTGTGATTGTTGTGCTCTAAATACTGTGATCCTTTCTTCAGAGGTACAGTTACATAAAAACAACTTCAATGAATGACTGAAGGTGGTTATTATCGTCACTTTCATTGTTATTACTGAAGTACTACAAAATGTTGTGATAAAATTTTTAGGCTGCGTCGTTCAGCTCTATTCTATTGATTTATCAAATTGGCTTTAACTTTTTCCTGCCTTGTGTTTTTATTGAAAGCCGTTTCATTCAAATTTAATTACATCACTAAAAATATGTTATTGATGAATATAAATAATTCTATGTCAAAAATATATAACTTTGTTTTTATTTAGGATGTATTAGTTACTTCCACATTTATTTACTAATGGAGTTTTTTTTTTTTTTTACACTTTTATTTTGTAAACCTAATTTACATTATGTTACTGAGATTTTTTTGCCCTGTTTGTCATTTTAAGCTTATTTAAATGAGGGCGAGGTTTTATCGGTATGCCGGATCGCTTCCAAACAGACTGTTAGCAGCTTCTGTTTTCAGATATTGTAAATAAACAGAATAGATAAGAAACATCAGACGCATTCTGCAAAAGGCTGCCTAAAAATTGGTATCGATTCTTTCCTTCTGTGGTTTATTATTTTATAACCTAGTTCCTGTTTTCCTCTGAATCACTGACCTCTGACCTGCCCCGCCCCACTGATAACACCCTCCTTTCCATAGAAGCACATGAAGTAAGAAAAATCTTAAAATGAAAAACAGATTTAAAAAATAAGTCACTCAAATATGTAAACTAGCTTTACAGAAAGAGCAAATGAAACTCCATTATGAAATAAATAAGGTAATAAATTAATCTTGAAGTAAATTAATACATTTCGAAATAAATAATATAAACTTTTTTTTTTATATATTTATTTAGTTTTACTTCATGGTGACATTCATAGAATAATAAGAGTAATTTATCAATAGCAGCATTTATTTATTAATACATTTGTTTATATGTTTAATTGTGAATGAAATGGCTCCGTATGTGTTGAGCTGTTGTGTTTTTTATATTTGGCAACGGTTTGATCTTGCAGGTGGAGCTGAGCTGTCCGAAGGAGATGGCCTGGAAGGTGAACATGCACCGCGGCTACCTGGCCATCTGCAACCCAGAGGAGCAGCAGCTCAACTACATAGAGAGACTGGTGGAGATGGCTTCCAGCCTGGCCATCCGCGAGTGGAGACGGCTGCCGCACATCGTCTCCCACGTTCACACGCCGCTGCTGCAGGTCAGCCCTTCCTCTGATGATGCGTCTCAGGAGTGGAGTCGTGGTGTGTGGTGAGGAGAGCTGAAGGAGATCCGTACCAGAGATCATCCACAGCCGAGACACCGACACCCGCCTTCATCTTCCTCCAACTGCATTTAGCTATAGAGAAAAGACGATGGATGAAGGCTTTTTAATTCCACTGAAGGAGATTAGAACAGACAGAGCTGGTCTGTGGTGGTGAGGAGAGGAAATAAAAGGATAGTTTGGAGTTTCTGTAATTACTTCTCTGCCATCAGATAGCGTTTGATTAAATACCTGCAGCAGAATTACATTTACATGATGAATGGGACGCTCTGACTGAAGGTGGGCCATCAGCTGATATGAACACATAATTGGGGAAAAATATCAGCTTAATTTATTTTGTTTGGGGAGATTTAATTTCAGTCCAGGTAGGATGATTCACCCCATTTAGTTTAGAAAAACGGATCTGAATACTGGGACTGTGCAGAGGCTGCACATATATTCTGCTCTTTGAATCAAGTCATCTTCCAATGCAATGAATGGATGGATTATCACCCTCACTATCGATTGCAGGGCTCGGCGCTAATATTGACAGATGAGGAGTTCTGATGGGATGATTGATTAGATGTTCGCTCAGCTGCTTTGGGCCAATCAATGGACTCTTCTTTTCAGGGAATGAGACCGAAGCTCCTCACTTATCATTTTCTCATCTCCCCGCTGCAGTTTAGAGCTCATATAAAGGTGGGAGGAGAGAATTTGTTGGAGTTGCATCCAAAATGATGTGGGTCGCACAAAACCAGCGCTGCATTGAGTCTGCAGCTTAAACTTAGCCTCCTTCTCTGTTTGATAAGCATCCAGCAAACAGATCCTCCTGGAATGTTTCACTCGTTTAGTTCTTGGTTACAAATTAATACGTAATTGGGCTAAAAGGAAGGTACTGATGACGGATTACCATAGCGACAGCTTTTCTGGACGGTTACGCTTGTTGCTTCTTTGACACCTCTTAATTAATAAGCATGGCTTGATGTTTATTAGGTGGAAGGTTTGATTCCCTCATGTTTATGAAGTCATACCCCTCTATTTCTTGATTCATTATTTTTTTCTGTTGAGCCTAAAATCTTTTATAACATTTGAAGTTCCCTCTGGAATAGAATAGGCATCTTCTTTGTCCCTAAATGGGGAAATTCAGGTGCACCTGCAGCAATTCTCAAATAAAAGAAAGGATAATAAAACCTGAAAAACTTCAGTGTTTTACATTAATGTTTGCATAATGAAAGGCATCATATTTTTATTTAAGGTCACTGTAAAGTGAATGGTTTTAAATCCTGATCTGCATTCACCTCCAGGCGGCTCAGCAGATCATCGAGCTGCAGGAAGCTGCTCAGATTAACGCAGGACTTCAGCCCACCAACCTGGGCCGCAACACCAGCCTCCACGACATGAAGACGGTGGTGAAAACCTGGAGGAATCGCCTGCCCATCGTTTCCGACGACCTCTCCCACTGGAGCAGC
This sequence comes from Cyprinodon variegatus, assembly GCF_000732505.1. Lineage (NCBI taxonomy): Eukaryota > Metazoa > Chordata > Actinopteri > Cyprinodontiformes > Cyprinodontidae > Cyprinodon > Cyprinodon variegatus. The sequence continues at coordinate 461,401 of NW_015150599.1, forward strand.
ATATTTATGTGGCGCCAGCACCACTACCAAGGTAAGACAGGCTGCCGTTTCCTCTTTCACACCACGCCGGCAGATATAGCCGCGTCTTTTTCGGAGCTCTGTACGTGTGCTGAAAGATGCCAGGTTAATGTAGACGCCCCCCTCAGACGGCTGCTTGGTTTGGTGAGCTGCAGAATGAAGGGGGTCTTCTCTAAAGGCCACGGTGTGAAGAACCGCCTCAGGGTGTCTGTGCATTTCTAAATGTCAGCTCGCTAAGGCTCACAGGACATCACACACACACACACACACACCTTTATCATGCTCCACGCTCTGCCCTCTCCAGCAGTGACTTTGAAACCATTCAGAGAGGCAGCCACTGCAAAATGTGATGTCTCAAGCAACTTGAGCTCCACCTCGCTCTGAGGGCTAAAATAATGATGGTGTTGTTGGCAGCAGTGTGCCAATAAAATCCCCCTCATTTATACACCACAGCCTTCAAACCTGAGGTGAAGTAGACTCTGTTGATGAAATTCATCACCATGGTTCATTTGCTCCCCAATACGTTTGCTGCTGGAAGATCTTCTCTCCCTTCGTCACCTGTGAGAGCTGCAAAGAGAAAAAAAAAAAAAAACGCCCCGTCCTGATCACCATTCTGTCCTTTCTCTGCAGCTATAGTGACGGCGTACGGGACCAACACACAAAATGACCCTAACAACAACGCCATGCTGGGAGTTCACGCCTCTGCTTCGGCCATCATCCAGTATGGAAAAATCGCTCGTAAACAGGTACTGGTTTCTGCTCCATTCATACGTTAATCATCAACGAGGTGTTTATAACTAAAAGTTTGAAGCAGTTAATATCTTCTCCTCAAACTGCATGTCCAATAAATCCAGATTATCCAAACCCAGAGGCTGAACTGAATCCAAGAAACACCAATGTTGTGTTTTTAAACGCGTCCTTTTATTAACATTCAACCAGTTCTCAGCTTTGCTTTAAACAGTTAATAACTTCCTTTTTACAATAAAGTCAAACTTATTTAGGCAGAAAATGAAGAGAGTCCTGCTTGAAACAAAAACTTTTGTTTTTGTTATTTGATATTTTTTATCACTTGTTTCTCATGGGAAGATAATTTATGCTGCACCACCTCCAGCCTTTTGGAAAATATCAACTGCTGGGAGTTTTTTTTTATTTTGCAGTTACACCTCTGAGATTTGTCCCAGTTCTTTTCCTGAAGTGATAAAATACCACTCTTAAAACTAAGACTTTATGCTTTAAACAACACGTATAAACCAGGACTGAAAAATGTGGCAGGGTTTCTACAGGATCCTAAAGGCTGTAAATTGAATGAACTCAAATGAAGGCAGTATAAGGTAACAAAGAGCTTTTGACAAGGTTGTACATTTTTGTTACCTCCTCAATATATTCAGAATTTTTCATTGATCGCGACTTTTTGTTTCAAGTTCATTTATCTAGAAATCTGTATTACATATATAGTTATAAACAGCAGGACCTGAGTTGATGTTAATAGACTCGACTGGTTCTGCTGTGCACTATGCAGGTGTTAGAATCGCCTAATATGTTGAAACTACAGTCATTTTGTGCCTCACTGTAGAGCAATGCAAGTTTTAACAACTTTATAAGTTGAAATGAAATGATTTTAGGAAACCAACGGACTTAAAATAAGTTTATTAACAGACTAATTTGATTAAAAAAAATCCAAGTGTCCAACTCAAATGTTTTTGTTAAAGTTCCATAGGTAATAATGTTTTAATGTTTGGGTTTATGCTGTAAGTTGAACCTAAGAACAGTACGATTCCTACTTTCAAATTTTGTTTTTATATCTAGCAATTAAAGATATTGGCATAGAGCCTATTGGAAAAATTGGAACATTTTCCTTTTTTGGAATTATGTTTTCATTCAAGCTTTAGTATACAATAGTTTTATTACACTATTACTATGTGCTAACATTCTGTAATCCAATGTATTGCAACTGTTGTTGCAATACATTGGATTACTCCTTCTCTTATCAAAGTCTCAACAAGTTCCTTCTCTTTAAAGTTAAGTTTTTCCTTAAGTTATTTAAGTAATGTTTAATTAATACACAAATAAGTCAGACTAATTATAGAATTAAATGTAAACTAGATAAACGCACTTTGCTCAACGCATTTGAGTTGGCAGATTTTTACAACATGCTGAACATGAAGTATTCAGTTAAACTAATTGCTCTTAACATTTAAGGCCAATTTATGCTTCTGACGCATAGCCTCTGTAACCATCAAATCTGTCTCTGTGGGCAAACACGCCCCCACGCAGAGGTTCTGACACCGTCGTCGCGCACCTCAAAAAAATCCCGACTACTCTTCGGACAGTCGCAAACCCGCGCACACAAAAAGTGGCTGTGATTGGTCCTTGGTATGCCTTTCTGGCTGTCTGTGTGGTCATCCTTCTCAATTCGTTGCCGAGGCGAGCCATTTTTAAAATCTAGGAACAACTACCATGGACAACTACGACAAAAGGTTAATCGATCTTTTTGCCAACTCTATTAACAGAACCTGTTCCTCTTCTATGTCTAGCAACTCTAGATCCATCTCCATGACCGTGATGTAATGCAGACGCGCCATTGTTGTTTTGGAAGATAAACACTCCCGCCGTCAAAGTTCTCATGACCACCCGCCGAAGTTTTGGCGAGTTCTCGAAAAGGCTCCCCCTTGCGCTTTGGTGGGAAACTGCCGTGCGTCCCTAGAAATTTCAGACCAACACTGCAGAAGCATACCAGCAGAACTGGATCGCGAACAGACGCAAGCGACATTTGATGTGTGCGGTTGGAGAAGTATAATCTGCCCTTTAGAGTTGTAGTGCTTGACGACCCAGCATTTAAAGAATGGCTTGATTCAAAGATGGGTTATGAAGACCGATGGAAAACTTTTTGCAAAAATCTGCAGAAAAACTATAGGTTACCATGAACAGTGTTACCTTTTCACACTGAGAAAATATGTGCTAAACTTTGTCACAGACTCTGACATGGCCAAAAGTTTCCCATGTGTGAGGAGGTCTTAGTGAAAACAGGTTTGGTTTTGTATTGGTAGTAAAAATATTTTAGAGTTAGTATCTGTTCATAACAGCTTAATAATAACAGCTTTCAACTGCTGAGTGACCTGCAGATTCATAGAATAGATGGTAGAAGTCGTCAACTAATCTGGATTTAAGATTAACTGCTTCTAACCTCTTAACTCTGGACTGTCCCTCTAAGTTTCTACGTTTGTGGTCTGTGGTTTTGATCGCTTTGTGTCCTGCTGGATCTTTAGGGGTTGGTGAACGTGTCTCTGGACATTCTGAGTCGGATCCACACCATCCCTTCGGTTCCCATTGTGGACTGCTTCCAGAAGATCAGGCAGCAGGTCAAATGTTACCTGCAGTTGGCTGCTGTCATGGGCAAGAATGAATGCATGCAGGTAACTGTCCTACACGTCAAAATGTCCTCCGCTGAAGCAAACAGCAGAGGAAAGAGCGAAAACACACATTTTCTGGTCCTCTGGTCCAAAACTCATCATTCCTCTACTTCATCCTTCAGCTTTTCATGCCAAAGAACATTTCATAAGTCTCTAAGCTGTTGAAGCGTTCATTTTAGTCTTCCTTTCTACATTGTTGTGAGAAAAATAAGAGCCTGAATGGCCTGAAGAGACGGGATGCAGCAGAGAGAGCAGCTCCAGAGGATGTTCTTAAGCCCACAGAGGGCTCTGATTAATAGAAGCTGTTCAGCACACCACAAGTCATTAAAAGTGCCAGTAGACGTTGTTCTCTCTCTTCTGGTTCTCTGCGTTTCTTCGCTCGTTTGTCACAGCAGTACATAGGAGACACCTAATCAGAGACTGGCCGTAATGGAAGTTTAGCTTCCTTACCACCTTCCTTGTTGTTTCTTAATGAACAGTGAGCTGTTTGCTTCTCCTGTCTTATCTAAAGCTGAATAATGGGCTTTCTCTTTGAAACTTTTTTTTCCTCCTGCAGTTTTTGTTTTAAGTTGTTCTGGATTTCACAGGGTTTGGAGGTGATCGAGTCGACCAACCTGAAGTATTTCACCAAGGAGATGACTGCGGAGTTCTACGCACTCAAGGGGATGTTCTTGGCACAGATCAACAAGTACGTCATCCTGCTCTTCTTGTTTTAATTCCCCCCCTAAACTTGACGACCTCTGTCGTCATCTGTGCTGCTATCACTTCAGGCTCAATCTGCAGTTCAGCAGCACTTCCTGTTGCTGCTTAGAGCGCAGCACGCTGACAGAATGTGGTAACAAAACAATAAATCCCAGCAATAAGGACCCCAGCAGGGACAACCTAAAACATTAGTAAAAACTCCTGCTTAGTGTTCTGATCCCAACTTCCTGTTCAGCTTCTGATGAAATTTCCCTCTCTGTTAGATTTCCCTGCAGAAATTAAACCAGGAAACTATAACATGTGTTTCTATCACTTTATATAACAGAAATCCCTCCTACGTCCATGGTTATATTAAACTAAAGAGTTCAGAGGAAGGGTACATTCCTTCAAATCTGTTGATAAGCGTTTATGGAGGGGTTTTTTTTTTGGTCATAAACTGACAATAAGCATGTATAACTCTATAACACTAACCTATAAACATTCCAGGCAGGTAGCCTGTGCATGATGGCTTTAGTGGCCTAGTCAAAGTAACAGGATCTTCTCCCTGATTGCAGGCTTTGCTGTTTAATAAACTGGTTACTCTGCAAAACTCCTCCCCCGCCTGTGCACCCATCATCTTTGACACGACATGGGGGTCCTCAGGGGTGAAAGACAAATTGATGCAGGGTTATTAAATCTAAATGCTGCTCAGTAATTAACTGGAGGCAATTTACTGGAATTTCTGGGATCAGCAGAACTTTCCCTCCACCTCAGTAGGGTTTATTGCAATCATTAAGTTTTCTTCACGCCAGAGAAGAATTAGCAGCAGAGTGGTGGTTAGAGGCTGTGGGTGTGTGTGTGTGTTTAGGGATCATTCAATTAAAAGGGTGTCAGTCTGCTGGGTGCTGCTGCTCCTGTTGAGCCAGGTAGTAGAAAATGTTAATGTCCTCCAACACTGCCAACGAGGCTGAGGAGACCCATTAAGAAACGCTGGAGGTTCTGAATCCCACAGCAATCAGGCTTCCATTTTTTAATCACATGCCAAAATGCCTCCCATAATACTTTACTTTAATTGATTGGTTTTGGGAGACATTCTGGAAATCCTAGAGATGATTTTTATTTTTTATTTTTTTATTTATAACTGGCTGGAATGCTTTTTCTGACTGAAGGGAGTGTTCCAGTTCCTCATGCAGGTTATTTAAAATCCAGGGCCGAGCTGTAGGTGAAGAAGTTTTAGACTGTGGTGTCATGAAATCAGAAGAAGGGGGGAATATACTAGCATCTTGCATCTCTTCAGCTGTTTCTCACACTATTGTTCCTCAATACTTCGGTTTCATAGTAAAATAAATTATTTCAGATTTGAATAAATTCTTCCAAATGCGATAGTTACTGTTTTATTACATATAGTTAATAAAAGGAGGTTGAATGTAGCATCAGCTGTGTTTAGAGAGGCACCCGTCAGACTCATTTCATCACACCCTTATTATGATACTGACTTATTAGTTTCTCTATCTGTATCTTATGATCAAAATACAAATATATATAATCTATTTCTTTTATTTTCCAGGTAAATGATCCAAAAGTTTTGTCAGAAGCAAATCCAGGTTCCAGAGTTGCTTCTCTCTGCGTTGTTCATAAAATCCTTTAGGGATCATTTAGCCTGTTAGAAAACAGCTCTAAACTAAAAATATAGAACTGCACAACATAAGAAAATTTTTTTATTCAGCAATCACTAAAAATAATGTCTTCATCCCAACCGGGATGGAAGAAAAAAAAAATAATTGAAAGTTTAAATAAATACTTTTTCTCCTCTTGCAATTAATGTTATCATGTTCTCCATATTAAGTACCTTCTGCCTTCCTTACATCCAGCTCCTCATCCTCTACTAGTACGCCTTTAAGCTCCGCCCTCTCTGACTCTCCTTTTCTCTTCCTGTAGGTCTGAGGAGGCCAACAAGGCCTTTTCAGCAGCTGTTCAGATGCACGATGTCCTGGTGAAGGCCTGGGCCATGTGGGGGGATTACCTGGAGAACATTTTTGTCAAAGATCGTCAGCTCCACCTGGGTGTTTCTGCCATTACCTGTTACCTGCACGCCTGCCGCCACCAAAACGAGAGCAAGTCTCGAAAGTATCTGGCAAAGGTGAGTCCTAAAAGCTGACTTGTAGCGAGGTTTTCATATTTTAACTTTGAAATCGTCTAAAATCAGGATATTTTGTATTTTTATACCATTAATGTCTGCAAGGTTTGAGGTTTGACTTGGAGCCAAAGTAGAAACTCTGATAAGCAACAAATTGCTGCTTTTGGGGTGAGCTCAGAAACTAGAATATGATTTCCTGCTAAAGGCCGCAGCAGCAACAGAGCACTTCAAGGGGAAAATTCATAGCACCCCCAAAGAAAAATTTAGAAATTTAGAAACTTACTTTATCATCAAAGTTTATCCTTGAACAGGTGTTTTTTTATTTTTTACATTTTCATCTCAAAAAACAGCCCCATTTCAAAATATAATCTTAAATATTATTATTTATATCTTTAGCTTTTATTATTTAACTTTTTTTTATGATTAGAATTTTCCAAATATGATGCCTAACCCGAAATTACTATTTTTAAACATTAAACACAAACAAAATGAATTTAAGAACCCCTCCCTCTTGCCCTTCTTGTTTCTGCCCGTCGTGCTTTCCTGGTTGGAGGGCTTTGAGGAAGCTAGGAGCGACTTTGTGCACTGCTGGTGGATGCTTATATCGGCTACATTCTGAATATTTGACTTTGGCATCACAATTTACAAACCATGTGCCTTTTGTTGTATTTCCTGTCATTTTTAGCATTATTTCATGTGTGATTAGCGGTCCTGTAATTCCAAACTATTTCTATCTCTATCATAAGAAGAAACAAACATGGTGGCACCTGTAGGCAGCGGCCTGATAACAGCGCTTGACTTGAAAACTCTTAATCATGTCACTGACTGCGCATCAGACTGATCACACCAAACCAAAGTTCTGCATATTTGCGCCTTACATTTTTAATGCTCTGACCTTCCATATCAGTGCGTTTTTGGCACCATGTTTTTTTTTCTCCCTTACTGTTGCACTTTAAGAAATGGAAATGTTCTGAAAGCTGGACAAAAGGAAATGTCGTTTTCTATACACTCTTTGTATAGTTGTCTAAGTCATAAGATTCAGATGCAGCATTCTCAACTGTTTTATAACTTGAAAAATATCCCACAGGGATATTTGGTGCAATAATTCCAGTTTTCCATGATATATTTGTCCTAAATCAGGCATATTTGTGCTTTTATTTCCAGTCGATGATTTCTAAGTACTGTTATTTTAATTTGCCTCAAATTGGATTTTTTGGGGGTAAAATTTGTTTTTCCCCTACTCAGTAATATACAACACTTTGCTTAATTTCTACAATATCCTATAAAAAAATTAGAGTGAAAATCAATTACGGCATGTAATTAAACAAATGATTACAGGTAATTTCATATTGGTTAATAATTTTCTTATTAATAACCTTTCATCTACTTCTCCAGACTTTACTGTAATTTACTGGATTTTGTTTTCCCCGATATGGAAAAATAAAATACTCTATACATGTGTTATAATATGTTTGAATTTAGAAGCAGAACATCACATATTTATTATTTACCATATTGGTAATTTTTCAGATGTTAGTTGTCTTTGTTTGCTTCTGTATGCATTGAAAAATGTAGGAAGGACAGGGTTTCCTCCGGTCATTAAAAATCATTAAAAGTCATTAAATAATTATTTTTTTAATTAAGGCCTTAATTGGCAGCAAAATTCATTAAATGTGATTATTGTGGCATTTAAAATGCTCTATTTATATATATATATAAAAAAGAAAATTTGGTTGATCGTAAAGCTCGATAATGGGAAAATTCAAATTTCAACAAAAGTGGCTGGAAAACGAGGAATTCGGGACATGGCTGCAGCCTGTCGATGGTAAAGATGACGAAGGATTTTACCGTGCTGTATATGTGTCATGGGTACTTGTTGATGGCATTAAAATTATTTTTTAGAGCATTAAAAAAGCATTAAAAAACATTAAATTAAGAGTTACTCATTCCTGTACAAACCCTGGAAGGAAGGATGATTCATAGCATCCTCAGTTCAATGATTAGTCCGCCTTTAGCACCACCACAGCGCAGCGGGCTGTTTGTGGCGCATGCCGACCACTGTCAGCTTCAATGACTGCTAGTTACATCCAAAAGTAGCGGGCTACCACGTTGTATTAGAAACTCTTTGTTGATAAATGTGGACTTGGCCTGAGTCAATAAAGAAAAGCTGAGGAGGCGAGGGGGTTAAGGCATCCATCCCACCTCAGTCTAGCTTTCCTCATGACAGGGATAGCGGAGTTGTTGCTGCTTGCTCCTCCTCACTCTTGTTTCTCTTCAGGTACTTTGGCTGCTCAGCTTTGATGATAAGAACACACTGGCAGACGCTGTGGACAAATACTGTATTGGAGTGCCGCCTCTTCAGTGGCTGGCCTGGATTCCCCAGCTTCTGACCTGCTTGGTCGGATCTGAGGGAAAACCTCTGCTCAACCTCATCAGCCAGGTAAGTTCCTCTGCTTCATAGGCACAGACACCATAGAGCTCCATTACTGTTGCTCATATTCATCATTTCTCAGCTTGTGTCATTGATTCAGGACGGCACATCTGGCGCCGTGCAGGCGTCAGTCATCACACACGTCTGTCTGTCTAATCATTATAAATCTGCTGCCTTTAAACTAAAGCTTTTGTTTGTCCTGCTTCTATTTCTTAAATTACTTCACTGCAATCTCTTGGCTTTCATCACTCTGGTGAATTGGCTTTTAAATTATTTGTATAAGAAATGATTATAAAGTTAATATTGCGCACCTCCGCACTGCGGGAACAGAGCTAGTAATTAAAGCCAGGACTAATTTGCTTTGCCTAATGGAGTATTATTTCCGCACAATTTGAGGAGGGTGATCTTCAAAGAGAGGCGTTCTATGAAGACCAGCCCTCCTCCCAGCAGAGCTGGAATATTTGGAGGAGGAACGGATCAGTACCTGTCAGCTGGAGCTTCAGCTCCTCTTTAGTTTTCATATCATTTATATCAGTTCTAAGGAGCCTTTCTGTTTTTCTATTTCTAGTAAATATTTCATATTCAAATCTTCTTTAAATAAACATTTTTTATTTATTGAATAGGTTTCTTTTTCTTTGCGTACTGTTAAAAATATCTTGTATCCTGCATATTTTTGCACATTATTTTTTCTTTGTAAATAACTGTCTTATTTAATTTTATACTTTTAATGATAGAAGGTAAAAAATAACAGGTAATAATCTTCAAAATAATCATTTTGGCAAGAATTTGTTTTCTTTTTAAGAAGTTTTAAAAAAGTTCACTGTTTTGGCTGCAGGTTTTAGATCTATAGATATATGACCTAGATCCCTGCATACAGTCAAAGCCCAAAAGTCATTTTGTTTACCTTCGTATCTGGAAGCTGATTGGATGTTCCTGTTCTCTAACTCCTCCCCTCCGATGGCCGTCTAACAGCTGAAGGGGAAAGGTGAACGCCTTATCCTCCATGTAGAGAATAAAAGGCATTCTGATTCATGACGTTCTTTATCGCTCCTGCTCGCCTGAATTATTTAGAGTTTCTCTGCGGCAGAGAGGTGTTTAAAAAAACGTATTTTGAAATATTGATGAAGGTGAGGAGAGGAGCGCCTGGGGGCAAGCGGGGAGATGAATCAGAAGTTAGTTGAGAATCTCAGCACCTCCAGCTTGTCTACATCGCCCTCCTCCCCTCTGCCTACATCATCTTCCAAAAAACACTAAGACGTTTCTTATCTTCCCATTAGCGTGATGATCTCTGGTGCCTCCTCTTCCTCCTGTCCTCTTTCATCATTAATGAAGCCGTTAGCCGCCACTTAATACTACATTTTTTTCACTCATTTCCAGCTTCTATTTTTTTGCTCTTCTAAATTCCTTCCCTCTTCTCTTCATTTTAACTCTTAATAGGCGGACATTTAAAAAACATATATTTAGCTTAGATTTAGTTGGCCAAGTGGTGCTGTTAAACAGCTCGTGGTTAACTCTGGATGATCGGTTTTCTCTCTCCATAAGCCTCCATCTCACCTCTGTTTGCCTCCTTCTCTCCTTTAAGGGCAGATTAGACTTCTGCAATCGCACACATCAAATGTCCCTTGCGTCTGGTCGTGAACTAGTTTTGCTGCTATGCTTCTGCATCATCGGTCTGGAATTTCTAGGGACGCACAGCAGTTTCCTACCAAAGCGCAAGGGAGAGCCTTTTCGAGAACTCGCTTCCGAACCTCCTCGATTAACCTTTCGTCGTAGTTGTTCCTGAGTTTTTAAAAATGGCGCACCCCGGCACCGAGTCGAGAAGGATAACCACACAGACAGCCGGAAAGACATACTAAGGACCAATCACAGCTGCTTTTTGTCTGCGCACCTCCGCTTGAGGTCTGCGCAGGTTTGCTAACGTCTGGTGCGTAGTCAGGATTTTTTTGAGGTGCGCAACGACGGTTGAAGAACCTCTGCGTGGGGGGGCGTGGTCCCGCACAGAGACAGATTTGACGGTTGCAGAGGCTAAGCGTCAGGAGCATAATTTGGCCTTTAGAGGACCTAACTGGACTCTCTGAAATGTGACCTTTGACCCTCTTTTATCTGTTAGGTGGGACGAGTTTATCCACAGGCTGTCTACTTCCCCATCCGCACCCTCTACCTGACGCTTAAGATCGAGCAGAGAGAGCGCTACAAAAGCGGTAAGAGCACGAGTTCTGTGGTTCATGTTTGCTTTGAAGATTTCATGCATCTACATTTTTTCTTAAACTGTTAAGAGCTCAGAATTGCTGGCTGGTGCTGAATAAAGAGCAGTGATCGGTGCAGAGGATGTAGCCAGAGCTACAGTAGTATGGGTTCGTTATATGTTAGAATGGCCTAGTCAAAGTCCAAATCTAAATCCAGGACTTAAAAAATGTTTTCTGACTGAGCTGGAGATGTTTTTCTAAAAAGAGGGATAGAACCTAATAGTTTGAAGCCGGGTTAATCCAAGTCCTTCCTCCAGGAAGTTGAACACTGATCCACTCCGCACTTTTCAGATTGTTATTTCAATAAATCAGACAGCATGGCTCTGTCTCCTTCCATCGTGTTACTTTGTGTTACTCTGTATTAAAATTGGAAGTTTGGTCATAAAGAGACAGAAACAAGTTGGAGGAAACCAAACCATACCCCTTTATTTATAAAGCTGTTTTAAAATAACAAAAGGTCATCAAAGCGCCGTACATCCAATAACACACAGAAAAAATCCAATAGATATGCAAAATGCAACCTAAAATAGAGATTAAGAGTATAGAAAACTGTTAAATTAGTTCAAATTAAAAATAATGAATATGATTAAATTTAAAAGTAATTAAAATGGAAAATAAAAAATGAAATAAAATAAAAATAGGGTCAAATTCTCAGGATGTACTAAAAGCCTCAGAACAGGTGGATCTCTGATATTTCTTTAGAACTTCATCTTCTGATTCCTATTTCCCGTTTTGGTCCTCAGATTCTTCTGGTCAGCAGCAGCCCAGCTCTGTGGGGGCCCAGCCCCACTCGGGGGGGACCGACCCGGGTCCCATTCGGGCCACCGCCCCGATGTGGCGCTGCAGTCGGATCATGCACATGCAGCGGGAGCTGCACCCGACCCTGCTGTCCTCGCTGGAGGGCATTGTGGACCAGATGGTCTGGTTCAGAGAGAACTGGCATGAAGAGGTGAGAAGAACAAGGAGCCGAAGACGATCACGATAAACTGATTCATTGTTTGTTATATTAACAGCTTTGACTGAAGATTATAAACGATAACCTTCAGTGGGAGGATTGTCCCAAACCTGGAACAGTTTGAGTTGTGCAGATCTATAGAGGAGAGACTGAGGGATGGGTGCAGGGAGCATGTAGGATAGCTGGGGAGTTATGGCTGGAAGATTGCTGCTTTGAGTTTTTATCTGCATGATTAACCCAGAATCGGGAGCTGAGGCGACTCAGCAGCAGCAGGCCCTGCAGAAACTTTCCCCTGTTTTTTTAGCTCCTTCCTCCTCCTCCTCATTCTGGATAGATAATCAGTGCTGCATCCGTCCTCCTGGATCGTTTTAATGTCTTTATCCACAGCTTGCAGTCTGATAAGGATCTGACCCCCCCTCCCTCCTCCTCTGCAGGTCTTAAGGCAGCTCCAGCAGGGCCTGGCTAAGTGCTACTCTGTAGCCTTTGAGAAGAGCGGCGCCGTGTCCGATGCCAAGATCACCCCACACACCCTCAACTTTGTCAAGAAGCTGGTGAGCACCTTTGGTGTGGGCCTGGAGAACGTCTCCAACGTTTCCACCATGTTCTCCAGCGCTGCCTCTGAGTCGCTGGCCCGGCGGGCCCAGGCCACAGCTCAGGACCCCGTCTTCCAGAAGATGAAGGGCCAGTTCACAACAGGTTGGGTTAATTCCAGTTTTCACGCCACCTTGCCAAAGTATTGTGTTTTTCACATGCTTTTTATGAAGCTAACAGATATGAGTTGAAATGCAGCTTCTCATAGGAAACCTCTTTACCAATCAGGTCTCGTCTGGAGAAAATTTATTCCCCACGATGTTTGTTGGTATTGGAGTAAAAAGATCTGAATACAGATTCACATTTGAGTTTTATTACCTTCATTCATCTTAACAGTTGAACATCTTCCATCACTGGCTCCATCCTCCCATCTAATCCGACAGCCTTCCTCTAAATCTGCATCCAATTTAAAACTTTTTAAACAAATGACTCAATTTGAAGCAGATCTACTAAAACCAAGTTTGATGCTCAAACAGGAACGTCTCCTTTGATTTCTCTTCATTCGATTGCTTTCTTTTCTCAAACCTGTTCTTTGTTTTCCTGCTTTTCTTTTCGGTGCGCTGAGATGATTGTGAGCAAAAACACTTCATTCCAGTGATCCCAGATATGTCGTCAGTAGCGCATTAACACATCAAAGCCCCATTTCTGTGATATTCCTGTTATTGCTTGCAGCCATCTTGGCCTGCATGTTGCGATTTATGTGCAAGCTGCGGACTCCAACAGGGCAGGTGCAGTTTTAATGGAGCCAAGGGCCCCCTTTGGGGCATTTTTCTCCAAACAATCATCCCCCTGTTTTTCTTGGCCCATGTGTGCTTTTCTACACTACATGAGGGAGTTGAACCACGCTTTCCTGGACCCAGTTTAAACAATCTCCGTCTGAAACACTCATTGGCTTTAAGCTTTCGCCTCTTCTCCTCGGGCTGACTGCTGGTGTAAGGTTTCTGAATGTAAAACGCTCCACCTGTGTTCTGTTTCTCTTAATAAGGAGAGAACTTTCTCCTCAAGGGTTCTGCAGACAGAGTAATAATAAGAACTGGGATCCATGAGAACCATTAGCATGCAAAAGCTAAGAAACGGCAGATAGGCTGAACTGAATGAAACCAAACGAGAGAGAGGCGTTTCTATTGATGAATCTAACCAGATGCTGCGGTGCCAGCTGTGCAGCCGGGCGTCACCGGGGCGCCTGCGGACCGTCCCCGTGCAGCCGTCCCCATGGCGGCGCGGGAGGCGGGCCGGCACCGTCAGAAAACCGCACGGACCTTCCAGAGCGGAACAAACAGGTTTTAGTGAGCAGCCAGGCTCACATTCCCTGCACCGCGTTAGCGGCTCGCTCGCTTTCACTGGGTTTGTGGGCTGGAAAATACGGGTTTATGTGAGCAGATATAACATTTGGCAGCAGGGAGGCATTCAAATCTAATTACGGAGAATGCTATTTGCATGACTTACTGTTTTAGCAGCGGATCAGATCCAGACACTTTGGTCACAGAAGCTTTTTATGAACGAGGTGATGCTATTTGGCTGCTTACTGGTTTATCTGTGGAGGCTGTGCTGCATCTTTAAATGAATATAGGTCACCTTTAACAGTCTGTTTTCAGTCAGAAGTTTTAGATTTTAACCCTCAGACTCCGTCATCCGTTCATTTTTCTCGAATTTTTAAATCAAAGCCATGTTATTTGATTTCACTCTGTGCGACATGACAGACAGCCCTCCTCCATCGTCCATCAGAAATACGGAGGAGGTCTAATTTTGAAGTAAGAATAAATTGAGTGTTTTTCAAAAAGAAAAATGAATGATTGGATCAGAGAAGTGGACAGTCTGTGACTGAGTCGGTCTTCCAGCTGCTGTGACCTCTAACCTCTTCCAGCTCATCTGCAGTAAAACACACAAGCCATCAGTAAGTGAAGTCCAAGGTAGCCTATAAGAGATCAGATCCCCTCCTCCTCCTCTCTCTCTCAGGAGTTAATATGACACTGATTTCATCTGCTGCTTTCGCCTTTAAGGCAGAGTTTTATTTACCTTTAATCAATGTTTGAATTATATATCTCCTCACAGATTTGAAATGGCAGGGCTGCTTCTTGCGTTTTCTATTTGCCAGCATTTATAGACTGCTAAGGCTGCTCGGCTGCAATTTCCTCAGACCAGTTTCAATTTTACTTCCCCTTTGGAGGCAGGTGAATTGCTACTGGACTGTTGGCGAAATGGGGCCACTCGGGAAAGAACATTGCCTGTTTTAAAGGGCTTATTTAAAGTATTAGGAGCTCTGTCTCTGGCAAAGATTGCAGAGGTTTGAAGACCTTTCGGTTTCATGGATTCTCTAAAACAAGCACGGCGGCAGAGATACTAAAACAAAAGACTGTGCCAGTCTGTGCTGAGGTGCTTCTGCTATGATGTCTGAAGGTTTTTTTCTTTAAAAACACCTTATTGTTTTATTTATAATGGGAAACAAGTTGTGACTGAAAGAGGAAATTCATTTTAAAAGCTTTATTTTAACCTTCTGGTTAGGAAACAGTGTCAGGATTAATGCTGGGACCTTAAATCAGAGACCAGAAGTTTCATTAAATGCAAATTTATGGAACTGCCATCAACTTCAGGTCTCTCTTATGATTTTAGATAATTAAAGCCAACAAATACATTTTTGCAAGTAGCTCATTAAACTCAGATTTTATCTGAAGGTAAATCAATTATTTTATTTAATAGAAGGTTGTGACTCATTAGCAGAGGTCTGAATGTGTTTTTTACCCCATAAAACGCAGCCGCAGGTTGCACAGTGATTTAACCTGATACGTGGCAAAAACGTGATAAGAGAGGAGCACTTTATATTACTAAACTTGCTAAATTGATGGATAGAGCAGAGAAAATAAGAGATTTTTTTCTCTTAGCAGATGTTTATTTATGGGAGGGGCTAAGATCAACACTTTTAGAGTCAGGTAAACCAACGATAGGCCAAAATAGGAGCAGGCTATCACCCTAATTTAAAGTTTGCATGCAAGATTTCTATATTTAGGATCTGTTGAGGACACCCTGAACTTAACCGCAGTATATTATGCAATGCATACATGAATTAAATATTTGTAATTCATCCTGCATAACTTCGTCCTACATAAATAACCATCCTGTTGTCCTGTTTCAACATTAATAAATGGATGTATTAAGCAACTCAACGATGTTACAAAGTGGTTAGTTTACTGGGTGCAGCATGTGTTGTTTTTATGATCTAAAGCTAAATGTTTTTTAGAGCTATAAAGTCAGTTGCTGTTGTGAATGTTAAAAGCAGCTGAGGAGGTCAGTGCCAGACGTGATGCAGAGGATAGGATAATGCCATTCCTAGCAAAAGGGAAAAAGGGAGAAACAAAAACAGGAACCACAAAACAGATCTGATCCAGGTCCAGTGTTCAGGACAGAGGCTGCAGCAGGTCTGTGCCTAAAGTCATGTCGAACTTCTTGAGATTTTATGGACTGCAGGTATTGATTTCTTGACAAATAGAAATGGGCTGAAAATGATTGTTTCATAGCATTACTTTGCTTTTTTGTTTCTTAGTATTTGCTACGTTTCCACCTGCGTCTGCCTTGCGATTAAATAAAGCCTCTTTAAATCGAGCCCAGCCCCTTGAATCAAACCTTCACAGCAAAACTAGTCCTGCTCTAAGAATATTTACAGAACAAAATTACAAAAAAAATAAAATTTAAGCTGTTTAATAATTTTTAATAGCAAAGCAATTAGTAAATGATTAGAATAGTCTCCAGCCACCTTTGCTGAGATCCTCATTCGTATCACCCTGGAACTGCAAGTTCAGGGACCAAAAGTGGCCCCTGAACCACACTTTGGACTTCACTCTCTGAAATGCTTTAAAAACAGGAAAGGAAACCATTTCTACACTTTCTAGTTTTCAGAGTGAGTCCAAGTCTTTCTAAGGATGAGAACTTCCTCAGTCTGCATGAACCTTTCCAAGTTTATATCAGAGTCACCAACTACTTTCTTTGTCCAATATTAAATGATTTAATGCCCAAAACAGATTAAAAGCTGTTTTTTTTTTTCTGGTATAACTTTTTCTTCAGAAGGATTCAGTAACGGCAAACGTTTTGTTGAGCTCCCTGTTCTTACGCCTGTTCCACTTTCCTCCTATCAGACTTTGACTTCAGCGTTCCCGGCTCCATGAAGCTGCACAACCTGATCTCCAAGCTAAAGAAATGGATCAAGATCTTGGAGGCTAAAACCAAGCAGCTTCCCAAGTTCTTCCTCATTGAAGAAAAGTGCAGATTCCTCAGCAACTTTTCAGCACAAACTGCTGAAGTGGAGATCCCTGGAGAGTTCCTGATGCCCAAACCCACACACTACTACATCAAGATCGCCAGGTAAGACATCATGTAGCTGAAGAATGCTACGGAAATTACATTTACCATTCAGCCTTTTGCTCTGGAAGCTTTAGTTTGATAGAACCCTCCTTTCTTCATCTCTCTGCAGATTTATGCCCAGAGTGGAGATAGTTCAGAAACACAACACAGCAGCACGCCGTCTCTACATCCGAGGCCACAACGGTAAAATCTACCCGTACCTGGTGATGAACGATGCCTGCCTGACCGAATCACGCAGAGAGGAGAGGGTCCTCCAGCTCCTGCGCCTCCTGAACCCGTGTCTAGAGAAGAGGAAGGAGACCACCAAGAGGCACCTCTTCTTCACCGGTATGATCTCCAATTTTATTCTCCTGGTTCTGAAATGTCTCTTGGACACCTGGTGTTGGTTTAAAGGGGCTTTCTCCAAATGTTTGCTTGTTTTTTATGCAACCTTTGGTCTCCTAAGAAGGGGGGATTTAAAATGGGAGATGATTCTGTTAATTGTTCACTGGTTCTCACACCGCTCTCCCCCCTGTCTCCTCCTCCCAGTACCACGGGTGGTTGCAGTGTCTCCTCAAATGCGGCTGGTGGAGGACAACCCGTCCTCGCTGTCGCTTGTGGAAATCTATAAACAGCGCTGTGCCAAGAAAGGCATCGAGCACGATAATCCCATCTCCCGGTACTATGATCGGCTGGCGACCGTTCAGGCCAGAGGAACGCAGGCGAGCCACCAGGTACAGAACCAGGGGAGACTGCTTACATCAGAGGTTTATATGCGTTGTTAATTTGGATCAGATCTTCAGTTGAAATGGACTCATTCTGCAACATGAATAAATAAAACTCGGAAGTCATGTCTACGCATGCATATCTAGATGTTTGAACCTCTGCCAGGACAGCGAGGGCCGCTGTCCTGCAGGTTTTAGAGGTTTCCCTCTAGCTGTGCTACAGCATGAAAACCTCTAAACTCTGCAGGACGGGCCCACATGGACCGACGTTGATGAGAATCTGATTCTCTTAAAGAAGAGAAACCCTGTTGCATCATCATCTATCCATGAGAACAGTGTAGAGAGGATTTTCATTTGATCAGATGGGGGTTTGACACGTCATGTCTCATGTCCAGGTTCTGAGGGACATCCTGAAAGAGGTGCAGGGCAACATGGTTCCCCGCAGCATGCTGAAGGAGTGGGCCCTCCACACCTTCCCCAACGCCACCGACTACTGGACCTTCCGCAAGATGTTCACCATTCAGCTGGCTCTCATCGGCCTGGCTGAGTTTATGCTCCATCTGAACAGGCTGAACCCTGAGATGCTGCAGATAGCTCAGGTAGGACACCAACACCTGTGAACACGCAGCATGTCCGACTGTCCTCCAAGGACACGACGGATCCATCTGACAGCAGCTAATTTACCAGATATACACACTCGTAGACGCATTAAGAGATCTCCATTACCGCCTCCATAACGGCCGGATGAGTTACAACTCTCCCCCATGACATTCACGCCGGGCCTATCAGTCAGTCAGCCGCTGTCAAAGCAAAAGGTGTTTTGACAGAGTGTTATATTCAGCGGCTGTGCTCGCTTATCAGAGGCGGGGTTTTTTGGTGCGTGCTCCCTGCTCTCTGTCTGCTTCACAGTCTGCAGACGGCTTTCTCAAAGTCATTATTAAAGATGACTGTGTCAGTCGGCCACCCCTCCCCTCTGATCCTAATCGGCCTTTGCTGACAGGCGTTCCTCTGGGCAGCTAAGCACCGGCATTAAGCCCCGACTCTGCCTGTTCCACTCCACAGATCCCATTAGACACAGGAGGATTACGGTGCAGAGAGCAGACGCACAAACAAACACACACAAACAGAGAGAGTGAAGGACGGGACATCAGAGCCCAGCCGGAACATCGTCCCTCACCCTGCTGAAGCAGAAACCTCTTCAAGCTGGGCCTCAGAGAGCTCCCATCAGGACCAGTGTGGTCGCACAGATGTCATCATCTAATCCCATTAATGATGCAGAAGCTTTGGTGTTTTCACCTCCAAAGATGTTCAGCAGCAAACAAACACCTCAGCACGTTAAAGGTTGGGGATTGGAACATGTTTACTGCCTGCTAAAAGAGACAGTTTGATCTGTCACATCTGTTCAGAGGAGGTTCTGGTTTCTCTCTGAAAAATGCGAGCTTCTACTAACCAGACCCATACGAAAACATGTTGGTTATCAAAAGAGAAAGAAAGCTAACATTAGCTTTCACTTTTTGGTGTATTATGCTGAGTCAGCATTCTTTTGGACGGTTCAGGTTAGTTTAGTGAATGATGTAGAATCTGACGGGCCTTGAGATGGCTTACGGCTGTAAAAAAAAAAAAAAAAAAAAAAAAAAAAAAGGCTGAGTCAGCTTTAATTTGACTACTTCAGGTGAGACTGGCAGAAAGCTTTTCTGTTTATTAGATATGAGAGGCGACTGGACCATTCAGAACCCGTTCAACCAGTAACAAACACGGAGGTTCCGTTAGATTCAAACTGGTCTGCTGTTTGAATTCATTTTCTTTTAATTTCCAGAGACTGTTGAACACAGACGGTTTCATTTTATTATTGCTACTGGGGCTAAATCTCTTTATTAAGAAGAAGTAATGTTGTTTATCCTATTCTATTTATTGTGGAAAAGTTCCCTCTCAGTCAGAAACGCCTCATGCTAGCACTAATTTAGCATCAGACTCGAAATGAAGCCACTGCTGAGGTGATTTAGCATCCTGAGCGCTGCCTCCATGGCCAACTCTCTGCAGGCTTATCTGAGCTCCCAGGGGCCCGCTGGTGTCTCGGCCCACTGCCTCATGGCCCTCTGCTGGGACCAGCTGGAGCAAATGAGAGTAGGTATGGAAGCGGGGGAGGTGGGAGAGTGCTAGCTGAAAGAAAAAAGCTCAAAGCTTCACTTTTAATCTCTTCTCCTCAGTCTTCTCACATTAATGCCGGTTAATGTTGATTTTTAGGGCATTTTCAGGACTCAGAGCAGAGCCAATATGGTTGATCTGTTACTGGGTTAAGTTGAAGACGAGGTGGTTACGGCGAACCGTTTTAACCCTCCATCCTCTGCGTCTCCTCCTGTTAGGACACAGGCAAGCTGAATGTCTCCTACTTCCGCTTTGACATCAACGACGCCACCGGTGACTTGGACGCTAACCGACCCGTTCCGTTCCGTCTGACACCCAACATCTCAGAATTCCTGACCACCATCGGTGTCTCGGGCCCGCTAACCGCCTCAATGATCGCCGTGGCGCGATGCTTCGCTCAGCCCAACTTCAAGGTAGCTTATTCTCCTGAACCTCTCAGATTATAACGAAGCTTATCATAAATTAAACTCCTCATAAACGCCGTTTACCTCCATAGGTGGATGGAATCCTGAAGGCTGTGCTTCGTGACGAGATCATAGCATGGCACAAGAAAACCCAGGAGGACACTTCCGTCCCCCTGTCTCCAGCCGGACAGCCAGAGAACATGGACTCCCAGCAGCTGGTATCCCTGGTACAGAAGGCGGTAACGGCCATTATCACCCGCCTCCACAATCTGGCTCAGTTCGAGGGAGGGGAGAGTAAGGTCAACACTCTGGTGGCTGCAGCGAACAGTCTGGACAATCTGTGTCGCATGGACCCTGCGTGGCACCCGTGGCTCTGAAGGAGGACAAGCCGCGTTCATTCCTCCTCCTGTAGCGGCTGTTACCTTCTGCTACAGGACGTTACTGCTTTTTCTAAATGAATTTCTGCTTCAGTTTTTATTTATTTTATTCAAGTCATGTCACCTTTAATGTTTTCAGTTTGGCAGGGAAGCGGAACTCCAACATGAGCTCTGGAGGAACGTCTGGTTTGGTTTTAATATGCACCAAGAAGCATATCTTGTAAAAATGTTTACTTAAGCTTTCCTGGTCAAATGAGGAATATTTTTAATACAAGTTGATCTCAAATGTTGAACCATTGGATGACGTCTGAACGTCTACGCTGATGACGATGTAATGAGCCAACACTGATCAGAGGAAACCTTTTCAGACAAAGTTCTCTCGTCTTGTACAGAAGCATTTTGTTCTAATAAAATGCTGTTTTTTATTATAAAAATGTATTCGTTTCTTTACTTAAAAAAAATAAATAAAAAATTTAAATATTTAGGAACCCTGTTTGAATTGTCCTTTAGCATTGATATTAGCATTGGGTTTGGAGTTGTCCTCTGGAGTCCAGGAGTTCACCATCATCGTCTCTCATTGACATCATCGGCGTTATGCCTCCTGCTGTCAATCGCCTCCAAATGACCTGATGTTTCCGTTAGTGATGGTGTTTTTAGGTTGGAGACTTTCACAGAGATTCTGTCCAGATTTTAAAGAACTTTTCAGTCATTGTTTTTCATAGAAAGACATGCAGATATGTGTCTTCTAGCATCGTCGAGCCTCCCAGCCTGTCCTGACTTAAACACCCTGTCAGACATTTCGGCTGTGCCCATAAACTGCGGTTCTGTGTTTGGTTCCACGCCGTCCACTTGTCACTGCTTCCCAACTTGTTTAGACTCTAACATTTCTCCCAATATCTGGTTCCCTCAGAGGAAACCACTGGGAATGTTCGTGTTTCCACTAAGCTGTGGTGCAGCCGATGGTTTCCACGGATCTTTGACACTTTGTTTGGCCCCGTCTATCTCAGGTTTCCCTGTGCTGGAAATATTTGTAAAGTCATTCTGTTTATTTAGCCGTCTGGGCTCCATCGGAGGTGACTCATCGTATCAGATGTGGCTGGCTTTTTTAAGTTCTGATCGGTTCGTTTTAAGATTCCTGTCTGAAATATGCCAGTCTTAAGACAGATCCAGCTAACATCCAACATGATGCAGAGGTCTGGTCCTCCTTTTGGTGGGACCAACAAGTTAACGCATATTTTAGTTTTATTCTAGGCTCACCTGTCCTGATCTAGAAGCTCATTTCTAAAAGATGGATCTTAAATTGTTCTCAGATTGTAACAATATTAACCAACAATATTAAAGGGGTTCAGTTAATGTCATTTCCTGGTAAGTTTCACAACATGTAGTTCAAATCAAAAATACCTGAACTCAAAGTAACATTAAATGTAATTCCTATAGGGTTTGTTCTATGGCTGTAGGTAGAAGAAGGATTTCCTTTTGTCTGTCTTACATCGGCTCTGCTGGAGCTGACCTGAGACGATGTTTTTGTTTTTTTTACCCTGAACAGCATGATAATCTATAATACTTTTTTTTTTATGTTCTAAAAAAGAATCAGTTCTGTTTCTTTAATTAAATATCTGGATATTGTTTTTTCACCAAAGGAAATGCATTTAGAATCAGGTTTCTTACCAAGTAGGAGGAGGTGAGGATGGACTCAATGATGGAGGAGTAGAAGTGCTATATCATTGCCCTTGGCAGGTTGAATATCATTAGTTGGCCTAGTCAAAGTCCAATCATAAATGTAACAGAGTCTAAAGCAAGACTTTTAAGCTGGTGTAAATCAGCTTAAAATCTTATCAAACCGACCAGCTGTTCTCCCAACATGAGGTGGCAGAATGTCAATCTGTAGATGTTCAAAGTTGTTCTAGAGAAACCATCGAAGACAAGTGCCGATTCTACAAACTCGTTAAGGCAAAGAACATGTATATGGTTGGTCACAGTAATATTTCTAACTTGCATATGATAAGGCAATGCAAAAATGTATATGCAGTAAAGACTGCATATTCAATTCATATGAGGTAAGACAACAAAAATAGGATTATATATGGTTAGCCACTGCATATTTGATGTCCCTCCTATTCAATATCTTTATGCTCCCTTTAGCTCAGATCATAGCGAACAAGAAGATCAGTTACCATAACTATGCAGACGACTCCCAGCTTTACATCACAATGTCACCAGGTGACTATGAACCCATCAGAGCATTGGTTGGATGCTTAGAACAAAGAATGATCAATATGTGGATGCGCCATCATGTTCTCCAACTGAATAAAGACCAAACTGAGGTAGTAATCTTCAGACCAAAGAAGGAGAGCTTCAGGGTTAGCTCACAGCTTCAGCTACTACAGCTCGAAACCAAACATAAAGGCAGTTATAAAGTCAGCCTTTTAACACCTGAAGACCATCTCCAGGATTAAAGGACTAATGTCCAAGCAGGATCTTGAAAAACTCAGTCATGCATTTATCTTTAATAGAATGATCGCTGCAACAGTCTCTTCATGTTTGCCTAAAAGTCCATCAGACATATGCTGCTGATCCTAAACGCTGCTGCCTGTATTCTCACTAGAACTAAGATAGTAGAGCACATTATCCCAGTTCCAAAGTCCTTCCAGGGAGATTCCCTGTAGTTTAAAGAGAAGACTCTAAAACCCTTGTGTTAGTCTGCAAATCACTGAATGGATCAGCTCCTCAATACATAACATAACCTCCCAGACCAATCAGGTCTTCTAGTTCCAGCCAACTCTGTCCACCCAGAACTAGAACCAAACATGGAGAAGCAGCATTTAGTTCCTATGCTCTACTGATCTGGAACAAACACCCAGAAGACTGCAAAAGTGCTGAAAGCCTGAGATTTTTTTAAGTCAAAGTTAAAAACCCATTTATTTAGAGCTGCTTTTTATTGTTAAACTGTTAAGAGAGGTATTATTAGCTTAAGTTTGTGATCCAACTGTTTTGTTAGCTTTACTACCTGCTTTATAATGTTTTATATCTTTACTTGGTTTCATTTTCCTTCTATTTTATTGTTTAATTTATGCATTGAGTCATCTTTGTACTAAATTGTGCTATATAAATAAACTCGCCTTGCCTAATGTAGATGTGGTAATTTTATACCTCACTCCATATTTATAAATGGTGAGGCGATGCAAATTTGATTAATTGTAAATCACCGTGTATTGAATTTAGTTATAACAAGGTTTTGCATTTTTAGAAAGATAAGATGTATTTAAATCACATATGGTGAACCTCTGCATCTATACATCTATTTCATTCAGATTGAAACTTTTTAGTGTCTACTAAGGATGACTTTATTCAAATATGATGAGAGCAGATCTGAAAATATATGATACAAACTGAAAAATTAAGCTTAGATATGAATAGGGATTTTTTTTTCTTTAGTAACGAGGGGCGGTTCTTAGTTTTCTTGGACCTCTTGTGGCTATTTCATCTCTGATCCATCCTATAATGTCACCCTGCTTGGTTTGATCTCACCAGCGCTCTCTTCCGACCCAGGCCAATTAATGATTTTCCTCCTAGGAAGGCCTGATCACACCAAGCAAAAAGCTTCTGAGCTGCTCTGACAACCATCCCTCTCCCTCCCTTCTCTCAATTCCTTCCTCCCCTGCACTCTCAGCACTCTCCTCCTCCTCTGAGCCCAACTGCGTGATTTAATTTGTTTGGTAATATCAGGATTGGCATGTTCAGCCCAGCTTCACTCTAAAGTGAAATTGGACAAGGGCATTGGAGCCTCACCATGTTAAACCTGCCTCACCTTGACAGCTGCTTGAGAGGGAGGAGAAGGGTAGAGCGGTGTACCAGGAGGCAGACAGGCTCCAATTCTCTTCACTCTTTACTACGGGAGACTTGTGCGTCAGGAAGTGAGCCAAGCATGAAGACGGAACCTGTTAAAAGTGGAGACAAAACACCAGGTGCTGCTGGAGGCCATCAGGCTCTACAACAACCTGCTGGAGCTGGTCCAGACAATCTAACTGGACTCTTGGAAGCAGACCTTATCCTGCCACGTTGATCTCAACGGAGTTCAGCAAAGTTTAGTCAAATTCGGTGGAATTAATCAGGAAACTGGAATCCAGGAGGAATCTAAAGTAGATTTATGGAACCATTTGACTGAGATCTGTTCTCTGGGTTCTTCTACAAGCGTTCAGTCAGCTGCCAGGACTGACAATCAAACAACAGCCCGTGTCCTGGGTTAACCTTAGATTGGGTCTATAGGCACAAAGTTTGGATCTATGCAACCCAGAAACTAGAAGCTTCTGAAGTGACAACATGCTGAGGCAGCAGGGAGAGATGATAATCAGATTAGGTTTCTGCAATCTTTCATTTCAGGCAGATCATGTCCATCATTTGTGACTGTCCTCCTGTCAAGGCCTCCGCTGATCCTGATGAAGAAAGGCAGCTCAGCTGACAGTGACGAAGAGTAGGAGAACAGTGAAGCCCTGAATACTGAGCTGACTGCCCCGCTCCAGTACATCGGAGCAGTCACATGGAGGATTTATTAGGATTCAGTGAAATCATGCAGCAGTTGATCATTTGGAAGCTTTAGAAAGTTTAGGTTTGGCTCCTTGGTCCCCCTTTCCCCACCCCACCCCATCAAACACAGTGATATGTCCCAGATTGGCAGGCGAAGAGCCGAGTCCAGATTCATTTCCACCTCCAGTGGAGGGAGACCACCCGTTTAGCGTGTCTGTGAGAGGCCAGGCCACAGGGACGATAACAGATCTCAGAAACACTATAAGCTGCCAGAGCTCAGATCTAACTGATGTTGTCAGGAAGACGAATCATGATTGCATTTCACCACCGTCAGGGCTTCAGTTTCTGTTCCATTACACCCGCCTCTCGGTTGCAAGTCGTTCAAAAAATGCTGCAGCCGAGCTTCTGAAAGTCCTGCAGGTTTTCCTCCAATCCTCATGCAGCTTCTAGTTTATCTCCTGCTATTTGGTGTTGCAATTAAGTGACCAAATGTGGGACTATTTAAAACAATCAGACGTCCAGGACTCAACATCTTTATTATATTCCATGTCCAACACTTGGACTTTTTTTTTTGTTTTTTTTTTATAACAGTGAAGCTCTTTAGTTGCAGGGCTTTCCTAGCTGCAGAAGTTTCCTCTGCTGCTGAGTTAGTGAACATGTGGAGGAGGAGTCTTCCCACCTCATTACCCACACCTGGACAGGCCTGATGGGGGGGTAATTTAAGTCACTCGTTAGCAGCATCCTAACAGGTTCTGACAGCAACAGGGGAACAGGATGGTGGGAAGGTAAAGGCGATTCAAATGACAGAAAGAGAGAGAAGATCCCAGCTGAACCGTCTGATAGAGAGCGGGGGGGCATCAATGCTTTACTCTTATTTTTCTCTTTAATTTCCATAAATTCGACATCATCTTAAATCATCTGAGCCTCTGCTGTAAGCTGTGGTGTGCATAACCCATTAGACTCCGCTGCTAATGTACATAAACTAATGAACACAATGATGTTTTTTTCACAACTGGTGCTGCAGCACAACAGGAAATCAAACAGAGGCTTCTTCAACGGATAACTTCTGTTAGCTCTGCCTCCGGTTGATTGTATGTTTTTGAGACAGACGCAGCTGTGCTGTAGATACAAACACCAGCATGCTGGGTAATGGATCGGAGGAAATTATCCAGAGAGTCTGGGCTGACATCCTACTTCTGAGTTCAAATCGGGCTGAATTTACGCCTCCAAATGAGTTAGAAGGAAGATGGGAAAGATTTTCTGTGAAAGTAAATCCCTCCGACTGCTTGATACATGGAAGGATGTCTTCTCTATTACCCCGAACTCGGTAGAACCAGTGTTCACATCCAGCTGAAATCCATTTCTATGTCCCCAGTGAAACATTTTAGAGGATTTCCTTACTAGGCCGGTTAGAGCGCTGATTTAGTAATTGAAAGTCAATGATGTCTGCTGGGAAATAAGGCAATAAGAGGATTCCTGGACTGGAAGAGAAGCAGGGACCTTTTCTCTCTGCAACTTGTTTTCTACCGTTTGAAAATAAATCTTAAAGAGATAAAATTATCATCAGAAAAGATTTTTGAAGGATAAATGTGTATAAAAATGTCTGAACGGATAAAGTGCTCATGAAAAAGGAAGACATTAACAGATCTATACGACTGCAAGTAAAATATTAGCTGCTTATAGTGTTCTCACATAACCTCATTAAAAAAAAGCTCACACTTCTGCAGTTTTTCCATTTTCCATTTTTTTTGTACATAAATAGAAAATTTCCAGCTGCAAAAAAAAAAAAAAAAAAAAAAAAAAAAAAGGATAGAAAACATCTAGTTATTGATAGCTTCCTTACAAGATTATTACAAAACTTTCATCCCCTTTCTATCCTGTCTGCAGATTGGGTTAGTTTACTTCATACTGACTCCATTTCTGAGACGCCATAAACTTCAGCAGGTGGAATAATCGTATTAATGTGAAATACACACCTGCTCAGTTATTAGCTAATCTCCTCCTCTGTGTACGCTGCAGTATCTGTAATACAGGCTCAGCAGCTATTAGAAATCACTTCTCATAAATAACTGTAATTCTGTTGTTGATTGGAAATCATGCTGGCAAACCTGGTAAATAAAGATATGAATTTTAATCTTCTGTATTAAATCATTCCTAGCCCGGAATGCAGAGGTAAGAAGATGTGAAGCTAATATATTTACTGGGCAATTTTCCACTGTGGCTTTGTTTGTGGTTCATTAAACATTTTAAATGTTTTTTTTCCCTCATCTGATGCATCTTTAACTCCTCAGTAATAGAAGAATCTCCAGATATCCTAAAATTGGAGGAAGGGAATATTCTTTGTGGAACATGTTTATTAGCTTTCTCATATAAAAAGCAAGCAAAATAAAATACACACACAGACATATATATATATATATACATATATATATATATATATATATCACTGGACAGTCTGAGGTGCAACCTGGCGGTGTCGGATGGATGCAAAACGCAAAACTGGTGAAAAAGAGTCAGAAAAGAAGAGGGGGGAAAAATTTCAGTGTCCTCCACCTGTAAAACCATTTCTGTTTTGATGGTTGTCTCGTTGTTGCCCCTCTAATGCACCTGTTGTTAATTTCATTAACAGCAAAGCAGCTGAAACTGATTAACAACCCCCTCTGCTACTGACCTGACCAGATCACTATCCCAGAAGTTTAATTAACTTGATGCTATACTCTGATTACAAAGTGTTCCTTTAATTTTTTTGAGTAGTGTATATAGCCTTATATATATATATAT
>NW_015150599.1:489792-539865 GCF_000732505.1 Cyprinodon variegatus
ATATATAGTTGTTGACCCAATCTCAAACTGCCCCCTAAGCACAGATCCTGAGCACTAACCCTCCATTTGTGCATTCCTACTGATGGTCCTCCACATTAAGGGCCATCCCGAACCCAAATTGTAGTGGTTAGGGTGAGTGGACCTTAAAGAGCGAGTCTGCATCCATTGCTGGAATTCGGCAGCAAGTGTAACGGCGGCCTGGTGGAGAAAGAAAAAACATAAAAAATGTAAATTCCGCTGGTTTGCTGCATCTTCGTCACATTGACAAAAAATCACAGGTTAGTTTAGGAAAAAAACGTATTTAATTCCAAAATAGAAAGTCCTCTGAAATAGTGTTATTTGACAGTATACATCTGTTTTAAGAAAGGGGCAAAATGTTTAATGTTATGTTAACCTTCACTACAGAGCTACAGCCACACACGTGGCGTCACTGTGTTGTCATAGCAATGACTGCTTTCCTTTTCTGTTGGAGGGAAGGGTCATCCCATTCTCGTTTATACCCCACCACCTTCAATCAAGGCGCCTTTCACAGCTGCGAATGAGAATTCACTGGGAGGGAGACTTGATAGTTAAGAGTTAGTGGTTAGGGTTGTTAGTAAGGACGCAGGCAACACAATTCTGGATTAGCTGTAACTGTCTGATCCACTTTTTCTTGTTTTGTTTTGTTTTTTTTTATTAGGCAGACCTGTGAGGGTGTGGTGCAGTAATCAGTTCTAAAAAAAACTCAACGTAGTTTTCAAGATCCTGCAGAAACATTAGTCCTTTAATTATTATCCTATTTAGAACTCAAGACTGATATTCAATATACAAATTAGGACTAAAACACACAGATATGTTGGGCTCCTTCGTTCTCTTGTGTTCTAATATGGAAAAATGTGATATTAGCCACCGACTCCAAAGAATAAATCACACGGCAGGTCCAGTCCAGCTGAGCAAACCGCCAGCTTCAATTGGCCTGTTTCCTTCCATATAGGGGGTTTTACATCAGGCCAGCAGTCAACAGATTGTTTCAGGGGGAAGTATTGCTCCTGTATTCTGCCACAGAAACCAGACTCTGGCTAGATGAAAGTGTTTAATGGGTTTGAGGTTTAAGAAGTGATTGAAACAGCAGCTTGACCATTGACTGCTGCCTCTGCGTTAAAAAGCCCCTTCCAGCTATATCTAATTTGTTCTGGGCTCCTGCAGTTCTGTATAAAAGAGCCTTGAGAAGGTTTCAGGGTAGAAAGTTTCCTCACAGGAGGGTTGCCATTAAGAAAGATTGGAAAGCTGTGCCTTCAGAACTCCTGTGCGGCCTTGCAGATGCCCCGAGAGATAAATACAGTTTGCAACCATGCAAACTTCCTTTA
The DNA here is from genome assembly GCF_000732505.1 of Cyprinodon variegatus. NCBI lineage: Eukaryota > Metazoa > Chordata > Actinopteri > Cyprinodontiformes > Cyprinodontidae > Cyprinodon > Cyprinodon variegatus. Next base: position 491,139 of record NW_015150599.1, read on the forward strand.
ACGGTCGGATTTTACAACCCAAAGAAAGCAAGCATCAGTTGACTTGGAGTTTTACAGGAATCGAGATAATTAAACTTTTTTCATGTATTATTTATTCTATTCTGCAGCATAAAGCTGCTGTTTAATTGGGGTCAGTGTTCGGTGCCGGCTGCAGTAATAACGGCTCGGTCTCTATAGGGCCTTTAAGATAAAATCACAATGGAGTCTGCAAATGTGCATGTGTGTGAATTTCCTCCTGTAAGGGGGGGCGGGGGTCAAGGTCACCGAATCAACCAGAACAGCCTCCTTATCTCCGAGCCCGTTGACGCCCCCGTCCACATGAGGGGTGGTTGTCAAATGAATCAAATCATAAGAGGCTCAGTCACAACAAAGAACCTGCTGCCTCTGTGGGAGGATTGAGAGATGACTCCTCTGTGCTCTCTCATATTAATAATTAAAAACACTGATGCTGTTGTCACTTCCCATAAATCAAACCCAACGATGGAGCCTTCGCTTGCAGCGTGCATTTTGATATTAGCCAAAACGTGTTCAGAGTTCGAAACTGGTTCAGGAAACGACAATATGTGTGATGATGAAGGGGAACGGTTTGAAGCCAAGATCTCACTGTGTGGCTCCCCTGTACAACATGTTGGGTTATTATGGACATAAGCTGAACAGTTGGAACATTGGTTTCATTCACGATTGGAAACAAATAAACTGGCAGGAAGAGCTCAGGCTGGTGTGGTGGGGAAAAAAACAACTCTAAAAACATAAAACTGCTTATTTTCCCACTAAGAAGTTTAAATACAGTAAAATAGCAGCTGTTAGACACAGAGAGCTGGACCAGAATATTAAAACCCAATAAATGTTACATTAAAGAGCCAGATATGCCAATAAATATTGGAAAAAACAGGTTCACTGCTAACATCTGATATAAACAGACATATTATAGAAACCAACTGTCTGAAATTTTTTAATTTGTTTCTGTTTTTTTCTGACAAGAATTTGAAACAATTTCTTTGTAAAGGGTCTTAATTGGAAATGACTCTAAAGTACAAAATAATTCATAATCTTAATCTTTTATTCATTTGATGTTGGAGATGTTAGCTGCAGCAGTTCACTCCATTTCCATGCACTGTTGTCATGGAAATGGAGTGAACACGAATGATGTTGAGCGGATCACCATGCTGTAAAATGCCATATGACATCACTGCCCATATATGGTAGGGGTGGGCTCTTGAGGCTGTACTCTTCGGCTATTATCAACCCTAAATCCCTCAATCACTATATAGAGTGGGAATTATATAGTGAACCTTAGTTAACTGACCTTTCGGACGGATCATCACTACTTTTCGTTCCCTGTTGGGGATCTCTATATCGGGCACTATACTGATTTATTGATTGATTGATTGATTGATTGATTGATTGATTGATTGATTGATTGATTGATTGATTGATTGATCTCAGAGTGGAGAAATTTTTGTCGTTTCATCTGCCGAAATAGTCAAAGTGAAAAAAAAAATTTGCTAAAGGAAGAAAAGGTGCATGGGGGTATTTACAGTGCGTCCACATGTGTATATATATATATATATATATATATATATATATATATATAGGCCAACCGCTTCTCTTCAAGAATTCCCAAGAATTCCTCATTGGTAGGCAAAGTCATCATTAGCTGTAACATGGTCTGGATGAATTCTGATTGTCTGTAGAGTGTCTGTTAAACATGGTTATAGTTCATCTACAAAAAAAGTAAATGACCTAAAGCTTCTGGTACCTCAAATGTTTGTGGGAAATGGAAAGTTTCTGCTTGTTACCTTGGCTGCACATCACAACTCAAGAGGCAGGATTTCCTAAAAGATCACCAATCACAGGCGGGTTGTGGGTAACGCCTTCAAAGGGACAAAAGTTGACATAAGCACAGAGACACAGGTCCACATGCAGAACAAGCAGCACTCATGTGGGGTGATATATTGGGGCCCTGTGGTCCTCTATTTGCACATGTTACATGTTAAACATGCAGTGAGGAGTGCTTTATGAGAGTCTGTATAAAGCAAAGCTGCTCATAGAGGTATTTGCTGAGTGTGAATACTTTTGGCATAATCCTAATGCCATAGGGCTCACAATAAAATAAAGATATACAACACTGACAGGAGTGTTATGTTTATTCTGCTTTAATTAATTGGTATTTGTGGTAAAATTATTTGGATGACAACCTTTAAATCTGAAAACCTTGGGCAGCTTATGGCAGACCTGTGAAAAACTAAAATCATGAAAACAATTTGTCGAGGCTACATCCACTCAGTTGTTCATCTGCAAAAATTAATTATTAGACAAAAAAAATATGAAATTGCTTAATGGGTTTTTGTGTTAATGTTGCATAACGGCAGAAAAGGGCTCCGTAAAATGTTTGCCAAAATGAAAACTAATAGAATAGAAGGAGAAACAGGATATTTATAGAAACCAATTTTCTGCCCAGTCCATAAACCGTTAAGTATGTGGATGCATGTGAGTGTGTTTTTGTCTAAAGGATTCATACAGAAACCCTCCCTGAGGACTAATGCACTGTCACCATGACGACTGCGTGTCTGGTGCATGTGTGCACCACATGGTAGCGGTGCATCTGGGCTTTAATGATTTTGGGGAATCGGGCATTTTTGTGAGCAGCCTCTGTGCTGAAACCCAGAGGAACTCTGATAAATTGTGGAAAACGTTCAGTAATAAGTGATCTGAGCTCTGATAGTTTCAACAATCATGTTTGAGAAGGAGAGATAAGGTAGAAGATTCAATCATGGAAATCAATATGAAAAAAATCATATTTTGAACTGAGAGCTTTTAGGAATGTGAATTTAACTTTCCTTTGTCGTTGCTTTTCTGTGTGAGAAAAATCTAATATCCCAGAGATAAACATAATAAAGTTCCTGCACACAGTGTGGCTTCAGCTTCCCCTGATGACATTTAGACGCTATTTGAGTCTCTCTGTGGGTGACCCCCCCCCCCCACATAACGGCAAACCTTTGACTGAATCTCTAATTAGAGTGCATTGAATAAAGGTTTTTCCTCCTTTTGAAAATCTCTCAATGAGTCATATGAGAGAAATCAGATAAATTGTGTCTTAACTAATGCTTGTGAGATGCAGCCTTTCTTGGAGCATCTGTGAGTTTTGTAAAACTAAATGTTCCCCTTTTCTACTTCTTCTTCAAACCTTAGCTTTTATCCTTGCTGCCATGCTTGCTTACTACCATGGCAGCAAATTAGAAAACACTAGAAACAGGCGCCAATGAAGTTAGACATGAATAGGTTCGTTAGATGAATTTGGTTTTTGATATCTCGGTAAAAATCAAACCCAATTGTTTTTTGTTTAAGAAAGGATCCGGTTCTTTGCGGCTTTTAAAGCGAAGTCGATTAAATAAGAACAACATTATTTCAACTGGAAATTTATGTGAACTTTACAAGAATGCAAGAATACATTATTTTAGGGCTATCTGATCCTGTAGCAGGCCTGACGATGTCCTCAACAGAGCAGAGCCATCATAGATGTTTCTGCAAATATGAATAAATCTCTATAGTAAACATCCAAACTTTTGTAATGAAGCTACAAAAATGTTTGAGCAATAAGCCAATATAACGTTAACCTAGCCTCACTCTATGCTATGCAGACGTTCGGTCTACATTAATAAAGATTCACAGCTCATATACTGAAGTGGTTTTAGGACAGAGCCTTTTCTGATTAAATTACCTCATTAATCATTTAACCACTTGGGGTGCCAATGCTCTGTATATAGGGACTTAAGAGCAGATTATGCTTCTACAACTGCACACATCAAATGTTGCTTGGGTCTGGTCGCGAACCAGTTTTGCTGGTATGCCTCTGCATTGTCGGTCTGGAATTTCTAGGGACGCACAGCAGTTTCCCGCCAAAGCGCGAGGGGGAGCCTATTCGAGAACTCACGAGAACTTTGGCGGTGCCAGCGGAAGTGTTTATCTTCCAAAACAACAATAGCGCATCTGCAAGATATCACAGTCACGAAGATGGATCTAAAGTTGCTAGACATTGAAGAGGATACATTTATTTATATAATTTGTCTGAGGCATCGTACAAGTAGTTGTACTTCCAAACCTCCTCGATTAACCTTTCGTCAAAGTTGTCCATTTTTCCTCGGTTTTTAAAAAATGGCGCACCCCGGGAAACCGAATTGAGAAGGACGACTACACAGAGAGCCGGATAGGCATACCAAGGACCAATCACAGCTGCTTTTTGTCTGCGCAGTTCCGCTTCAGGTCTGCGCGGGTTTACAACCGTCCAACGAGTAGTCAGGATTTGACGGTTGAAGAGGCTATGCGTCAGAAGCATAAATTGGCATTTAGAGTTAGCTTTGAAATTCCATCCCCAGATGGATGGTCACCCTGCAACCAGGAAACATTGTCACAAAATTTTTGAATTCACAAACTCCTAAAAATACAGCTAACAGATGCATTAGCCTCGATACAGAAATGTTTCGGACCAATGAAATGCTGTCACGTGTATGATGTCAACCAGAAGCCGAAGGCTGAAGCAAAACAAAGTGGCTGTACCAGTTCTAGCTGGAATACCCTCAATTTCTTTTTGAAAAATGAGCAAAAGGACGTGATTGGTACATATGTGGATGTTTGCTCATTAGTCCCGATTGGATTTGGGAAGTTTGATTAATCAGTTAAGTCCACTAGATGTGAAACAAATCAAGAGCGTAATCTATCATAGCTGCTGCTGTGTTTGGCTAAAAGCCGATATGGAGGTATGTGGCAATTGGTGAATTAACCCATCAGCTCGAAGAATTGTGCAGAATGTCTCTCTCTTTTGCAAGCACTTTCCCCCAGAGCCTTACCAGATTGATACAGTGTAGAATTCAAATTGAACAACATTTATTAATCTGGTTTATGTCAGATTATATCAGGCTATCATTGAAGAGACAGTTTGTAGGATTTTACAAAAAAGCATGTTTATAGTAGCTTTTTATCAGACTCTTTACGCCTGCAACATCGTTTTAAGAGCAGACTAACACCTATGTAGTTCAGCTCTGATGCATCTATAAGCCTGTAAGCTCATTTTCTAGAATTTACTGCGGGTCAGAAGTTTCCTGCACTGTTTGGAGGATAGTGACGTCAAGTGGGTGCATGTTAAATGGGTCCAAACTAGCAACCAATTGAAGCATTATATTCAAGATGGATTTGGTTGGTGCTCAGAAGCGAACGGCATCCAGCTCAACTCAGACACCAATCCCCCCTCCACATGAGGTGACAAAAGTAAAAAAAAAGAACTACCCTTGTTAAGTATGAGCGTGAGCTACCAGAATGAGCATAAGAAGGCTGCAGTTCTGTGTTCTGGCCACTGGTGGCAGTATCATTAACAAACTTAGTGAATCTTCTATAAGTATGAAAATAATGGTGGGAGCACTGTGGCACGACTTTATGCTCTGAGTTGCTCTGTTTGTTTATGATCTTTGAAAAAATACTAAGGAAAAATTATAGAATTGATAATGTATATTAGGAGGAAGCTTTTCCTGGTTACCAACAAAATATGGCAACCAACTAGATTCCTTGAATCCAGCTATAGTAAAAATTAAGTTCTGAATAAACAAACCAGTCGTCCTCGATCATGTCTGCATTTATGCTTGCATTAAACAATGCTTTCAAAATGAGTACTGCTGTGATACGAAACTTGTCAGAGTTCCTGATGTAACATTTGTTCAAAGTTTTTTAAAAAGCTTTTGTAATAAATTTCTTGATCTTGAAATACAAGTCTAACGTCATATTCAGTAAATTAGAAGCTGTGTTAATGAGGCTTGGTTGTCAGATTAAAAACAGCTTTGGTAAAAAAAAAAATTCAAATAAAATAATAAAACTTTAAGAATTTGTTAGACATACTTTTCATTACGCCTACTTTTTTAAATTAAAATATTTTGTATGGTCTTATGTAAAACTTATGTCGGCTGTAAAGAGTAACTCATTTATATAACTCATTTATATAACGTGTTTTACTTTGTGATGCAGTCACTATAATATTGTAATTTATTCAGTATTAAGTTTCATTTAGATACACATTCTTAGAAAAAACTAAAGAGAGAAAAAAAACACCCCCAATCACTGTGTGATCGTCTGAATCTTACCCTGAACATAATGGAGGAAGATGTTCTTCTGCTGCTCTTTTCAAATAACTCCTTACCTGAAATAAATTAAAGGCCTTTACCTGAAACCTGAGCTGGATATTGTTTGTGCATGAAGTGAATGAACTTTGAGTGAGTTGCTGATCTGCTTGTTTCCTTACTATACGTGTGTCTTCCCTGTGTTTGGTTGTTAAATTAATGCTTTTATGATAAAAGGATATGAGAGGGAACTATGGACTATATGTTTTATACATAAACCAATGGTATTTAGAGTTCCCTCAGTCTGCAAGAAAACGTTTTTACTTTTAAGTCCACTTTGAGTTGAAATACAGACTGGATGAGGCAGAGTAGATCTCCATTTAATCAATGCCTCTAATTAGACAGTTAACAGCAGGTCAGGTATTGATTATCTGGCTGCCAAAGAGCTGCTGCTTCTCAGAAATGAACATTTCCAGCAGTTTGATGCGATGGGCTTCTTGTTAAGGTTTAGACTTAGTAGAATCAAAAGGCGTTCACCGCCTACCCTGCAGATTACATGACTTAAAATCAAGCAAATAAATCTAGTAATAAATGTACTAGCCTCATATTTATACTGCTGTATATTATGTAGACTTTCACCTCTCAGAAATGTTCCCTGAGGCAATGAAAGGTTAATGTAGGATCTGCCCTTAGCTTGAGCATTTCTCTGCTCTAGTTTCCTCTTCCTGACCCACAGCTAAACGGACCCAATGCGCGAAAACTCCTCTGTTGTTGCACAATAGGTCAAGACTCTCCTCGACCTTTCCAAACATCTTCCTGGCTGAATATTACATTCTGTGCCAAATGAAAAATAAGGTCTGATGCAGGACGCTTCTGAACTTTTTGGGGAGAGTTGGAATAAATGCATTTTAAAATGCTTTGTTCATTTTTCCTCCAGATGGAACTGGTTCTTCACAAACACTTGTGTTGTATGTGATAAAGGAATTCTTTTCCACTCAATATCAACATTTACCAAGCAAACTTTTAGGGTTCTGTCTATATCTGTTATGTTTTAACATCTTAATTTTCAGACAAAGAGAACCTGATTAGTTTTGGATTAAAGTCTTCTTCCCCTCTGAGGTGAGGTTTAACCTCCATGTCTGGATCATGTTGTTATTCTTGAATTCTTTGTGATGTTCTCTAAGGATTTTTCTTTTGGATGGTTGCATTATCATTATAAATGAAAAATCAATTTATGATCACTAAAAGAATAGAAAAAAAAAATCATCTGCTAATTTATGCAGCGCATAGGTGGTGTGCATTACTGTCACTTTCCTGTTTGGCAGTCATTTGCTCCATATTTTCAATTAAAAAAATTACACAAAAATAGCAAAGACTGTTAAACTCAAATTTGTGAAAGTTTGGGTTTCAGTCTTTTCGATGGTTTCAAGCTGACGGGGTGCAATCATGCATGCTGCAGAGTCTGCAGGGAGCACGACTTTTATTTGCATCAGAGCCAAATTGTATTTAGGAAACTCTGCAGCCTTTGACGTTAACTTGGCTTTAGTAAAGCAGAATTAGATAAATGTGGCTTGAGGTTACAATGACCTGTCAAACATGGAGATTCTTTTTAAAGCAGTATTGTTCAGTAATGAGTAAAATTTAATTAGGTAGAAAATAATCTATAAATGTTTATTTAGGACAAACATGGGGCACAGTGGAGGCTGCATTTCTTGATGCAGTGGTCCCTGGTTTAACTCCCACCTCTGGGCCTATAAGTCACCCTCATTCTCTCTTCCACCATTTATCAAGGTTCATATCAAACCCAGTTTTATTCCCTATTGAAGTTTTCAAACCATTTTTTATTCAGCTCTGGGTTTTTACACATGAATATTTCTCAGATATAATTCCTAGATCATCAGGACATTTTTCTCTGTTTCCTATTGAGTTCTTCTCTCTTTTGATCTGTTGATGACTCTCATCTGAATCTCGCTCTGGTGGGAGCTATGGTCACTTAGTGCCACTTTCCAACTTATGGATTCTGTCTTTTGTCTGCTTTGCAACCTAAAAAGGACAACTGAAACCTTTTTAAAACATTCCTGCATCTCAGAAATGTTCTTCAATCCCATCATTCTAACATCCAGATGTCCTGGTCACCTACCCTGTTCTGTCTGGCCAAGGTCTGATCTCTCTTATTTATGATCAGCAATGAAAAAAAATCCATACCTGATTCAGCATCACTATGTTCCCATCAGTCTGTGACATACAAATGAGTGAAGTCCAAAAAAACCATCCAACTCAGTCTGAACCAGGATCCAAATGTGATTTGGTTCTTCACTGTTGCACCTGGTAGAGATGTGACCACCTTAATCCAGATTTCCTTCATTAGAAAAAACAGTTTTAGCACTTCGTTATAGCAGAAAAAACATCCACCCAGGAATACAGTAAAGGGTTTAGAACAAAGCTGGTTCATGGGTTAGAATGACCTTGCCCAGTGGTTCCCAAACGTTTCTTTGTGGTCTCCCCAACCCCCACCTCTCATCACCAACCCAAACCGTTTTTAGCATTTAAACAGAAAGTTCAACTGCAGTAGATTTAATATTGCACCATAATAAACTAACATTTCCTTTAAAAAGCAAAACTTGTGTATGTTTAGTAAGAGTTAACATTGCTATTCAGTTTTTAGTTATATTCAGTTACAATTCACTGCACATGTCATCTCAAGGTACTTTATAGAGAGAATTCAACCAGATCATACAGTCAGATCTGTTTAAACTTTTCTTTTTAAGGAAAACCAGCTGACAGCATCAACTCACTGACTCGAAAGCAATCGTTTACTCCAAGCAGGCTTGTAGAGACAGTGAAGAGGAACACTCTTGGTTTCTTCCATAACAGGAAGAAACCTTTAGCAGAAGCAGGTTCAGTGGGAGCGGCCATCTGCCGAGAACGTCTGGGGTTCAAGGAGACAGAAGTAGCCATTCAGAGATATGTAGGCAGGAAACACACAGCCAGGCAGATGAGCTCCGAGCCACTTCCCATGTCAGAGGATTAAAGAGAGCACATACAGTTAGTCACAGTCAGATAAACAGGACTACACTGAAAAACAGGCCAAGCTCCAACACCTATAACCTCTCAAAACCCACCCAATCACCGGCGACCGTTTTTATAGCGTTTACAACTAATGACTCAGGATGCATGAGGGGAACATTTATAACAATATAGACATGTTAGACAACGTCGGAAAGTTTAGATTCTCCACAATTCAACCATCAAAATCATTTTATGGATGCAGCAGGCACCAAAGGACAATGAACACAGATATAGCAGCATGTCAAAATGTAAAAATTACAAACCAGCCACAACAACATACCTTCAACATAATTTGAAGGCGTCTAGAAGCCATTTTATTAATCCAGTCTTCAATTGTTTGTACTCCATTCGTCCATAAGGGTCCACAGATTAAAAGTAATCCAGAATATTTATAATAAAAATATTCCATGATGAGAAAATCGCCACATAACGTCTGTTTTTTGACACATAGTTAATGCTTAGCATCATGCTAAAAAGACTTTCCTCATGTGTTTGGTATGCTTCTTTACATCGTCTTCTAACCTATAAGACAAAATTGTCCCAATATTTGTATGACTTAATTTGAGTTAGGGACAGCCGATAAAGTCTCACAAGCGCTCCTGGCCTGTCAGCCAATGAGGCACCGAGTAGAGCGATATTAGTCCTGCTGTTATTGGTTTATACCACATGGGCTGTTTGGCTTTCAAGACAATTAAATAACTTTTTAAACAAGGGTAGGCATGGTTGGGATGCATAAAGCAGAGCCATCTTACATAAGAGTGAAATACACTGCTGAGGCTGGATCATTGCGCGCAGTTTGAAGCCGTTTACTAACAAAGCTGCTATATATCTGAAGTTTGGGCGCTGATTTTGTTTTACTACAATGTCTAAGGCCGAAAAATCTAAATACAGCTCAAAAAAGGCATTGGAGCTTATTTTAGCTTGAAAGGTATTTATGTTATTTTAGGTTTATAAATGATACATTTTGTTATATACACTGATTCTGTAAAAAAGTAGAAAATATTTGCTTCAATTCATAATTGTTTTGTGGCCATCAAAATGCTTCAGTGTTATTCTATGGGTCAGATAGTTGAGTAAAAGCATTTGGCACAATTTGGCGCATTTGGAGAGATTTGGAGATGCTGGTGACACCAAAGGTTTAAAACCCCACAGCCCTGGAACTGTTGTAGCTAAGGGTCTGAAATTTTCTGCATTTGTGGTTGACATGATGTACAATTAATGTAATACAATGAGACCTGCCTATTCCAAGCATGTCTTTTCTACTGCTGTTCAAAAGAGACCTATTATTTTCAAATTTTAAGAAGATATACTTTGAGTCATCTTTGAACTGATGCAGCTAAGGCTGTGGTCTATATAATGGCTCATCTGCTTCATGCATGTCAATGAATCCATAAGTGTTCCTGATTTGGGATAAAGAAAGGAGATTTGGAGCAAGGTGACCCAGCTTTACTCTGAATCATCATCTGGTCCGGCAGAGGTTAAGAATGGAAATTGGTTCTGCTCTGTTCTGAATCTATTATGATAACTGCTCACCCCGTTCCACCTCTATGTCTTTGTCTCATCTCTGTTATATTCCATTTTACATCTCTGCTCTCCTCTGCTGCCCGTCTCTTTCCGCTTTCTCCTCTCTGATGTAGATTCTGCCTCAGCATGTTGATAATGGGATTTATTTAAATCGCTCTTCTTACAGCAAACGCCTGTCTATATGATTATTAACTAGAATCATGTAGTTGAGTCTCTCTTTTCTTTATACACCTTCACTCACCAAGAATGGTTCCTTAATTCCTTTAGAGTTTTTTTTTTTTGAGTTTTCTGCAGCAGCTCAGGAGAAAACAGAGATATTCTTTAGACTATCTGAACACAGTGGGGGGTCCCTTTTTGCTCCAAACACTTGTTGGCTCATTAGATCCCTGACTGACTGTTCCTTGTTTGGCTGCTTAAACCATCACATCTAATTAGGAACAGTATCGCGGCTCAGGTCCACTGCAGCTCTGCAGGAATGGAGAATAACACCGCCCAGAGCTGGAGGAAAGGCTTAACCACAAACCAGCAGGAGATCATCCAACAAGCTCTCCACCATGCTGGTTTGGGTGTAATGAAAACCTTCTTTAGTCCATCCATAAAATGGATCTCTAACTGAACAGACATAGTCCTCTGGATCTTGTTAACTCTCTTGCAAAAAATTTAATGAAAAGCAAGAAGTATTTCAAATGATGTAAACACAACTAATCAGAGCAGGTGGTGAGAATTACAAACTGGATTCAGGAGTATGCTCTCAATGTAGATGGATCTAACATTTCCATTTGTATACGCTGTTTTATTATCTACTATAGAGGTAAATAACCTCTGGAGCAGAAGAATCTCTGTAGACCCTGCATTGAGCGGTAACATTCCTACACCTCAATCCTTTTTCATTGAGTTTCCCTTAATGCTTTCCCTCCCTCACCTGTTGCTGCACATTTAAACTCAGTTGACTGAAAAGGACATTACAGCACTGCACTGGCTTATATCCTATTTGAGGAACAGGGCTTTTTTGTCTTGTAGGAGACTTTACATCAGACAAAAATCACATGTAGCGTTCCACAAGGGTCCATTTTAGGGCCACTCTTATTCAATATCTACATATATTCCCCCTAATTCAAATACTAATAAACAACAACATAAGTTACCATGACTATGAAAACGACACACAGTTGTACAACACATAGCTGTGTCAAATTTTCCTGTAGCTGAATCAAAACATAACTGAAATGTTTTTTATTTATTTAATTTAATAGACAGGAACTCTAGACAAGGCCAAGGGGCATAAATTGCAGATGATAAGGTTCTGCTGGCTCCCTCCTAACAAGAGCTACAGCATGCACTGTGGTGGTTCACAGCTATGTGTGAAGTGGCATTGATGAGGACCAGCTCCTCCAAGTCAGATGCCGTAGTTCTCTACCGGAAAATGATGGTTGCTCTCTTACGGTAGGAAATGGGATGGCTTGGACGTCGTTTTTAGACGTCCCCTGGACGCCCCCCACGGACGTTCCACTGGGAGGCCCAGAGGAAAACATAGGACATGGTGGAGGCACTATGTCTCTTAGCTGGCCCAGGAATGCCTCATGATGGAGCTGGAGGAGATTTTCTAGTGGTCTCTGCCCCTGCGACCTGGTCCTGGATAAGCAGAAGCAACGAGTTTATCACTGTAATTATTGATTTTTTTCATTGATTATTGATTTTGATCATTTATGTACCTTAAACAACAACAATTTTCTTCTCCTTGTGTGTTTTTATCATGTTTCTTTTTTGTGAACAGCACTTAAAATTGTCTTGCTACTAACATGTATAACTGTATAACTGTAATGTAACTGTATAAAACTTCCTTTGGCATTACATTTTTAAAACTTTTGAGTTTAGAAATAATGCTCTTTATGATTATGAGAGGACCGGTTTCAAATGGATCTACAGTTGGCTGGCCTTAACTGTAGGACACCTGAGCTCACATCAGCTCTGTACGGTTATACATACAGTTCTGTACATTAAACACGTGAACAACTATTAAAGAATTAAGTTTTTTTCTAAATGCTGCACATAACCTTTTTGTATCTGTCCTTGTATGTAAAAAGAACGGAAGAAAAGAATAAACACAGAAGCTAAAAAAAAAAAGGGAATGGCCACACACAGCAAGTCCATTGAAACAAAACAGCAAGATATTGATAATAAAAAAAAACATCTTGGATTATAACTAATTAGATTTTGTAGATTTTTGCTCTTACTTGACAGAGGTGTATGCTTAGTGACGATTATCATGCTGTAACAATATCCACCAACAAAAGCCAAAAAGGGCTGTTATTCTGACTGTATATTTTAAAGCACAAAATAAATAAAAAATATTAACCTAAAACCTAAAATCTGAATTTAAGACATGAAATTTATGTTGAATATATTTAACATTTTTTCTCTTACTTTTAACCAAAGGGAGTTTGCTGAAAACAGGACACCTAATTTCTTGCAGTAGTGATGGAGGCTAACAGGCTCCCAGTTTGGGCGGTAACTCTTCGGTAAATTGGTTGCTCTGTGGCGGTTGAGAGAGTAATCAAAGCGGCTGATTGTGGGACCACTGCGCTGTCCTAATCCCAGAGGTCAGCATCATCAAACCCGCAGGTTGCACCGCTGCTGCCGACCAGGCGAGCAGATGGCTAATTGAATGGGCAGGGGCTTCAGAGGAGACATAGAGGAGATGAATAAAGGTGTGTGATGGCAGGGATGGAGGAATAAAGCTGCTGTATTTTAAACCAAGGTTAACAGGACACATTACAGAAGGAGCACAATGACATGTGGCTGAAATATAACTTCTCATTTAAGACTAATCCGTGACAAGCTGTCAGATCTGCAAAGTCCTTCAGTGGAAGTCACACATTATAGCTGATATCAGTGGTGGAAACTCAGGAAGAAGGAAGGACACAGAAGGGATGGAGCATCCAGACGGAGAACAAAATAAGATGATAGACTCCTGGATAACTTCAAGGATGATGCAGGAAGTCTAAACAATTGTCTGGCTAAATGTGACCCACTTCTTCAACACTCTGATGATTTTACAAATTACAGCTATAGTAAGTGTTTCTATTCGAAATGATGCCTTAAAGCTTTAAACAAGCCTTACATGTGAATCAGGGGCACATCAGTAGAAGAAACGGGAACTGAACCAGCAGCCAGAATACTTGCAGATCAAACATGTTCTGCTTTTTTCTCTCTGATGTAAAGGCTTGTCTGATCGATTCTGACCTTATGAAACATTTTAGAATATTGACAGACATCTAAGCATTGTTTTCCCTGAGCGAGTGATACATTACAGCTCCAGCTTTTACCGGTTTCTCTACGTCTCATGATTACAGCAGAACCGAGCCCTACTGTAACCATCTCAGTTAGAGGTTTCAGATAATTAATAAATTAAATATTGAATGCATATCGTCTCCACAAGGCGACCCATGCTGTCTAACCTCTTAGCCACCAGGGGTCCCGTTCACAGACAAGTTTGGGAAAAGGTGTGCTGTGGAGTTTACCATAATATTTTAAGAACATTTCTAAGATACTGTTAGATTGTAACTAGATGGGACAATGAACTTATGTAATGATCTCATCTATGATGATCTATTGATGATCTACATTAAAGGTATTGTGGAGGATTTTCATAAATTTCCTAAAACATGCACCCTCTCCACTACAAAATGCACATGCATGACTCCTGAGAGGGAATTCCTATTAAACACATGTGAGAGCATGCACAAGGAGAACTGGGCTCGATGATCCACCCGCAAATAAAATAGTGTCCTTCTATACTTTTAATATCTTCCTGACCCTTCCTGTCATAAAAAGGACTATTTTAAAATATTAAAAGTATTAAAAGAGGACGTCTTATATTTCCGGGTGGATTATCTAAATAAGTGGAGCTCCTAATTGTCAATCATTCTGGTAGTATGTTTATGTAAGGCCGTCCTAAGTGCTTGTCCCCCGTTAGCTATTTTTTCTGTGCATGCTCACTTTCAGGCGTATATGTGTGGTGAACTACAGTCATGTAAGCTCGCCTTTCTCACTGTGGTTCTTTGAAAATGGCTGTGGGTGTGTAAGCTTTCTTTGGCTTAGAAAACATGCAAATTGAATCGGGGTGGTCCACTCTATAAAGCCAACTCTAACATTTTAAATTGAAAAAAGCTTCCTAGATGGGAAGCGAAATGTCATCAAACTTGGAAAAAAAGTCCAGAGGGGTCAAATGAATTGGAATTTGGAATGACTATGACCTGGATGACTGAGAATCTTCACCAGCCTCTCTAGCTCTAGAGTATCAGATGATACAAATCTGTTCAAAAACTTACTTTTACTTATTATTTAGGTAGCACACACATATCGTGAATGCCTTTGACATTATTCAAATGAGTCATTTGAATCTACATTATTCTAGATTAATTCCAAGAGTATAGCGAGATTAATCTAGAGTGAAATAAATAATCTATGCCCAAGCCTAGTAGCAACCAACGTCACTTTAAAGCCAGTTGATTAAGGATAGGATGTTAAACAGGTTCATACATATCTGAAGAAAATTGTCGTGTTTCCATCCATATATGGAAGACCACTGCTCGCCAAGGGGTTGGGTTAAATGCAGAGGTCAATTTCTCCAATGCGAGATCAATAAAGTTCAATTAAAACTAGTAAATACCACACATCAGTAATCGACCAAATTTCTAAGGAATGAGTAGCAACATCAAGAGAGAAATATGACTCTAATGCTTGGATTCAGGACGCCAAGTGTGCAAACAACTGATCAATCATGTGAGGTAAATGTTTGCTATGTCAGAACTTCTTCGACTAATGTGTTTCCATCTCCTCATTTACTCCAAAATGTTGTTGTCTCCATCAATCATAAAAAATAACCGTTGATGAATACTTTAGAAAGTATGGAGTAGATTGTTGCTTTAATAAAAACCCATTTGGCCATGCAGATCTTCCATCCTTGTGTTCCTCTTCCTTCCTGGATGTTAAAAGCCTACTAATGATGAAGAGATTTATTCCAACTGCTGCTCAGGTCAACAGCCCTGTTGTGCTTCCGGGTGTAGCTTAATAACGCTCATAATGAGAGCTGTCAGAAAATTAATCTAGATTAAAATGGACCCAGGAGTGCAAGCAAACTTTTCTTCATTAACATAAGTGACAATAAAGGTTCTGTGGGCTACTGTTGGCCAGGAGCCTCAGGCAATAAGCTTTGCACCGGCTGCCGTCCTGTGACTTATTCATCGTTTTAGAGAATAATTAGCTTGTGACAGAGCTTCATGGGGGTCTGGGGGGATAAACTGGAAAATAAAACAGCTTCAGCTGCTGGTTCCAGTCCCTTTAAGGCCAGGTCATGCTGTGGAGGAGGTTATTTTTGCAGGAAAAATTAGGGATTCTCTTTCATCTGTCCTTCTCTGTGGTTTTCCTTAAAGCCTTTTTCATGAGGATACTCCAGCCTGTATTAACTCGGTCTCATGAATTATGAAGGAGAACAGGGTTAATGTGGAGGTCCAGGAGTCATTCTGAAGAAGTTCTAGAAGGTTTGGGGACAAAAGAAGGACAAAGCAGCCCAGTCAAAGGCGCAACTAACATTGTGACTTTTAATTCACAATAAAATGCTTGGTTGGGTCAGGATTTGAATTTGGACTAAAGCCTCTGTATATGGGTTAGAACTCTGGTCTACATGGACCACTGAGGCTTCTCAAAACAGGAGCTCTTCCTCCACATCATTTGTTTGATCTACGAGAGTGAATGCAATATAAGATACCTGCTTCTACACTTTATGCATTTCAGTTTCCTTAAAGCCCAAATGTATAGGATTTACTCCCATCTAGTGGTGCTCTAAATAGATCACATACAATCTAGATATGTGTTTTAGTAGCTCTATGTTAAGCTTGAAAAAACGACTTAGGCAACCCGGGTATATTAAATGTGACAATGTCAACATGAACTCAACCGTGTGAGTTCATGTGTCCCATCAGGTGATGAGGTAAAGAACAACAAATAGTTCTGCTTTTATTGAGTTACAAGCTGAGAGATCTTCTCTAGTTTCATATTAGCTCATGTCAGCTGATTTATCAAGGGAAGTGGTCAACATATCGCTTAGACATATTATTATCTCAGATATGTTTTAGCACTAGAATACTTGCAACTTTAGTAATAAAATCACAATGAGAAGCTGGTGTTAGCACCGCCTCTGCCTCTTGGCTCAGATGTCTATGCCTAGCAATGTACGTAGGGCTGCAGGCTTGTTTTCTTTTCTTATTCTAGAAACGTGTTATTTCTGCCACGAAGTGTAAAACACAGCGTACTAGTGGAACAAGAAAAATATGATTGTGGAAAACGGATTTTTTAGTGGAGTTCCTTCTCTAAATGTTCAACATCTCCACTGGAAATGTGGTTAAAAAAAAAGATATTTTAGTGCGTTTTAAATAGGAAGAAATTTTGTTTTAATATACCACTATTATTTAAAGGAACAACAAAAACTAAAGGCCATGCCTCTGTCGCTACTCCAGCTGCAACCACTCTGCAACTGTTGGGTTTTTTCTGTTAATAATGTGTCCTGATAGTCTTTGGATGAAAGTTTTTTAGGTATCCTTGACCTTTTTGCTCCTACGCTACCCTGTTCTGACGGTAGAACTTTCTGGGCAGGACCGGGTTAAGCCCTAAGCGGTAGCGCTTCAGATTGTAAACAAGGCCCTGGAAAACAACACCATGATGATGCATCTTTGGTTTTTATATCACTAACCCTGCTTGGACAGGAGCATGTAGAGCCTGATTTTACAGGCAGGAATAATAGAGTATAGCAAAACAGGTTAAGAACCAATCAGATAACTATGGATGTGACACAAAATATATAAACAGCCTCATTTAGGACATAATAAAGGGCATCAATAGAACATTACTCCCTTGCAGCTGCAATTTCTGACTGTAATGGTTACAGAAAGGCTTTTTTGCATTATGGGCCCGCCTCCCATGCTCCGATTGGTCCAATCTGTTTTAGATCAGAGAGTATTGAGCCTTACCAAACTGAGTTATGCTATTTCAAAGTCAGTCTGGCTGGCCAGGCCATCAAATCACCACTATTTTATAGTTCTTTTAATCTAAAAATAATAAATTAATGCAATTTCTCCTTTAACACCACACTCAGTTCTTAGTCCCCTACCTGAATGTTCTCTCTGCCCTTATTTTAAACATCAGGAAAATATTTTTGGAGCAGATTCACTCACAGATGTTATAGATTTTTTTTTTTTTTTTTCAAAATCAACAGCATTTTGTTTCTTCTATATCACACACCCTCTGACCCTCAGGCCTCAACATGTAAGGAGTTGGTGCTAAAGGTTGAAGGGTTTTAAGCCCAGAGGTACTGTACCTCCCGTTCTTTCTTAATAGAAACAATCAGATAGAATGAGCAGTCTGGAGGTATGAATGATGCTTTAAACCATTTTGTTCTTATACACCCATTGATTTCTCAGATCTTCTTTAGTCTCTATGTTGATGATGTGTCTGTCAAACCCAAAGCCTTAACCCTCAGACATTACTGGCAGACATCTGCATCTTTCTCATTAGAACAAAACAGCTCCTTTCCATCTGTGTTTATCAGCAGACTGCAGGATTGTCACTGTGCTGATGGTGAGGTAGAGAAGATTAATGCCTGTGTTGATGCTACAGTCTTCAGTATATAACTGTGAGACTTCTATGCTTGCCTCCTCTGCTTCATCCCTGCAGGGACGGAGTGGCTCTGCTGAGGTGAGGAGGCACAGTCATCCGTCTTTGTTCAACGCTGACGTTCTGTTATATATCAGAGGCAAAGATGAATGTGGTTAATAGACTGTGACACAGCCATTAACTACAGGTGTAATAGAAGTGCAATGGAATCAAACAGCTATTTCTGCTCAGCATGGGGAGGAACAGGTAAATGTTGGAGGAGCTCCATCTTTCCTTCAGCCTGTGGTTCTCTTTCATGTGGTCCAACTCTTTCCTCTCACATTAATGAGCCTCCTTCACTCCACCCGTCCGCCTGGGTTTGCCCCACCCCTGTCAGGGTCGTCCTTGAACCTCTGTCTCCATCCTCGCCAGCATCAAAGACACCAGATAAACGTGTCCAATCGTCCGTTGGAGCAGTGATACCCGCTGCTGCCAGACAGATCCACTGATGGCCGCTTTTATCTGCAGACTCCTGGGAATTAAAAGTGACATTGTTTCTTGCCCTCCACCCGCTTTTAAACCCCACCCCCATTTGCAGCTCCTCACATATTCCTGTATGAAATTACCGTATTGATTGGTGAAATAGTCGGTTATGGTTAAGCTCTTGGGTTTCAGGAGATAATGGAAGTTGTGTTATCCACCAAACTGGACAGAAAATCATTGGGAAGCAGAGCGGTCATATCTGCAGGCTGATCAGATTCCTGTAGAAACAGTGTTAGGAACAACTTTGTTTTTTTCACCAGCCACTGTTCATGGAAAATAATAGGAATCATCTACAATATAATCTACCATTCCAAAATTTAAATATTTGCTCTTGCAAAGATAACATCTAAAGGGGGAAAAAACCCTGGATGTGTTTTGCTTCTGGGTTTACACTCATTATTTGCTCTTCAGGCCATATAGCCTCAATCAACATGTCCTTTGTAAAGTCTCCAGTCTTTACCAGTCTCTCTGTGGCTGGGATTGTCTCCTGTAGAACTGGTCGTGCATTCAGGATGTGTAGATTGTTCATCGTTCACTATAATCTGTTAAGATGTGGTTCCTACCAGTGTTGTCAGTAACACGATACCATAATATACTGTAATACATCCAGTAGCAACGGAGTAATGTAACGTGTTACAAGCTAAATGTTGGTAATGTTATTACAGTTGCTAAGGTGGGCAATGCGTTACAATCTGAGTTAAAGAACCCATGGCCAGCAGCCTAAATATAAAAGAGAAGAAGACTGTTTTTGTTTGTTTTATTTTGTTTAAATCAGGAGAAGACTGTTTTAAATCAACACAAGTGTCAAGGTTGGGTTGAGGTTTTTTCAGGACCCAAATGCAGAGATGACGGAGGCAGAGATGAGTTCTTGCAGGTTTAAATAAAATCCAAAAGGCAACAGAAAAAAAAATGCAGGAAACCAAAAAGCAAGAGACCTTAGGGGAAACACACATGGGGAGACAAGTAGTAAGAAGAAACCAGTAAAGAGTATCTAAACAGGAGGTGTATATATGGGAGCCAGAAACAATGAATGGGCTAATGAGCTGATATGGAGCAGGTGTGGATAGAAGTAACTAGAAGGGAGCTAGGGGAAAGGAAACTGCCACAAGGGGGAAACAGAGAGTAACTCAAAAAATGCAACACAGCTTAAATATAGCATAAAAAAAGGAAAAGAAACAAATGAAACAAAAACAGAATGACATAAATAACTGAAACCTTAAAAAGAAGTTCAAAAGGGGAGAACTATAACAAGAAGAATAAGAAGACAGTTTTAAAAACAACAGAAGAAGAAGAAGAATACAGCAATACAGCTTCTAGTTGTTTACTCCCCCTGTTTCGTATATGTCCTTGAACGTCACAGTAAGATGCACTTTATGGGCGGCAGCTGGACGAGAGAACTGCCTAAGACCATTAATAGCACAAGGAAGCTCTAGAAACCCCTGGAGTGAGAGCACAGCAACCTTAAACTAGAGGCTAAACAACTTGTTTCTAGCAAAAAGTCAGAAGATGATGGGGTGAGAAAATCTAAACAACAAAAGGTGGATTTCCCCAGGCCAGAGATGAAGATTGTGACTGAGGAGAAGTAAGAAGGGTGGTGGCTGAGTACAGTATGCCATGGAGGATGCGCTGCCTCTTTATAAAGCCGAGTCGCCTGGCGTTTCAGAAGCTTGTCAGCAAAATTCCTGTTTGACCAAGAGACAAGATTTAAAAAACAATCTCTAATGATGTTGTCCTGCTGTTAAGGTCTAAAGAAGTTTCCACAGATAGTTCATTAAACAATAACAGTAAAACTGTCAAGTTTTATCTCATAGAAATGTGACCTTTTTGTTCATAACATCTCATTTTTCTTCTATTGTAAACCAGAAACATGATCACATCTACATGATTATATTGCAGCTTATTTGTCAAACCACACAGACCAAAATAGTGTAGATTAATTTGCCGATGTGTAGACCTTTGAATTAATAACATTATTTATAATTCCAATAACAAGAAAGTTTTAAAACAGAAAAAAGTACCCACATGGTTACTTTGGCTAGTAACGAGTTACTTTCGCTGAGCAGTAACTGAGTTACTAACTCAGATATGTTTTTGAAGAAGTAACTAGTAACAATAACTAATTACTTTTTTTTTTAAGTTACTCTGGCAGCTCTGGATCCCACATATCCTGAAGTGTGATCCCAGCCTAGAACAATGGATCTAGTCAACATTCAAAGCTGCTGATTCTGTGCTGCAGATTTAGGGGAAGCCATTATTCACAGCCGAGCTCTGGATATGATCTATTCGTGTAACCTTTCTTGCTCACTTATAGATGCTCTTTTCCTTGAAAAATTAGGTTTGTGAAAGAATAAGAAAAGTAAGCAAACACAGAGGTCTGGTAGAGCAAGGAGTTGTTTTTTTTTCTCGTCCTTCTTCTTCTTTTTTTTTTACAGTTGTGTCATTTCCAAAACAGTAGTCTACAGGTTTGAAGTTTTTTTTTGCTGTAGTTGCTCCTCTGTTTGCCTTCTATCACTCTTTGACCAACCCTGATGTTTGGAAAGATGAACACGGATGGAAACAAGCAATAAAGCTTATCGTTTGTTTTTCTTGTAATAATGATTTAGGGACATTAAATTATTTTAGGGTCATTAAATACTATTAAAATCTCTGACATTCTTCAGATTTTCTTATCCAATAAACATTTTGTAGCTTTTGGCTCAGATAATGATGTTGTTCGTGAAATAAAATTTTAAACAAAGAAAACTTATTTGAACACCTAAATCATCATTGTTTTTCTGTGTAGCAGATGAGTTAGTAGATGGAAGTGGTAACTACAGTGGTTATGGTTTAAACCAAGTCCTTGCTCTGACACTTCACACACTGCCACTTACTGTTCAACCATAGGAAGGATAGAAAAAATCTTCAAACCCATCGAGTTCAGCCAGAAACCCAGAACCAGCATGCTTATCATACATCAGCTGCCATATTTCTTAAGTTACAAGCACATCTGATATCAAACTTTAATGTAGAGTTTTTGAAAGTAAAAAAAAGGTTTATATCAGTTTTATTTAGGCTTTATGATGAATGGTTGAACATGTCTAGGGTCTTTAAGAGAAGCTACCACATGGCTGCCAAATATGAACATAAACTTTGAACCAAGGAACAAACAAAAAAGTTTGAGAGTTCAGGGCTACGAGGAGGAAGGTGCTCTTGTTCCACAGATAAGTAGAAGTTTCCCTGCGCTGATCAATGCTTAAATGCGTTGCCATAATCTAAAATGAAATTAATAGCATCTCTCTTTATGATTGCCCTGTCCACCCGACCAAACTGAAAAAGCACAATTAACAGTTGCTACTTTCACCTCTAACTAAATTCAAGCTCTGCATTAATAATGATGATTATTGGGAGTAGGAAATCAAACTCTGTCATCTGTTTTGTCCTTATGCAGTTGTTGAACAAGCTGGTAAGCCAGATATATGATGTGTAGCACAGGTTTAATTTTACACATTATTAGTCTTGGACAGCTCCGATTAAATCTCTTCATAGAATGGAGCGATGATTGGGTGAAGCGACACCTACTGCGTGTCTAAGTTGAAGCCAATCATGATAAAAAATAAAATAGCAGAAAAAGCTGTAGGAAACAACTTGTAATTCTCATTCAAAGATGATACAATGGATTCTAACAAAGCAGATGTGATAGTAGCAGCCTTTATTTGACTTTTATTTTGGTTCAGCTGTTGGGGGTCGGCACCTCTTGTTTTTGTCACATCTATCCGTACGGATAGGATGGATTTTCAAGTATTTGTGAAGACTCAAATTCCAGTAGAATTCAGCTCTTTGAAGAACTGGTGGTTGCAAAATAAAATTCTACCCTTTCTTTTTATAAACTGAAATCTGTAATATTGTATTTTAATAAACTAAGAGAAAAATAAATTCTCCATCCAAAAAAGATTTTTTTTTAAATTGACGGACATGTTTGACTAATAATACAAAAAAGAAAAGGAAATGAAGCATGACTGAGCAGTTAGATGAGTTGGGATAATCCAGATTCCAGAACCCTAACTTACTTTTCTCACAGTCATTTTTATTTAACATTAACAGGTCCTTTTTTTTCTCCTCTACCTAAATCTTCTCCACAGAGTGATCATACTCGCCATCTGTGTGCAGTCCTGCTGCAGATTAGTGCTACATTTTTTGATGTGTAAAATAAATCCTATTAGCCTCTCCAAAGTCTCCGTAGCATGTGAAAAACATTCCTTTAAAGAGGATGATCCACATCAGTTTTACACCTGTTATCAACCGTATGGCATCAGCACACATGTGGTTTGATTTCCTTATGCGCACAGCCTCCCACCTCCTCGCGTATGGACCTGTTTCTCTACCCATATGTTAACTTTTGTCACTTCGAAGTGACAAAGCAATGCACCTGTGATGGCAGGAAGACTCTTTACACTGGTTACCTTGTCAACAAGTCACAACTCAAAATGTGGGATTTCCTGAGACGTAGCCAATCACAGTCAGGTTGCTTTTTTGTCAGGTGGGTAACGCCTTCAAAGTGACAAAAGTTGACAAGAAACAAGCACTCATATTGGGGCCCCGTGGTACATGATTTGTGCATGTAACATGTTAAACGTGCATGAGTAGTGTATGAGCATCTGTATGAAGGAAAGATGCTTGTAGGATTGAATGCATCTGTGGACATTTGGCAGAATCCTGACACCATACTACTGCACTTGCAATCTTAGTATATCACCTACAGCATGTCTTCGATTTAACACGTTTTTTTGTGTCAAGGTGATTTCATACTCTTTATTTTAGCTCTCAGTAGATCAGAGACTTAGAGTTTAAACACCCTTTTCTGTTTTACATCATTGTTTAGGTAAATGGGCAGAAGTCAGAAAAAATAAACCAGATTAAAAGTAATACCAACATTGTTTTGATCTTTTGGAGTGTGGGGATTTTCTTCTGTATCACCTTTTATGGTTGTCTGTTAATGTTTTTTGCCATTTTAGTTCATTTCCTTTATCACTGTGTCTCAGGTCAAGCTTTGGCACGACCTGAGACACAAACCCATCTGCTCATTTTATAGGGTAAAACCAAACTAGTTTGCACATCTTAACTTTGGTGCAACAATCTTTGTAGACCCCCACTTAATGTACCTGGAAAAGAAAGGAAAAAAGAAAATGTAAGTGCATTTGGCACCCCTTATTTAAAATCTGTGAAGATCAGGAACCTTCGATTATTTTCTGAAAGAGTTTCAAACAAAATGTATTTCTTTCTCATTTTAGCCTCCTCTGTATTGATTAGTTTTCCTTCCTCAGCTACCCTGCCTTCACTAGACTACTTCAGCTGCAACTTATTTCCTCTGATCAGCCCTTCTGTGTATATGGCTCATATTCTTGTACAGTGGATCGTCCATCCCTGTGTTGAGCTCTAGACTTTGCCTTGGTACTTTTTAAAACTCTAAAAGTTCACAGTTTTCCCTCTGGTTAAAAGTTTATTTCCTCATCCAATGCTGCTGCAATCTGATCTTAGATTTTATATATATTTTGGTAGTGCAAAGGAATTTATCCTGCATATTTGAGTGGATTCTAAGTTGTGTTAAAATACAAAAAGACCAATGACTTTACACATTAAACTAATAAAGTTTCTAGATTTATTTGTTGTATAAGCGTTTCTGTAGCCTATATCACTGGTGCATTTCTCCGTTGCCTTGTTAACAGGAGCTGCTGATTGGAGCAGTAATGTAAAGGCTACAGCATGTGCAAAAGGTCATGGTGATCACTGCAAACCCAAAAAACAAACAGCAGATAGGAAATTGTTGATGTATCAGTCAGAACATACAATAAGAACACAAAAGTTTAAAAAAAAACTATATGTGAGGTATGTCCTTCATTTGTGATAGATAGTGATACATTCATTACACAGAGTGGAATACTTAAAAATGCTGTTCATAATATGTTCCAAACAACACGAAAATAAGCTGTTTTCATAGTGACATATTATAGACTTTGTTTATTTTTAACATCTAAAGATGTGAACTTTTGAAGCTCTGTATAGGACATGAGAAATCTCCTAACTTTAATTCACCACTCCAACAGTTTCTGCATGTTTAGCTGGTTTGTATAGCTGGAAAATGGAACAGCGGGAAACACTGGTTGCAGGTTCGATTCCCGGCCCGGGGTCTCTCTGCATGGAGTTTGCATGTTCTCCCTGTGCATGCGTGGGTTCTCTCTAGGTTCACCGGCTTCCTCCCACAGTTCAAAAACATGACTGTTAAGTTGATTGGCTTCTCTAAATTCTCCTTAAGCGTGAGTGTGTGCGTGATTGGTTGTTTGTCCTGTGTGTCTCTGTGTTGCCCTGCGACAGACTGGCGACCTGTCCAGGGTGTACTCCACTGGCAGCTAGAGATAGGCACCAGCATCCCTGGCGATCCCAGCAGGCACCCCAGATGGAAAATGGATAAATGGAGTAATGTCTGATTAGTCCGAATTGAGTCCAAGTATCTTCAGCCTGGTTTCTTTCTTCTTAGAGTTGTTAGTTCTGCTACTGTTTGCATGTAGCTGCTATATTTTGGGACACTTTGTTTTAAATCTACTCTTCTGTACCGTCCAGTCTGCTGAGCAGACAGATGCTAGGTGTAACTAGTTTTATGTACCTTTACTTTGAGATAAGAGATGCTTTAATTGTTAGATTGCTGCTCATCTTGAAGATGGTGACTCAAAAAAAACTTGACAAGAAAATATTTCAGAGGCCTTCAAGTCTTGGATATTGTGCATTACCTCCAGAACATGAGAACTATAATAAGACGTCTTTCTATGTCAGCACAGAGATTATTTTGGATATTATTAAAAGTGAATGAGCTCCTTCCTCTCCAGCTGAGAACAATCATGCACTGATGTATGAGTTGTGTCTGTTTGCTGTTTACCACAGTCGTGTACAGCTGCCTCCTCATTAATCAGACTCACCTGTTTCCAGCCCCGTCTGGAATTGGACAAACTACGCAGCGCATCATTTCCTTCTCTGATTAGACCTAGATGACTACAGACGGCCACTACAGCGCTCTGCACCTGCCTCTTCTGGCCACCAAACCTGCCTCACAGCTTCCTATCATTCTTGGACCATTAGGTTGGACATCTTTCTTTCAGCCCCTCTCTTTATTCCTCAGCAGCCTTAAATCCATTAATTCTTTGTTCTTCATCCAAAACAGATCTCCAAAAAATAGAAACAAATGGTATCTGTATGTAAACAAAAGCAAAGCAGAAACTGTTGACGTGTCAGCAAGCACAGGCGACCCACAGAGAGGTAAATCAAGCACCGATCGTCCTTCCACCTACTGTCCCCCGCACCAGTGTTACGACTCATTGCTCTCAGGAGGACCATCAACCATTCTGGCTGCTGCTGAAAGCTTTTCTGGAAGCTGTGACTGTTGGCATGGACAAAAACACACTCAGGGCCTCAGATGCTGGGAGAAAACAAACAAACTGAGACAGGATTACAGCCCTGAGATCCGTGGTCAAACACATGCAATCACATTTCAGCCTCTTCCACACACAGTTACTCAACCATGACAACACACTCTGAGGTTTAAGTATGACCCAGAGTCTTACATAGTGGGAGTTTTTATAAAATCATGAAGTGGAATGCAGCATGTTGATGTGTGGAGACCAAACAAGAGAGAGGTGGGAACTCTGAAACTCCCTAAACGTGGGCTTTCAGATGTAAACCTGGACTGCTGGATCAGGACTCTGAAATGCATTCCTCTGCAGCTGAGTGCAAACTCTAACAATACCATTAAGATAACAATGTTATCAGCTTTGATGATGCATCTGTCTGGCGCTAAGGTCAATAGATCCTGCTGATGTGCTAAAATCAGGAGGAGAAACGGACGCTGGGATCCAGAGAGCAATCAAGGACTCATTGAGCATCTACCTTCTGCTGCATCCCTAGCATCTTGTTTCATAGCTGCTAGTATTCATTACCTTGATGTGCTTAGGTTCACATCATGTTGGAGGCTGTGCTCCAGATGCACTTCATGTACATATCACTGTTGAAAACCACACAAAGGTTTGTCTTTTAGAGCAATGGTTCTGCTTTAAAGTCCAACCTGCTCCACATAGAAAGCTTGATCTCGGATGACAGTCTTTAGGCCTCTTTATCATATGATATTTACACTACAGAAAAACAGGAAGTCATGGGTTATGATCAATAGGTCCCCGTGATAAGATAGAGACTAAATGCTTCAATGACATATATTTCGATGTGAGATACATATATATATGTCTGTGTGTTTGTGTTTATATATGTGTATGTGGGTTAAGTGTTTAGAAATTCCAGTTACAGCTTATCCTCCTGCTACAGAGGAGTATTTTATATCAAGGCATTTTAAGGTTGCCAAGCAACCGATGGATCATGCTTTTAACTTGTAAGGAGGAGAAAAGTACCTCCAGAAACCAACACATGATGAGGAGAACAACTAACTCCAGCTGATTTGAACCATGGATGTTTTAGACTTGATGTTGTATGACAAAAGCTGCAGGGTCTGGTTTCTTTTTAACCCTCCAATACGCCCACTGAACAACAGAAACACAGTACAGTTATGCTTTGGTATGTTCATGCTTTCTGCATCCCACCCTGCAGGCTGCCAGTTGTCATCACCTGCTGTTCATCCTCTGTTTGCATGCAACACTCTTCATTTGTACTATTGCAACAAAATACAACAGAATAAATCAGATTTAAACCCATAAATTAGTTCCACTGTTGACTAGAAAATATATTTCTATCCTGTGACTCAGATCACAGTCACAAGTATCAGCTTATGTGACTGCTAAATGAAGGATATCTGAGAGTTTTCATTGTATATTGCCTTTGAACCTTGATGGTGCCAGCTTTGATTCAAATCCTAACAGCTGGGAACAATAATATATTTGCCAAAACAATAATAACATTAACAATTAAATCATTTAAAGCAACTAAACTTTTTTTATTAAAATAGAAAATTTTATTTCTATTTTCAAGTCATATCTGAAGAATGTCAACTTTTCCTCCACTTAATAATCTGTTGTTTTTTTTAAAGAGAGACCTGCAGCAGCACAAAGAGAGAACCAATCATCAAACCACTAATGCCGAAGTACACAAGAAGACATTATGGTTAATAAATGAAAAAGAGGAAAAGGAAAGGAAATAACGATTGATCAGTTGTTTACCAATTCATTAATAATGGCCCTAAAAAATTAAAAGAGAATAACTCCTTCAACTTGATCTCTTTCTGGAGTTGATTCCACTCTAAGGATGTTTCACCATCATCTGTACTGAAAAAGTATTCCTCTGATCACAGCTAAGGAGAGAGGAGGGAAAGTAAACCCAATAAGGCTTTGTGATAAGCTTATAGCAGTGACAGAATCTGCAGGTAGATCCATCCAGCATGGACATACAGCAGACAGACAGGAGATAAAACCTAAGGCTCCATGAAAACCAGCCAGAAGATCAATGCATACAAAGCATGCCACCAAAACTGGCAGCAAGATGTTTTCTACCCTTAAAGGATGAAGATAATCTAAGTGTTAAATAAAAAGCCAACATTTTTATCAGCAGTTGAATTTGGGGAACAAATGGCAGAGATTTGTCGGTATGTATGTAATTATACTAAGACACAACCTTCATCTGAGAGGCTTGAACAGAGATAATTGGCTGCAGCTATCAGAAAACGACCTTACTTTACATTTTTAAGCATTCAAAACAAGCTTTAAATCAACCAGATTGGATTCTTCCACTTAGGATGAATGAAAACTAAGCCTAAACCACAGCAGATGAGGTCATGAGAAAATATTTGATTTGAAGGTGAAGAAGTCCTGCATTTAGAGGGAGCCCCTACATGTTGTCCCTATGCAGAACCCCTATGCTTTCGAAATGTGAGAAATGCCTCTCAACAACCAGTTGGCCTTAATTATTGCAGCCCATGTTCAGACCAAACTGAACGGGCCAGGAGACATGGCTGTATATTCAGTGAATAAGGTTGTGAATATGCTGCTCACCACCACCAGACCCTGCTGTGATCAAAGTCCCTCTTTAGAAGCACGTCGACTCTGCAGGATCACCACTGCAGACACAGAACCCCGCGCTTTAATTAAGATATTTGTTTCTGCTCTCGTACAATTCAAGCAGAAGGAAATATTGGCTTCTGTGTTTGTGTTCATATTTTGCTTGTCTGCCTTTTAGCAAATGTTCTTGGGTTAGCTGAAGGAATAAAATCTGACTCCAGGCGGCCAATGATATCTCAAAGAGGCGGGTAGATCACTTGGAAACATCATCGCTCGGAGGCTGGACCACCTGCTGTTTATGTCGCAGGCCTTCGACATCATAAATCAAATCCCACAGGCCTTCTCCTGCACTTCTAACCATGTTTAGGTCTTTTCAGATGAAGCCATATGGTTCTTTCTCTTGCTCCTCATCATGCATGCAAGAAAGGGGCTTGGTGCTGAAGGATATTAGCAGTCTCATAAATGCTTCATGACAACATCTCAACAACTTAGCGTGACAAGCAGCTTGGCGAGAGGCAGACAGTTCAGCAGGGTCCGCATGGTAGTCAAACAATTTTCAAGACCAGCAACTTTAAAGTCTATAAAAATTGATCTGTTTGTCGTGAGAGCGAGCCCATTTGGGATTCCTCGAGCGTGAAATCTTTGTGAAATGGGTGTATCAATCAGAGAAACATAGACAGAGACTGAAAGATAATGGAAGGAAGAGAAGAAATGAGAAAGAAGGTGCAGAGACGGAGGGGGAAAAAATAATTCAGTTCCTGCCTGTGACTTCATACAGACACTTCTTCACTGCCAACGGCATCAGAGGCAGCGTCCTGCTGCCCCGATATCTACAGCTGTGTTTGCTCATAATGTGGAGCTGCTGTCAGCATCAGTGTTCAGCCTCTCTGTGGTTAAAAGGACCAGAAACTCCACCAGTCTCTGGTGCCTTGTAGTTCAGATTTGTTAACTAATAAAGTGAAGACAGCAGGCAGCGTATTACTTCTTATTTTAGTAGAAAACATAACTAACATTTGTCGTTGGAAAAAAATTATTCAAGTATGCAATCCAGTTAAATAAAAGAGATCAATGGTTGTTCACTCAGCCGGCATTTTATTTTATCTTTGCAAAGACGAGAACAACACAATCACAACAGCCCTCCCAGCTTGATATTCTGATCTAGACAAGGTTTTTCTCACTAACTTAAAATCTAAAAAAGAGTTGTGAAGGTCTCCACATACAGTTAATAAAAACAAGTTACAGATAGTTGAGGAAAACAGTAAAATTTTGAAGTTTTGCCTGTTATGGGAACTATTATTTTCTGTTCCAAACTATCCTGAATAACAAAAAACAACTCCTAAAACACTGTGCAGCCTTGCAGGTAGGCAAGGCCTGAACGAAAACTTTTATAAAGTAAGTACAAATGAAAATTAGCGCCGATAAATCAATATATATGTAAGGGGAATTAATATTGTTGCTGGAATGCTCTGGCATGAAACAGGAAGCAGTGATATTGACACTGTCAGGTTGGAAGCAGCAGTAAGAGACGTGGAGAGGAAATCTGAAATGTGGCGCTTGTCCCTCTGCCAACCGGAAACTAGCTTAACCAGTTATTCTGCTTTACTGTCACACATAACACCCCTTAAGCCTGAACCATCAGCAAAGCAGGAAGCGAGGACCAGCAAAATAACATCACCTTGGGGAAAATTATCCTCAGTTTAATGGTGAAATAAAAAAAATTGTCCTCACTTTGATGCCAACACAGGAACACACACACACACTGCTACAGCTGGTTGGGTTGGATCAGAGCCGATCAACATATGTTAAGCAATATTTCGGTAGATCTGCTCCTTCTCCTCACTGTTTGGATTAAGCCTATCTAGATGCTGATAAGTAAAGCTCCTATAAATGCAAGCGACTCAGTTATAATAATGTTGAGACCATTTCTGCATCGTCTGTGATAAAAACACATTTCAAGGCTCCCATGTGAAACATGTGTGTTCTGTTTAGTGTCCCCTTGCAACACGTCTCTTCTGGCTCATATTTAGAGATATTAAAACTCGTTTAGAGAAGAAAAAGTAATAATTGCTTTCTCCTCTTTGTTCTGTGAAAGAAACTGGTGAGGCCTGCTTGACTGGAAAAACTCTGCAAACACCTGCAGTCTATTCACACAATGACAACAAGGAGAACAATGAAGCTGTCGCCTGGAAATTACCCTCAAATATCATCGGGATCACTCAGAGACATATCATTTTTACTAACAGATGCCTTCATAGATTTATTTATACACCCACTGGAAATCTAATCTTTTTAATTCAATTCACTTTATTTATATAGCGCCAATTCACGCCACGTCATCTTAAGGAGCCTTACAGTTCACCAGATCATACAGTCAAATTGATTCAAAGTTTTCTATCTAAGGAAAACCAGTTGATTGCATCGTCTTATTGACGCGAAGGCAATCCCGCACACTAAGAATGCTTGTGGCGAGAGTGGAGAGGAAACCCTCCCGGAGAACCAGAATCAGTGTGAGCGGCCATCTGCTGAGGCCGACTGAGGTTCAAAGAGACAGAAGCAGACATACAAAAGGCAGCTGTAAAAGGCAGCCCCGCCCAGGAAACACACAGCCAGGCAGACGAGCTCCGAGCCAACTCCCATGTCAAAGGATGAAGCACATCCAGTTAGTCACAGTAAGAGAAACAGGACTACACTGAAAAACAGGTCGATCTTTAACATCTATAAACAAAAGTGTTGTTTATAGATCAGAAAAGAATAGAAGAGACTCAGAGGAGGACTGTAAAGATTAGGGTGATTGTTGTGAGGCCTTCCAACCTCAAAGACTTGGTGAAAAAACCAAGTTATGCTTTATCTATCTATCTGTCTGTCTGTCTGTCTATACATCTAGGTATATATATATATATAATATGTTGTTGAAATGTTTTTTGACATGATTTTCCAAAAACATCTATAATTTGTTAAATATACGTTATCCATTTTTCTTTTAAAAAGCTAGGCTGTTTAAAGCCTGGCTGAAATTTATATTTAATTTTTATTTTAATTCACAACATAAATTGACTATATTTATAATAACTACTAATATAATAACTATATATTTGTTTATTTTTTCTTAGTGGGAAAATGTTGGTTTATCAACATAATTTTCCAGAAATATCAGAAACTAATTGAAAAATGTATTTTTTCCTTTTGCAAGTGTTGTCCTTAATTTTAAAACCAAAACCTTTGAATTGGCATAATGGCTGTAAGAACAAGTCTCTTGTGATGGGTATTTATCAAATAATTTTATTATAAGTTATCAATTTCTTTTTTAAAAATTGATTCTCAATCAGTTTGGTTAAATGGACTGAAGATAAGAATGGCTCTAAGGTTGTAAAGTTTGCAGACCCCTGTTTTAGAGGAACGGATTGGCTGGGGATTTTTAATTGATTATAAAATAAAAGAATAAATCATCACAAAGAGAAGTATTGTTTTAAAACAGCAAACATCACTGAGAGATGCTCGTCTTTTTTGTCAAATCCAACTAACATCCTGCTGAATATCAATCATTTCACATAATAACCTGCTTCTCACTCTGCTGTCCTCCTGTTTTGATTTTAAGGCCCGGGCTGACTTTCAGTTCTTCACTGTAAATCTGCAGGTCATGATTTTGCGTGTCTACTTTCTGATACCTGGTCCATCTCAACAACTATACATGACAGTTTGGTTTTGGATTGGCTCCATTTACTGGTTAGATGATTATTTGCTTCTTTGTTAATGTTCACCCAAAGCAAACATGGACACGGCTTAAAAGATCATAAGACCAGCAGGAGGTTGAAGCTGTGGGATGAGTCAGGGGTCTGCTGAGTCCAGCCCATCTGGATCCTTCACCTTGGAACAAAACGTCTCTCCACAACCCCTGAACTGTCTCTTTAATGGTTACCATTCAGTCTTTTTTTTTTTTTTTTTAAAGAAGTAGCTAAAAGCCCCCCAAAATATATCAGTTCTTGTGGTGCGAGCTCCTCCATGACATGAGCTCAAATGAAGCGTGATACTCACCACCCACCTTCCACTCCCACTCCCACGCAGAGACACCATCAACACCTGCAGCTCTGCTGCTGCTGCTTCCATTTTTCATCAGCTTTGGAGAAGAGAGAGAGAGAACCTGAAAATAAGTATGGTGGTGGAGATATAATTGCTTTCTTGTCTCTTTCAGTTCCTTTCCAAATGCATGAGGTATAGCTGTGAGTGACTGAGGTTATCTTCTCTCTGCCATCTGCTGAAGAAGCACATTAATGAATAGTGTATTAAAAGTTGGGGTCCATCCTGCACACACACAAAAAAAATCATCCACAATTGTGAAAACACTGTTATTTCACTATGCAGTCCTGCAAAGAAAAAGAATAAATAGAAGCCTGGAGACATTGTGCAAATATTTTTTTTTTCCTGGAAAGAAAAAGTAATTTTTGCCTATCTGTGTGTACTGCCTAATTGATTAATTTCACAGTTGTTGCTGAACTCCACTTGTCGTCTTTGAGGAACGTAAGCAAACAGAAGGGCAGGTAAAGGCAGAGATTATCAGAAAGAAACAGAAGTGGAGAGAAATCCAAAACATGCTTTCAGGGAAGAATTTTAAACAGGACATGAAAAGCTCAACTTCTGACTGGCACAGCAGCAGCAGTTTTACCTGCAACTAGAACCACTGCTGGGCTGGATCTATGAACCAAAAGTCCAATTATCGTAGTGTGAATGCTTGTTTAATTAGCCCTGCATAACAGGCTGCCCATCAATTATGTGGCTAATTGCCATCCTATCCGAGCAAATAAAATGCGCCTTCATGCTCTGGAGTCTGCATCACTGCACCAAATGATATAATTTCCCTGTGAATCGTGTGGAAAACCAACCGACTGTTGGGTGTTTATGTAGAGGATATTGCTTGTGTAAGTTGGAAAACATCTCAGGCTGTATATCAGGTCTTAAAACTGGTTTAACATAGTTTCTATGGCAACAGTAAGTTGGAAGCCATCCACTGTCCTCTACCTCTTGGCATTGGGCTGAAGCTCTGCTTTTTGGACAAACTCCCTCTTTCTACTGCCAGGACTTATTCCTTGGTAAAGAATTAGTGCTCCAAAACTTTTTTTTTTTTTTTTGCATATTACAGACTCAAACTTTTATAAACAAACATTTCAACTGTGAAGAGGAGAAAAAATTAGATGTTTCTAAAAATTTCTGGACATTTCTTTTACCTAGGACCTCCTTTGGCTGCAGGTGTTTGAGTTCTTTACCAATTTCAAATATCTATGACCTTTATTTTCCAATTTGCCCTGTCTTCTCTGCAGAACTGAACTTTGACTAGGCCACTCTAACAGCTGAATCCACTATGTTCTCAACTTCTGGCTGGATGTTTAGGATGATTGTCCCGCTGGAAGGTGAACTTTTCTCCATTCCAGAGTTGTTTTTAGTTTTAGTTTTAATCTTAGTCTTTTGGAGAAAGAGTGTCTACTAGTTTCAGTCACAATGTAGTCATTTTATATGCTAAAATTTTTACTTAGTCCTTGAAAAGTGGTCATGATATTCTTGTAGCTTTCAGCCTAAAGCTACCAAACTTTGTGTGTGACAAAGCACACGTAATCCAAAACCACTGCATTACGGTAACACAAAAAACTAATGAATTAATGTTAGAGCAAGCAACTCTGCTTAAGCCTGAAGGTGTCCAGACCTTTGCAGGAATATTGGTGAAGATTTTTGATGTGCTGCTTTGGTATTTTCCCTCCGTGTTTATGTCCAAATTAACTAACCTCATCTCTGTTTTCATCATTGTGATTGTGGATGAAAACAACACTACTGCATTCATCTTGCATCAGCCCTGACCAGCTTCCATGATGCTGCTACATCCACATATAAACAAAGGTTCAGGTAGAGCATTTATTTTAAATTTATGTTCAGTAGCATTCATGTTAGCAGCACCTGGCCTCTGGGTCTGGATTAACAGGTTTCTGAGGATAGTTGGTAGAGATGTTTATGCAGGATCATCAGTGTAAATAAAAAGATAAAAATGCACATCACCACTGCCATACTTAATTGTTTAGAAAGTTCTTTCCCTTCCTCTTCCTGTTATGCTCACCTGTGTGTTGTTCTGGCATATAAAACACCAGTAAAAGGCTGGATTCTGTGCTTGGAACCAAACCAAATGTAGTAAAGTTGGTTGTTTATAAAAACTTCTCTAAGCAGATTATTTTTTTTGTTTTTGTTTTTTCTATATTGTGGAAACAGGTCAAACTAAGCTGACGTCAGATCAGTTCTCTGCAGCTCCCTGTTTGCCCTGAACCCTCTGCAGGTTCTGTCTTTTTAGAAGCACCGTGATGATTTTTCTCTGAACAGATTTCACATGGACCAGCCGATGTGAAGTAGAAGAGAGTGTCATTATGCTGTTCAGTGGAGCAGAGATATCTCTTGCAGCTCGGGGACTTTGGACCTGCCCCCCGCCTGCCTCCCTGCCCACCTCTAACTGACTGTCTACCTGTCCGTCTGCATGGCTGTGGTGCATTTGGCTCGAACATTATCTGTCTGTCTGCGGCGTTTCTCATCTGCAGAGTAGGTGTGGATTTATCCCAGCATCTGGAGAGAGGCTTACCTCTGGGATTGGGCTTTCAGCTCTGGGTCGGTCTTATAGATAATAGGGGCTTCTCTGGAAGATTACTGGGCCTTGTTCTCCGAGCAGCTCTGGTTCTGCAGCTGTCTTCTGAGGTTCTCAAAGCAATTAAACCTCCTCCATTTCACTGTCACTGCTACAGTTTTTATTTTCTCCTGGTGGCAACTTTTTATTGTTGTTTGAGTGTTTTTAGGGTTCAGGTCCAAACTGTTCTCTCAAGATTTAAACCTGACAGTTTTTTAGATTTCATAACTTGAAAAAACAGATCAGCCAAATGTTAATATCAGACTTCAGAGAAACTGTTAGTGTTGGAAATACCATCTCGTCAGATCTAACCAATTTTCTATTATGCTTTAGTAGAACAGTTGTAATTATAACAAATCATATTTTTGGAAATGTTTTTGCCAGCCTATATCTGATCCTGACATCTGATTTTCAAACATCTACTTATAAAAATGTGTCTTTAGATTAAATTAAAATTACAAACTGGGAAACAGTTTTGGATGAGCATCTAAAATCCACTCATCTTTTATCCCTACAATATAAAATCATAAAAGGAAGACAGCAAAGTCTCCATAACAACCAATATGTGGTATTTATTATATCCCAACTGATGCTTTAAGACTTTTTTTTTGACATTGTCGCCAAGTTTTACAGCAGTATTGCTCAGTTTTTCAGCTTCAGCCACTTCGTCATCCATGGCAGCGATCACAGGAGACAAAATTATAATTTTCATTGAAGCAACCCCACCCTCTAGTGATAAGGGTAGGGATCTAGCAAGATCCTCTTCCACTTTTTTTGATTGTGAGATGTGGTTTAATTTGATTAGATCCTCAAATTTTAAAGAGATTTTGATACCCTTAATATTTGATATTCCCTGTTTTTGTGGCTTTTGCGAAACTACAAATAATATGTAGGACTATGTATGTCAATGCATTTCATTGGTTCAAAACATTTCAGTATCAAGGCTAATGCATCTATTGCCTTATATTTTCAGGCGACAATTGATACTGGTTGCAAGGTAAGGATTTAAAAGGAGACATAGTGAGATTTTAGCACTAGGTGGGGCTGTTGAGCACTGACTGTAGCACAAACCAAGATGTGTGACAACTGATGTTCTCTCTACCTTCACTCCAGTTACATGTTCAGGTGAACATGATTATTACTCTAGGGTGGGGCTAAACTGTTATTGGCTACCAACATAATATGACGACGTATATGCGAACTCAACCTGCTTACGAAAACATGGGGCTGGAGAACAACACAGAGGGGTAATGTGTAATGCCATACCATATTTAGTTCCTTACATCACTATTCTTTTCTGTTCTTTCTGTCTAAATTAATGAATTATAGCTTATTTCTTTATGCCGAACTGTGAGCATTGGTCAGAAGAGACCAACATTTGGGATGAGGAACAGAACCTGGTTACGACAGAGAAGATTTAGAAGATGCTTCCTTTCTGAGGCGGGCAGCCCTTGGCCTCAAATATAAAGATGTTTGCAGTGTAATTAAGTGGTGTTTCTCAGAATACCCAAAAACAGTCCATGGAGTGATTTATGGCTGAGGGAAAGATTAGATCTGAAGACGCTTCTTCTGCTCAATTGGATGGAGAAAAGTTAAGAGAAACCCACCCTAAAAAAAAAAAAAAAACAAGAAAATATTATTCATCCATCCAACCACCCAACCAACCTACAGTAATAGGTTGGTTGGATGGTGGTTTGGTGGCCTAATGGCTAGGGCTTGGAATCCTCAGGTTGTGAGTTCGGAACCCACTCCCACAGACTGCCACTCTGGGTCTCTGAGCAAGACCTCGATTGCTACCCAGGCTCTGCACAGTGGCTGGCCACTGCTCCCCAAAGAGAGTGGGTTAAAGGGGTCATAGAATGATTATATAGGGTATTTGATGCTGGCCATTCAGGTCTCTGAATAGGGTGTGTATCATTGGTTGGGCTGAAATTGCATACTTGCTGTTCTATGAGCCCTAATGCAAGCCTGGTTAAAAGCCCTAGAATTAAATGACAGGTTTTTTTCCTATTATGGTATGCTCATGAATATTTAGATGAGCTTTGCACAGATTGGTTGGTTTACAAGGAGTGAAGCCGCTGAGCAAAGATATATAGCAGGGTGACCAGATGTCCTCTCTTTCCCAGATTTGTTCTACTTTTCATACCTAAAAAAATGTCAGCCGTTTTATTTTTGGTGAACTACAGAACAACACGTAGTCGAAACAGGGAGCCAACAGGGGATGGAGCCACCAAACCCTGCCTGCGGGGGGAAGCACGGGGCCGCCGTTGTCCAGGCTAACGTCACCGGGTCGGGTTCAGTCACTCCTTCCCCCGCTGGGGCTTAGCCCCTCGTTTCAGTAAAAGAAGTTTAGCAAATCCTGCTTTGAACTGTCCAAGATTTTAAAAGCTGTCTTTGGTAAAATGCTTAAAGCAAATAAACAGCTGAGCATCAAACTTTGCAGGGATCTTCTGATACACAAAAATAATCTATGCCTGTCGAGTCTTCGGATCCTTGGGAAGACTGAAAATGTTCCCCTTTCTCCGTGCAGCCTGGAACACTGCATTTACTCCCGTGGTTCTGGTTAATTTTCAATAGAGAAACTGCCTGCTTTTTGTAAACAGCTAAACTGATGACTTACATCTTCCTCTTTTCATGTTCTTGGGCTTTGAACCAGTGAGCTGGTCTGTATGTCAATTTCGGGGATGACAAAAGTACAGGCCAGAACCAAATAAGGCAACATCCCTGAATTGACATCAATTCAGTGCTTCGTTTGAATTGGCTGGTTTTATGGTTGAAGTTTAGGATTGTGAGATTTGCAGAGAAAGGAGGTGTCAGTGGGGTTTAAACTTCTCTGTACGTCAATTTCACCCACTGAACTATGGTTATTCATTTATGACAATGTAAACTCGGTTTTGCATTCTATGAACCCTTTAGTTAATTTCTCCTTTATGAGATCAATAAAGTTCAATTAATATTTTCTTTATCTATATTTAATATGTAAATCAACAAATAACTGAAGGTTTAACCAGTGGATGGGTTTCCCGAACTCATGGTTTTTACTTCACTGATCCAAACAGAAACCCCGAGCCTCAATGGTTGAACTACACACTGATGTCAGTTTCCTTCATCGCTCGTTAAAAACAGCTTGTAAAGTCGGGATTAACTGATGAAGCTCAAATGAAAGGTAATCTGTTCCAGCCGACTTGACCCACGGAGGGTTGGGATGCCTTTAAAGAGATTTAAACGGAGCTAATTGAGTCACGTTTAGTGACATTTGAGAAGGCCTTATTAAAACAGCCTTTAATTCAAGGAGCTCTTTTCCTCTAGCCTCTAGCCCCGGCGCTAATCCAGGCCCAGTGGTCCCCATCTTGACAGCCAATGAAATCAGGCCTGGCACCCTCAGCTCCACATTATTAACAAATGCACCAAGACTCTTTGCCTGCCCGCTGGGTCTGTCTTTCCCTCCGTCTTCCTCGCACTTAACACACCAGGGCTACGATTGGGTTTGACAGGTTTCCAGCCGCAGTGTGTATGTATGTGTGTGTGTTTTATGTGCACCATGATACTCTTTTGCTAATTGCAGCTATTAGGCCTCCAGAGTCTCTGAATGCATCCTGGTTAATGAGGAGACACAGTGAGATAAATGAGACATTGTATATCTCATGTTAGAACAATGATCAAGTAACATTTAGAGCATTTGGGTCAAGTGTGTCACTACAGCTCTGAGAGGGTGATACTTTGGAAATGTTCATGAATAATAGGAATTAGGGTCATTGTTGTTCATTTTACTGCTGATTAGGGTTTTTGTTCTGGTTCACTCAGAAGTAACTAGTCCCTTTATTCTGATGTTTAACAGCTGAACGTTGGGTTGAGTCAGAGATCCTGAATCCAAAGAGCGATATGGAGCATTTGTCTGAATGATGAATAAAAGATATTAAATAAAAGGACCGTCCTTGCTGTGAATATTGCCAGGTATTATTATCTGTGACTGTTAAACTCCGGCCTTTGGCTTCAAGGCCAGAGGCTGGAGAGGAATATGAAAATCATCAGATACACATATTAAAATGTCATCATGTGTTTTTTTTTTTCCCTCCAGTCAAATTAACTCTTAAATCACAGTTGTGCTTTATCTGCTGTGGCTGCAGCAGGTAAAGCATTAGAATCTAAATGATAAGGTATTACTTGCATCTAGAGGTCAAATTGCATGGCAAAACTCTCTTTGATCATGTGTGTGAATTTAGTAAAAAGTCAGAAATTAGTCATTGCTAACCCCTTAAATCTGTTACACTTAATTAAGCCCAGTATCGGCTGTTGGGTTCAGATAACCATGTGATTCTGAACAGTCTAAAGGTGGGAGGACCGTTCTCCTGTTTCTGGGATAAACATCTCCTCTCTTCTCTAGCTTGGTGATTTCTGATTGCACCCATATGGATTAGATCAGCTTGAAACCACTTGATCATCAGCGTTGTCCCAGAAAAGATGTGGAGCCTTGATGAGAAGCCACCTCTGCAAGCTGTCCAAGTGAAAAAGGATCAGGAACATGAACACAGCATTGGAAGTTTGAAACCAAAAAGTTTTACAACATTAAGCTCTTACCTGACTGTCTGGTAATAAAAGTTATAAAATAAAATAAAAGTTTTCTGTTTTAACCTCTTAATAACCACCTCATTTCTGGGAAATTTGCCTACTTTGCACACCCAAATGGAAAAGCAAATAACTGAGGAACTGTAAGCCCAAATTACATGTGTGATACGTTATTTGAAAGCTAACACCTTCTAGTTTCTGAATATATATATGAAAATTGGGTGAGTAAAACACCCAAACTCCATCAAGCTGCATCAGTTCAAACATGACTCAAAGTTTATTCTCGAAAATAAGTCTTTTTCGAAAACAGCAGAAATTAAGACATGCTTGATTGTTGTGGCTGCTTTGTCATGCTACATTTTGACATGCTGCTATAATTGTGCTTTGATCCTCCCTATGTCCATAAAATGAACCAGGTGGGTGAATTGTGGAGAATCTAAGCTTTCAAACTATGTCTAATTTGTCTATATTGGTAAACATTTTACCAGTGTAATTTTCATGCATTCTGAGTTATTATTTGTAACCGGTTTAAAACATCGGCTTTTGAGAGGTTAACTTAGTTTGAATCATGAAGATCATCTGCTAAATTTCAAAATAATGGGAGTTTACTTAAAGGTATAGTGAATGATGTTCTTTTTCTGGGTGGATCATCAAACTAAGAGGTCCCCCTTATTGTCAATCATTCTGTTTATACGTTTATGTAATGCCGTCCAACGTCCTTGTCCTCATTTTCACTTACCAGTGGTGAGTCTGATATAGAGGAAAAATTGCAAATCCTCTTTTGGAAAGTAAGCTTGTATGAGCGATACAAGCATGTTTTAAACAGAGCGTGCACGGGGAAGAAATGGGCTTGTGCATGCTCTTGCACATGTTTAATAGGGGTTCCCTCTCGGGAGCGGGTATGGGGTTGTGCATGTAAATTTTTTCTTTAAAGTGGAGAGGTGCAGGCGAAAATCCTCCGCTATGCGTTGAGTTTTCTATAAAAATTTTCAATTTTCAAAGCGCTGGATGATGATGTCATAGCTCTGTAAGCTTCTGATAGGTTAATTCACTGCATTTAAGCTGCATGGAGGATAACCTGAGGTGGATTTTGATACAATTCCTCTGCTTTATTGTGTGACATAATTGAAATCAACCCAAAAAATTTAGAAAGAGAATAGTGGATCATTCATTGTTCATCATTCATCTGGTCCAGCTTTCAATGACCTGAGGGCCCCTCGTTTATCCTAGGGTTGTCAAAAGTATCGCTACTCAAAAAAGTATCGATACTGAAATGTTGTTTCCGGATACAATACTCGTTTTTAAAAGTATCGATACAGTGCTTCCACCAGTGGCACCTAAGCAGTCATTCATCTAAAGTGCAGAATAGAGGACAATGCACATTCAGAACACTGTGTGATTGAATAATTCTGTGCACTTTTCAGTGTCAGACTTTTTTTTGTAACAGGTGCAGCTGCTGAGAATTATTTTTGTTTCTTAACCGGTTTGGCTAGTGTCATTATTATGTGTGCAAAGCATAGCCAAGGAAGGAACACTTAATTTTTATTTAATAAGTTTTTTATCAAGCTTGCTTAATACTGTGCACAGCATACAACCTTTATTGTATTTATTTATTGTATTTTATTTATTTATTTATTTATTTATTTTCCTTAGTATCGGTATCGAGTTGAAAAGTTTAGTATCGTGACAACCCTAGTTTATCCATATAATCAATATAAGCTGCTTGTATAAATGTCATAGGAATATCCAGCCAGTACACAGTTCAAGAAGAGGACTGGGTCTGTCCCAGAGACTTATATGTTCTGATGTGAAATCTGTAATTTAAACCCAGAACCAAGCACTATTGAAGATGCTGCTGAACTGGTAGAGGGAACCAGACAGGGAGAACATGCAAACTCCATGCAGAAAGACCCTGGCAAGGGATCCAACCCAGAATCTTCCTGCTGAAAGGCAACAGTGCTACAATCTGCCCACTATGGATAATATTTTTTATAAAATGTATTATTAAGTCTTACATTTTATCTAATCTAGTGTAATATCAGCTTGATTTCTCTTAATGCCCAGTGGTAGTCCTAGCATGCAGGGCGCTTTGGGTGAGCACCTCCTTCTGGACCTGCTGACTTGTTGAAAAATGCTCAATTTTACATCTGACTAGTAGGAAAAAGATAGACCTGGGTCTATATTAGCATAAACAGACAGACTGGAGTACTTATATAAATATCAAGTTTGAGTGAGGTTGGAATCCATCCAACCCACACATGTAGATGGAAAAAAAATTTATTTGATGCAGACTCTAAAACCAGGAAAAGTACCAAGAAAACTAGAAATAGTACCAAGAACCTTTCTTGCTGAAGGGAAGCAGTGCTTCAAATATCAAAATCATGCAGTCCAACTTAAAATCCATCCATCCATCCATCCATTTTCTGTCACGCTTATCCCAAGTGGGGTTGCGAGGGATGTTGGTGTGTCCAGCTGCATGCGAGAGGCGGGATACACCCTGGACAGGTCACTAGTCCATCACAGGGCAACACAGAGACAAACAGGACACACTCACACCTGAGGGGAATTTAGAGAAGCCAATTAACCTAACAGTCATGCCTTTGGACTGTGGGAGGAAGCCAGGGTACCTGGAGAGAACCCCCATATGCTCAGGGAGAACATGCAAACTCCATCCAGAAAAATACCGGGCTGGGAATCGAACCCGGATCCTTCTTTCTGCAAGGCAGCAGTACTGCCAACTGGGCCACTGAGCAACCCCCAACCTGAAAAACCTGAAAAAATGTTTTGAAATGTTACATTTTAAACTAAGGATCACTGATGTTTACTCCAGATTAGGTAAAGAACCTAAATAGCGTTCATATATGGTTGATGGTCCCACTAAATGAAGCTGCTAATAGCCAATAAATAACTGCCTACTGTAAGGGGCACAAACCTAAGTCCTCCTGCTGCCCCCTAGAGCTGCCGCCCCAGGTGGTGAGCCTTAACCTCCATATAAAACCAGTTTTAGTTAAACCCCTCAACCTTTCTGTTTCTGTTTAATGTTTTTATTTTTTTTAGGCAGGGGGCAGATGTTGGTTTATGGGTCTGCCTTTCAGTAAGTTGTTTGGAGTTAAGATTATATAGAATCAGAGATAATGAAGAGGCTTACCTACAATCTCAGCAGTGATGGTGAACATCACTACTATCTCTGTTTTCTCTCATAATCAAGTTGTTAATGTGTAGATTCGACATTGTTTATAGATAAGTCTATTTTCTTCCTGTCTTACCCAGCATCCCCTGTCTTCATTCTCTATAGCACCATCTTTCTGATGATGTAGTCAAATTTCTCCTCTAAGACGTATCCCAATAACAGATATATCATATACAATTTCACCTCCTTTGCTGTATTTCTTTTTAAAGTCAAAATCTATTCCAGGAGCCAGGAAGAAGTGAGAGGCCGACCGCTGGCAGAGGGAGGCGATTCCGTGTTTAGATGTCTTAATTTAGCGAACAGGTCAGATCCTCCAAGGAGCTGAATCTTGATTTTCTTCCATTTTGCCTCTGGACAAACAAACCAATCAGTTAAATGTTAACTTGACGGACAGGTCTGCTGTTGATCAAAAGGCCTCGTTAACATTTCAGCCTGCCGCAGCCCAGATAAGACAACAGCAGTCACTATAAGACGGCTGCCGTCTGTCGTGTGATGTGCTGGCCGGCCTATAATGATGGTGATATTTCATGTATGTTATCAGAATCTGCACACTCCTATCTCTCAATAAATGGATATCACAGCTTTAATGGATCTGCCTCCTATTTTTATGGAAGGTGGGGGTTTGTGCTGGTTATATTTAAAGATAATTGAGCAATCTTCCCTTTGACGAGGACAATGAATGAAACATTAAGAAGGTATCTTCAGGATTTAAAGATAATTTAGGAAAAATAAACAATGAGTTATGCATCCTTAAACTCTGATCAGTAATTATCCTTCATTTACTCCAGATTTTACTGAGGTATTATTTCAGCCCAGTTTAGTTTTAAACCAACAACTATACTGATTTAATATCCCAACCTAATGAGTTACTATACATTTACTCCAATCCACAAACCGTTTTTTTCAAGAATATTTGCTTACAAACTTTTGTTTGCTT
Organism: Cyprinodon variegatus; assembly: GCF_000732505.1. Taxonomy (NCBI): domain Eukaryota; kingdom Metazoa; phylum Chordata; class Actinopteri; order Cyprinodontiformes; family Cyprinodontidae; genus Cyprinodon; species Cyprinodon variegatus. Next base: position 535,390 of record NW_015150599.1, read on the forward strand.
TTCAATTTGTTTCATGGAATTCCAATAATTTTGAAATGGATCAGACTGTGTATGAACTTCCTAAGTGTTCTCAGGAACAGGGAAAGACTGGGGAGGAGCCTGGGGAGTTTGGTTGGTTCTGATCTACTTTGGTTCAGAAAAGAAAGAGCAAAACCTATAACTGTCATGATCTTGGCACTGATCTCTCATCATTGTTCATCTCATCTGCCTGCTACAGCCTTTATATAACCAGCCTTCAAAGCAGTCATCAGTGCCAGATTATTCTTGAGCCTGTGGCGGGAGTTCTCTAGCGTACCTGTGTTTTCTGATTGACTGATCCTGACCCGTTCTGCCTCTGGACCTCTGAGCCTGCCCTTTCCCTGTTCTGATCTGTTTGCCTGACCTGTGTTTTGACTCCTGCAAGATTTCTGTTTGTTTACCAAACTTGGAACTGTTCTGGATTTTCTCTTCGGGACCTCTTCGGATCTCTGATCTACTGGCTCTGACCCCTGAGCATGTCTTCTACATGGGCTTTGGCTTCCCCCTCTGGATTATCCTGCCTTCCTTCGTCTGCTCAGCTCTGATCACCTGCATGCCCTCCGACATCAGCCTCTGGGACTCTGGCCGACGCCCGTCACTTCTTGTTGGCAGCCAACCAGCTGGAACCAACCCTATCCTCTTGGCTCAGACTGTACTATAAGACCAGGTTAGTGACTCACATGTTTCTCTATCATCCTCTGCCAGATAGACGTGGTCACTAACCTGTGTTTTTCCCCTGCAGAGGTTCCCACCTTACATTCTGACGCTGCTCTCTGCAGTTCTGTCATAAATAAACATTTGGTTAATTCTAACTGCCTTTCTGCCTCAAATACTGGGTCCTTTTTTTCTGAACCTAAGGCTGAGGCTTTGGCTGATTTGTTATCCTGTGTTCTGTTGTAGGATGTAATTTAAGCTAAATTGGGGGAAAACATTTGATGACTGATTAAAGGCACAGTGTCCTTCATGTGAATCACAGGCAGAACCCAGCAGTTGCTTTAGATCTATATTGGAGTGGGAAAAAAAACAGCACAATATGATCAGATACTACTGCTAACAATCACTAACTTGTACCTGTTAATCTTGCCACCCAATAATAGGAAAGGAGGTCAGTACAGGTAGTTCTCACCCTGCAGTGAATACCCTGTGTGGAACCAACCCACCCAAGATCCAGGACAGTCAGAAGGACCTCAAACTTTACTTATATCGCTCCTCCATAGGCATGGTCCTGGTTCAGTTACATAAATGTAGAGATAAAGGCCTGCAATGGTTTCATTGATTGATAGAACTAAGTCATGGTTGTTGATCATATCAGCAGCCCTAAAGCTTTACAGCCAGATTGTCCTTGTCAACACTGGACAATCTGGCTACATCATCAGCTACATAAACAAGTCAGTTTAACTTCAGGTCAGGTAAGCTGACCTTACCTTGTGGTTTGGTCCAGGTAAAAAAAAAAATTGAAAAAAGCAGATAAATTTTGATCCTAAAGGTTGCTGTAGTAGAGTTCTTAGGTGCCATCATTGGTAAACAGTATCTTACCAGCAGCAAGCAGCAGATCACCTCTAAAGGTGAAACTGGCTCACCTATATTCTATGCTCCTGCAGTCACTGTGTGAAATATTGAAAATGTAAAAAATTATGTAAAGCGAAGACTGAGGGGACTTTTGCTGAATATTGAGAGCAACCAATAAGAGGTTAAAGCAAAGTTTTGAAAGTTGATCAGTTAGAATTGACTAAACTCAAACAATTCTGAGCTCATTTTCCTGCAATTAGGATGTGTGCCCATAACATCTCCACAGAACCAGAATCAATGAATTATACACCATTCCTACCATAAAGTATGATGACTTGTTCTTTTATTTTATTTATTGCTCATATTATATTGTATTTTATTTTGTGAAACAATTCTAATAGGTAACATCTAATCACAAAGTTAAACCTCATAAGCCTTTCTCATTGGTATAAACACAGATTAGTTGTTCCTTAGAGGTTGTTGCAGCTAACAGCTAATCTGAACCATCCACAGCCATCTTAAAAGCACTCAGAGCAGCAGCTCATGGAAATACTGTTTTGTGAACCTTAATGGTGGACGGTTACGTATGTATAAACAACCCAATCATTATTTCTAGGTAGAGGTTGGTCAAAGTCAACATATAAAAGGTCTTAAAACGTTAGAACAAAAGTTTACAGAATGCAATTTAGTTAAACAAGAATGATTTTCCTTTGAACGCCTTCATGGTTGTTATGTCCAGAATACACCTTGTATAATTCTGTTTTCAGAATATGCGTTAATTTGTGTGCAAACTGCATAAAATAATTTCCTCTGTAAAATATCTTCGGCATCTATGTAAATAAATGCCTAAAGCAACGTTGACGACAGTGTAAAGGTTTATAAAAGGCATTTAATCAACTATACGATGATCTGGGATTATTTTATATCTGTAATTTGGCCTTTCTTTGACTAGATTAGTTTTATGCTATTTGTGACTCATTCCTCAATCCCTCTTAATAACTCTGGTTGAAATAGATAAAGAATCAACTATTGTTTTTCTTCAATATAGATACATTTTTATGTTTTTATATAGTATCATTTCAATGAATCTCCACAACAGAAATGCACTTAAAAGACCAGATATAAAGTATTAGATCGTTTTTCTTGTCATTCTCCACAGATTTCAACATCTTATAGAAGAATATAGTGAAAATTTAAAAAGATGGGGTAGAGATGGAACAAGAGAATGAAATAAAATTCTTAGGTGTGATTATTGACTGAAAGATTTGAAGGGAGCCTCACATTAAACAAGCTCAGATTAAATTATCTAGAAGCATCACAATTCTTTGTAAAGCAAAATACCGTCTGATTTATAAAGCGTTACACTTCATCCACTGTTCACTGATTACTCTAGCTGAGCTATTGTGTAGAAGTCTGGGGTAACACCTACAGGACATCAGGATGGTATACGGCTGGCTATCATGACCACACTAATCTATTATTCTTTCATTCCTGCTTGCTTAAATTCTCTCATCTGGTAGAATTTCAAACCTCACAGGTTTTATATATAATACTAGAAATAAATAGCAGTGAGCATAAAAAATACCTTTTGTTGAGAGAGAGGAAAGGTATAATTACAGGAATATTTAAAATTCTAAATCTTATGGGCTTGAATGAACATGAAAAGAATTTTCATTTTAATAAAAGGTGTGAAAGTAGGGAACAAACCCAGAGTAGAATTAAAGCAAAGTCCAAGAATGAGACTTTAAGAAAAGCCTAAAACTGGTTTTCTTAAAAAGATGTGAGATGGAAGAAGGGCAGTGAACATCAATGGTACTCACTGCAGATGGATGTAAACATCATTTTGCAATGGTTGTGGTCTTGGTGGCTATCAGTAATAATTTTAGGAAAGAAGATGCATTGTAGGATGTAGAGATATGTGTTTGTTTATCCTCCCAAACACCAGACGCCATTTAGACGCTGGTTTTTAGGCTCAATCTGGTCGGTCTGTCATAGTCTTGATATAGGCTAGAAATAGTTGTTGAAAATTTGGCTGTGTTTGGTTGCTCTGATTTCGTCAAACTTAAGTCAAAATAACACACGTTATCAAACCCAGTTTTCAACGTCATTTCAAGAGTCTGTTATTTACAGTTTTTCTCCTTTCACTTTTTTAACCAAATGCAGACGTTGTTTGGACGTAAATCATGTTGTCTTTTTGATGTCTTTCAATTTTTGCTCGATGGGATATGTACATGAACTAGTTTAATGCTCAATTAAAAGACTTTTGGAGTAGCATAGAATCATAAGTTAAATAGAAGTTAAGAACATTGTTAATGTTGGTGCGCTGTAGAAAGGCGGAGAAGTATGATTAAATAACTTTCACTTTCCAATACCCTGTATGTCATGTCACACACAGGCACTACACACACACACACACACACACACACACACACACAGCTTTATTTTCATGACATATGGGGACATTTCATTGACTTGCATTCATTTTATATGGCCTAACCCAGCCCCTTATCCTAACCCTAACTATTACCAAGATGTACCTAATCCTAATCTTAACTGAATTCCCATTTTAGTCCTAAACCTAAGCCCAACTCAAAGAACAGAACTTTACCATATAGGGAACAGTTGAATGTGGGATATTTTTCAAAATACTTCCCTCACATTGTAGGTAAAAAAAGATCATACACATTCTTGATTTTGCGACTTATGGGGACATTTCATTGACTTGCATTAATTTCATAATGCCTAACCCAAACCGTTACCCTTACCCTATTACCTACATATGCCTAACGCTAACCCTTACCTGAACTGAATTTACACCTTAGTCCTAAACTTAACCCCGGCTCAAAGAAAAGAACTTTACCATAGGGGAACAAGACATTGGTCCCCATATGGACATAGGTCCCCATGACGTGACTGTGTAAACAGAATGTCATAAAAACAAGTCCAAAC
>NW_015150599.1:539890-632314 GCF_000732505.1 Cyprinodon variegatus
TATATATATATATATATATATATATATACATATATACTACTCACTCATATAACAGTAATATACATCACTTCTTCTTATGTTGTAACCAAGCAAGCAAGATCCTCCTTAGAAATATGGGGCTTATGAATCAGCCGGTGTGTTTCTGAAAAGAGCAGCACAGTGATCTCATCCTAATGTTGTTGAACTGTTTTCTTTCTTCAAATGACGTTGGATAAACCTGATTTAGTCCTGACTTGCCATGTCTTAAGATTAAAAAAACAAAACAATCATTCTGCAACCGAAACCTTCGTAAACACATAAAACCTGTGTTTACTCCAACACCACATAATCAGTCCAATCAAGGCAGCGTGGAGCGTCTGAGCAGGGAAGCCTGCATTTACTGGCTCTTCACATTTAAGTTCCCGGGGGTGTTATTGAGGACGTCTTCATTAAGGTCCTTCAGAGCGAAGCTGCCGCTGGTGAGAAGGTTGATGGATTTTACAGCAAATACTTACAGGAAATCACTCTTACTCTTCTCCTTATATTCTATTATTTTTTTATACCCCATGACTCTAAGGAGACAATGGGATATAGGGCTCTCTGACCAGGGTAGCATCGGTTTTTAACTACAGTTTGTGGACTTCCTGTTAGTGAAGAGTTACAATAGTCCAGCCGTGAAGTAACAAATGCATTGACTAGTTTCTCAGAATCAACTCAGGACAGGATAGTTCTAATTTTTGCAATATTGTGCAGATGAAGGAAGGAAATTCTAGAAACCTCTTTGAAATCTGATTTAAATGACAGGTCCTGATCAAAAACAACACCAAGGTTTTTTACTTTATTAACTGTGATCAGTTTAATGCCATCCAAATGAAGTAACTGACTAATCAGCTTCTTTTTCAAAGACTCTGGTCCAAAGACTATAACTCTTTGTTAACTCTCTGTTATCCACCTGCATATTCAAGGAATAATTGGTTTAAAGAAAGACCAGTGAAATGTTTTTAGCTTTATTTGATCATCTCTCATTAATAATAATAAGTTCAGTTAATAATAACTAAATGAAATTTAGTTTTTTTTTATACACTCTGTGTATACAAAATGACAATAAAAGTTTCTAAACAAATTCTAACGTCTAATATTCTGATACAATGACATTAATGCAATAAATACAGAATCTTACCAACTCAGGTTGAGATGTTGAACCTTTTAAGTTTTCTAGAAAAGCAAAAGCATGGAGTGAGAAAAAAAAATCTAAACTGAACGAACTAGCCCTCTGAAATGTTTTGTTAAGCAGTTTATTATTCAGGAAGGATTGATTTGTTTGGAGTTTTTCCTTTTTGTTTGCTATTGAGGCTTTGTTAGTGGAGTGGGATCATGACTGTGTGTTTGTTCAGCCTGTTCATTGCACCATTCATCCATTCTGGAATCGCTGCTGCTTTGACGTCTGATCATGTTAGTGATGTTAGAGGATGAATGAGTCTGGCGGCGCTGCGTTAGGTGTCAGATGTAGGCTTCCTGACGTGTAAACACAACAAAAACATGCATCTGAATGCTTCCTTTTTGAAAACGTCCTTGGACTCACACTGACTCAAAGATTGGTTAGCCTGGATCTGTGGGTAGCGTGGAAGTCAGAGCGCGTTCTGACTGGAAGGTTCTGTGTGTTTACTGAGCTTAGACGTGACAGAAGACATCAGCTAAACCAGGTCATGTTCCTCCCATTTTCCCAATCAATCCCACTTTGGAAAGTGCAGATTTTTCATCCAGCAACAGATCAATAGAAGGATTGAATGACTGAAGTCTACTAATCCAATTACCCCCCCACTCCCATTTGACTGAGATCCATTCAGAGGCCTGGGATTGTTTTCCTTTGCCTTTCTAAATGTGAGATGGACTAACTGACGGATAGTGACAGACGCCATCAGTGTCTTCAGCCTGATTGTGATCGCTGGCAGCAAAGCCTCGTCACGCTTGGTTTGAGCTCGTCAGCGAACTCGGCTTCTCTGCGGCTCTATTTGTGAGTGCTGGTACAGATCAGCAGGCTTCCCACTGCGTTTACCTGGCCACAATCTGCTGCTCTGAAGGCAGTGAACACTCTAGGCCTCCTTACACTTCTGATATGCTCAACACAAGGCAGTAAGTCATGCTAAGAGACATCCCTTCTAACCTTATTTTTATTTGCAACAGATTATTCTGCTCTCCGTCTATTGTTATACGGAGCCAGAGAGAGATGGGAACAAAGTCTACCAAACAATCTGCAATCTCTGCTCTCATTCTGTTGCTAAAGAAAACCTCAGATCTGCCCTGCTGTTTATTGCGCACATCCACATGTCCTGCGGTGACTCACAACGACCTGTGGAAACCTCACACACCCACCAAAACCCTGCATTTATCGCGGGTCTGTTAGTACAAACGGTGCGTCTTGACTGCAGATGGGAAGGAAATGAAATGTAGTAGGAGACGCGCCAGAAACCCTTTTACAGGTTTAAGATCAGCTGCAGGTATTAAGCTGCTCTCAGGGTCCAGTAAAGCTTCAGAGAAAAGAAGCAGGAACCGACCAAGATCCAGCTGATAGGAGGAAATAATTGGAATGCTCGGAAGCTGCTTATCTGTGATAAACACAAATCAGAGACTTTGAGCAGAATTAGTCTTTGTTTCTATTTGATGTTAGAATAAAAGGAAATAAAAGGCTGAAGTTAATATGATATCTGCTGCTCTTATTATCTTGCTGATAATGGGCCTTGTAAAAGTATTCACACCTCTTGAACTTCCAACATAAAATCAGAAGCATTAAAGTGTTTAATAGAGACTTTATGTGGCAGATAAACAATAAACCACTGTGAAATGAACTGAAAATGATTGGTTTTAAAAATCTTTTTGAAATAAAACAACCACGGTAAATCATCTAGATAATCTATAGTTTGAGATTTTTCCCCCATTTTTCTCAAAATATTGCAATTATGGAGAACTCTGGATACAAGAACACATGACATCAGTTTTGAAATCAGAGTTTTAGTTGTACGCAGGGGCGGATTTAGGAAATTTGGGGCCCTAGGAAAAGGCAGGCATGTGGCCCTCTGAAAAGAGAAGACAACACATAAAGCAGGCATGCACTGTATGATTTTTTGTACTTTTCGGGCCGACTTTCAAGTCGTGAGGGAATTTTTCCATCAGGCCGACTTTTAGCCTGATCGTACGTCGCGCAGTGTACAGGGGGTAACCAGGGGCGATCAGCCTCTCACAACCACCTCCCGATCAGGAATCCCGAGGTTGGAAGAAAATCAAACATGTTCAGTGGGCATGCTCAAACAAGGATTCTTCTTCTTCCTCCCAGATGAAAACACAGAAGCATGGCGGGGGGTGCGAGTGAAATAGACCGTGGTAGCCTTGTTTGCTCAGCCATATCTTTGTCCAAATACGTCGTCACCTTTCCTTTCAGCACACAAAATTGCACACATTTCCAAGGAAAAGCGTTTCTCTCTAGTGAGCTTCATATTCCTCTTCTTTTAGCTTCCGCATAGACGAGTCTGAGTAGCGCCATCTCACTGCGGAGCTGAGTCCAACATGGTTTTTAGACCACTGTGTGAGCAGGAAGATTGCATCAGAGCATCGGGTCGCACAGTGTGAGATCCTGCATTGTGAGCTGTGAACTCACACTGTACGTATGAAGGAAACCCTGCAGTTTCGTCATACAGCATGAGCTGCAGCTGCGTGCAACGATTGAAAAAAATCGCACAATGTTTGCCCGGCTTAAGACAGACCCATTATACAGGATACAGAAATGTCAAGACAATAGACATACATTATTTGTTTTGTCCCTCTCTTCTTGTCCCTTTTCTTCTTGTTTTCATCTCTATGCTTTCTTTTTTCCATATTTCTTTTTATATTGACAGTGTGCTCAGCTGACATTTCATGCTGTCTTGAAAGGAATGAAAGATTTTTCCAGTCACTACTTAACTGAATGCTCCTTCCTGTGTTTCCAAAAAGGCAGTAAATAACCCAGTCCTTCTTTTCACTGTAGACAAGACATGATCTGCTTATCTGTTCTCCATTTTTTTCATTTGTATAAAATAATAAACATGAATCATGCATGAATCATGACAGCAGACAAGATGGAGGAGAGCAGGAGGCAGGGTTACGCATCTACTTGCTCTGGGGAGAACAGTTCGGTACTTTTATAAGTAGTTACCAAACAGAGCCTTTTAGCGAAATTATATTGATAAAAAACATAATTAATGTGCACAAATAAATAATAGCTGTATTAACTATACATGTAAAAGGAGTTTAATGGGGCCCCCAGGAACTTGGGGCCCTAGGAAACTGCCTAATTTTGCATAATGGTAAATCCGGCCCTGTTTTTTTTTCTGCAAGAAGGTGAACCTTCCCTGTCCTGAAAAAAAAAAGGATGGCTGATTCTGACTGGAGCAAATTTTACTTCTAACCTCCTGGTCTTGGCTCCTGTTCATTCCCCATATGCAGGTTCAACAGTAAGAGCCCCACCCAGGGTAGGAAATGAATAAACACAACTTTTAGCCTTGAGCTGGTGAAAAATTCTTGTGAAAACCGCAACTATGACCCTCTTAGTTAAACAGATTTGGCGAACAGCAGAAGCTCTCTATTATAAAACCAAATTATATGAAGGTGTGCACATTTGCATATGGCACACAGAGTACATGTGAAGCAATAGTGTATTTTTGTTAAATTCTGTGTGGTGACTGTGCATGTACAGCTTGGCAGGCATAGGATTGTGGGAATTTGTATAAGTCATTAGCAATGGATAGGAAAATTAAAGGGTCGTATACTAAAGTAACTTTTAATAGGAAGCATCCAGCTACCTCCTTCCCTACTGGCAGCATTATTCGGATAGCAGCTATCTTGGCAGCTGCTGAGAAACTGCTGCTTTGGCTTAAGTGTGATAACTGATTAGCCACATTTGGATTGAGCTGATGTCTGTGTATTCAGGAAACTCTTAAGTTTTCCTTTCAACATCCAATAATCTTTACTATAAATAACCTACGAAACGAATCTGGAATCAAAACAAAAAATAAATATTTACATACAAATTCAGTATGTCGTATTTACATCGGAATGATGGTCCACTGGGGTTTTGGTGTATGAAAGTGTGTGAATGTGTGACTTTAGTGTTGGGCGACTGCTTAAACATCTTTGGCAAAGAAACAATTATTTAGTCTCTTTGTTCTGGATTTATTGCAGTTGAACTGAAGTGGGGCAAAGAGCTCTTTAAAGTAGATATCTGTGGCTTTGCTTCTGACCATTTTACAGAGTCATGCAACATAAACTGAGACAGTTGTGGTAGACAGCATCTCACAATCCCATTTGTGCTGTCTTCACCATCCGGGCTGAGTCCTTCATCTCCTGTGCAGCCCAATACCACATTGTTTGAGGCACAGAGGCTTCCGGCTGGAGAAGTTGGTGAGCAGCTGAGTCTGGTCTAAGGAAGAACAGTTGTTTTTGGTCCTTCTTCCCCAGTTGGGAGAATGTCAATACCAAGGAACTTCATTCTGTCCACACACTCCAACACCTCCTCATGCATGTAAAGCCTGTTCAGTCCTCCTAGACCTTCCATATGTCACTTTGACCTACTTGGTTGGTTTTCAGTCTAAGGTTGTTTTTGCAGCACCACTGTGTTGGATGCTGATCCATTTCACTGTTGTGGGTCTTATTGTTAGATAAGAACCAACACAGTGGTGTGTTCCACAAGCTTCATATTGTTCATTATGTGGACAGAAGAGCAGCTGGGTTTCAGGTTCAGCATGCCTGGTATAGCGATGTTGATGGCTGAGCTGAAGTACACCAATAACATAATTCATAGTCATAGCCTAGATGATGATGAACCAAATGCCAAATTCTTGAGATCAATGTATTTTACCACCTCAGAGTAAATATCCTTTATCTTCTGTCTGTCTGCACTGTTCCCCTCTCTATTTGTCCCTATTTATCATGTATAACATGCTGCTCATATATACCATTATGTCAGCTTCCTAACATTTTTTTTGTTGCAGGTCAAGAACAAGTTAAGGAAAAATAAACATTTCAAGTAATAAAACTGTGCAATTTCACTTGAATGTCCTCAAAGATTTAGTCTAAAGTGCAGAAAGCTGAAAGGAGACTATCTGAGAGCTTTTCTTCCTTCAAAACAGCAATATCTGCGTCATGAAGCTATCCGTATGGAGGCTTTAGTCTCTGCAGTCTAAAGGGAAATAAGGCAGTAATTGTTTTTTGAATCAATATGTTTTTAGTGAATATTAAAAAAAATATATGCCACTGTTTGCTGTCCTGCATGTGCTGTCAGTTTAATAGCAGTTATAACATCTGTTGTATAGCATGTTTTATTATGCCATAATGCTTCAAGGTCTGTAGTTTTTTTATTTTTCATAACGTCTGCTACTTTTACTGCAGCAAAAATCATAAAGGAAAATCCTTAGAGCTACAGTGCAAAGTGACAAAAAGCTACGACAGAATTATGTATGCACTAAAAGCAGACATAAAGCCAAGCATGTGGCTCATATTTCCTGTATTACTGTACAGGGAGCACAGTGTCACCTCTGTGAATGGCACGGTCCATCCTAATGCATTTTCATGGTGAGAACTATTTTCGTGCACGACTAAATAATCTGTTTGCCCTCCACGGCCGAGAAATGGATGAGGGTCAGACTTTATCGCAATTTTCTCTGACATTTGATAAGGAAAGTTGAGGAGAAACAGCCTCCCTTATTTCGTTCGTCCTGCCGTTCAATAATGCTTCCATTGAGAGGAGCGTTTTTTACCCCGAGGGGGAAAGTACCTTAGAAAAGTACCTCACATTTAGGCTATCAACAAAAGGTCAAGCTGCTCTGAATCTCATGAAAAAGTCCATTCAGGATACACAGCTTCCCCTGGCCACGCCAGGCACCCAGCCGCCTATCATGTCGGTAAGAATAACATTTCCACATCATGACGGGGGATGGTGGTAGAAGGGGGGGGGGCTCCAGCGGTGTAGAGAATGTCAGGACATCGCTGTGACCTTTGGAGCGGCGTGAATACAGATGGCCATCTAACGCTCTGTTGATGTCACAAATGCAGCCATTTTTCAGCGACCTTTCACTTGGTCATTACTCTGAGTGTCTGCTCGGAAAAACCATTTCATTTCATTAAGCATCATCAGTACATGATGTAATGCACAGGTCAGAAGTTTACATACACTCAGCATGGACAGAAAGTCACATGATATTACACTGTGAATGCTCTGTTCTGTTTAGAGTGGAAGAGAGAACTTAAATAGAATAGAATGTTACATGTTTATAGAGAAATTCTGGTGTTTTAGGGCAACTAAGGTAAAGCTTTAGAAGACTGCCCATGAGATACCAGCTAATATTGAAGCAGCCTTTTCTTTATCGGATTAGGTCTCTTAATAGCTTTGGTAACTATTTGCAGATGTTCTTTATAGTAACTTTCAGTAGCTGTAAGTTTCAGTCGCTGTAGGTCTGCTAAGGACATTCAAAAACGTTATAGTTTATGACAGCTGCATGCACAGACAGGACATCAATGCAAACTACCTTCTAGTTCTTGTTCTGCTTGAGGTTTCTTCCGTTAGGGGAGATTTCCTTTCCATTGTCGCTACATGCCAATCAGTATGAGGGATTGCTGAAAAGTCTACAGTGAAGTCCAAGTGGCTTTCCACTCTTGCTAGTTACTGACTTGATGCAGTTAATCTGAATAACAAACTGAATTGTATTGTGTTCTTTGATAGCTAAGTGGAAGCAGAATTTGACTTCAAGTTTGTAGAACCTGTGATTTAATTGATTATAGTGTATTTCTTTATATGATGCAAAGTTTAAGGTCACAAACCGATGGTTGGGTCTTCTCCTTTTTGATTTTCTGCTACAGGGAAGATTTCATGGTTCCACCAATTAAAGCAAGTCTTCCTGATACCAAAATGACAAAGAAGCCTAGACCATCACACAAACACAACCATGTCTAACTGCAGGCATGATGTAATGTTTCTAAATTCTTCCACACACCTTCTAAAAGGGTTCACTCATTTGTCTGCTCAGTAATTTTTATGAGATCTTTGGGCCTCTTGCCACAGTGTTGTGCAGCAGGTGTTCTAGAGGCTATTATTTATAAGGCATGTCTGTTTTGCCCTCATTACTTTCTGGGCCATTGTAAAGGTGGCTAGTACCAGAAAACCTGGATAAAGGTTTTTAGATGATAAAGATTTTTTATGGTTGGGTTGGAATTTAAAGTAAAGATGAGAACACCCTAACTTGTTTCAGCTGGTTAGGACAGGGGCATTGGTATCATGTTTAGGGTGTCAAAAAACAGAACAGAAGGACCCAATATTCAAGGCGAGACAGACAGTGGGATAATTCAAAGAGCTTATCAAAACGCATAAATGGAGCTGAGGATCTGCTGGGCACTGCTCATCACTGGAAACTCTGGTAGGAGAAAAACACAGGTATGTGACATGATAATCTGACAGAGGATGATTATCCATGTGAGTCACTTACCTGGCCTCAGAGTTCAGTCGATCTTCTTAGAGTGAGGTAGGGTGCAGCTGGAGGGCTGCCATCTAGATGCGTCGAATGCCACCCAGAGTGAACCAGATGCTGCAGTCCCGGAGGGCGAAGCCAAAGCGGAAGTCAGTGTGAGAGCCAGGAGGTCAAAGATCCAGTGAGGCACCAAAGGAGAATCCAAGATGGAGTCAAGTCACAGTTCCAGGTACAGTACACAGTGGGTCTGAATGGCTAGACAAAGGCAGGCAGACTCCGTGGTCGCGAAGAGGTCGGTAGTAATCAGATTAAGCATTAGTGCTGAGATCATGATATTATGCTTCAGGTAACGAGTCTCAAACTAAGATAATCCCAAACTGGTTTCTGGAACATGACAATCAGTTAACTGAGCTACACTTATCTTTACAGTCAAAAAAGCTGAAGCCAACAGACCAGCGTATGGATGTGGAACAAGAGGTTTTTATGTTCCCAGAATCTTTGGGTTATAAAGGCAAAAGACGGCAGAGTCTGAAGATGGTTTAAAGTCAAATACATGAAGATGTCTATGAGCATAGCATGTTTAGAGAACTCCCTGCCTCAGAGGTGCTGATCGAGTAATCCACAATGCTCAGTGGGCTGAGATGCGAGGTGTCTTGGGAACTCATCACCATTATGATCAGAGGAAATGATGTAATTGGTTCCAAGGCACTGCCTTCTTCATCCTGGGATGTAGCCTGAAGCCAATCACTGGAACATAAAAAATAGACCAACTTGATGTTGTTGGTAAGGTAACCTTAACAGAGCAGAACCTGAAACTTTCTGAACAAACTGATTTTTTTGTTTGTGGTTTAAGGTATTGGTAGCCGACAGTGGTGAGAAAAGTCAAAATAAATGTTACTCCAATAAGTAACGAGTGAATAGGAGCAGTGACAGGTCTGCAGGGATGGGTTTTAATGAGGAGAAGGCAATGGTGAGGAGGTGGAGGCAAATACAGGGTGAGGAAGAAGCTTCAGAGTCAGCACAATTGAGTCAGATGTAGAGCTGCAGAGTACAGCAGGAGAAGCTCAACAAGCAGGACTGTAAGCCAGAAGATCAGAGAGTGGGTGTGTGCTTCTTGGTTACATGTTTTTCACATGTTTTGTTTACCGTCCCCAGAATCCAGGATCTGATTGGTTTACATCTAGTAGTTCCAACTTCTTACCCAGTATCAAATCTTTCAGCAACTTCTATCTCCCCTGTCAGCCTAATGATGACAGGATCTGTCTCCATTTATTTATTTATTTATTTTTGCTCAGCTGTCTTTAGAGTTAAGATTAAGAGGCAGCTGCTCCTCTGCTGAAGCCGCTTTAAGCAACCCCAACACGTCCCTGCAGCCAGACGGCAGAATTAATACGGAGATTTCAGCCTTTTCAAGCCATCAACATGTTGATTTCCTTCTCAGGTCCCAAACGTGCAGCTTTGCTCCCGCTTAGCACATCATCCTGTTTGTTGAGGAGGCGTTCTGCATAAAAAGCCGTAAAATGTTCTCATATAAATGTTGATTTTGTGAGATAGTATCTATAAACGGGGTCACGTAAAAAAAAAAACACACACACAGAGCAAAAAATTCATTTGTCAAAAAGAGCGTGGAGTGAGATAAAAATGCATTTCTTATGCTTAAATGATAGTTAAAGTCATTACTTTAATATATATGCATTAAATTGAAAATGTAGGAAAAAAATAATCTGAATGAAAGGTTCTGACTTTTGAGACAGAGTCTTTGGAAAGTGAATCCCATTTAAAAAAAGAGAGTAGTGTCATTAGCTGAAACTTTAAATTAAATTCTGAGTAAACTGATGCAAACCTTAGCTTAACTGAAAACACCAAAATCCTCTAGAAATGTGCTGGGATGCGTCTTTAGGTTGAGAAACGTGAAGAGGGTCGTATTGGCCAATGCATTTTAGTTTTCACAGTTTAATTCATTATTGCAAGCTGGGAGATTTCTTTATAAATTTTAGAATTAGAAAAACTGAAAACTCATTTAAAGTTGTTAAAACTGAAGCAAAGGTCCTTAGCCTGAATATTTTTTTGTGTATATATATGTTTTTTTTCTGGTCAGTCACTTCATTTACATCATATTAAGATAAAGGTTTGGTATTCAACCAAGATACATATGTTATTTAGATACCTTGTTAAATATATTTCTAGTAATTAACCCCTTCATCTCCAGTAAATTGCCAGAAGGATATTGAAAAAAAAAAAACTGGTGCATTAATTGCTTCAACGCTGAATTGTTGTAATTCTTTACTATTACTAAGTTTATAAAACGTAGTTAAAAACCTTCAGTGGATCCAAAATGCTACTGCCAGAGTCCTGTTGAAAGTTAAAAAGATATTCACCCTCTCTTAGCTTCCCTTTATTGGAATGCCAGTTAAATCCAGAAGAAAATCTTAAATTCTCCTTCTTAGACATGAATCTGTAAAAATCAAGCTCCATCATTTATAAGAGATCATCCTTCATGTTCCAAACCAAACAAATTGCTGAATTTGACTGCAGCTTCATTGCTGGTTTCTAGAACTTCTAACAGTAGAATTGGAGGCAGGTATTTTAGCTATCAGAGTCCTAGCCTGTCTACTTCTAAGATTAGGCTTAACATGTATCTTTGTGATAAAGTTTATTGTTGGCTTAGGTTATCCTGAGCTATGTATAGTTATGCTACTATAGGCTTAGGCCGCTAGAGGACATGAAAACCACTTTTTCTCTTCATGCTACATTCTAATCATGTACTCAAATTTTGCAAGAATTTTTGAATAAATGTATTCCCTCTCTTCCTGTTTAGCTATGAATCTGTTCTCGATGGCAACATCAGCCATGCTGCTGGCAATGTAAGGTTCTGCTTTTATAGAAGATCCACTTTGCCCTGACTCTGTTAACTTTGTCTCTCTAATAGACAAAGCCAGTAGCTTTTATTGTGACTAACCCTCTATATGCTCATCAAGTTTTTCCCCACACCTTTGATCATAAATATCCTTATTACCTATCTTTATATATTGGTGTTAGGAAGGGGAACGAACCATCCCAAAACTCTTCCCACAGAGGAATACTAAATGTCTTGGTATATTGAAGCATTTAGAGTACTGCAGCCTGCTTTTTCAGAGCAGTCTTGCTTGGACAGACCAGGACATTTCGGAAGATGTCCTAAATGTTCTTCACCTGTAAACTGTTTTCCATACAGTGGAAGAGCTGGTCCTTCTAAGACCTCTATAAATCCCTTACCAGACCGAGAAGCCACTCCAAATTTATCTTTGAAGGCCAAAGACAGACCTTTTGGTCTCATCATGAATCACCAATCAAAAATCTGTATTGTGATCATGTAGCAATAATGACATTTTGGTGAGATACCAGTTCAGTATGCTCATATAACCTACAGACAAAAATTAATACACTTACAGAGATACTAAGGCGAGTATCGTTAGAGAAGACCCCCAAAAGATGTTAAAAAAACAGTCAGGAGCACCAAAGTAAATTTCTATGGTTTTAACAGGCTCATCCCCCTGATGTTCTCATCATGTCAAACTGAGCTGAAACACCTGGATGGCAATTTAACTGTCTTGAAAAGGCCTTTTGATTAAGATATTACAACCTCTTGGTTTTATTTATTTATACTCACAACTTTTCACAAATTTTTATTGTTGTTACATTTTTTGAAATGTATATCCAAATAAGGCACATCAGGCACTGATGTGTGTTTGACTTTGGTGTAATCCTGGCTGTATCAGGAAGTGCATCAAACTTACTCTGCCAGGTCTGTGAGCAAGTTTAAAAGACCTATAGAGCAGCTCCAAGGATTCATCATCCTTAAACATGTTTAAAAACATTTTTCTACAGTCGGGTTTTTTGTGACTTTTCATTTCAATTTATTTATTCAATCAAGAGTTTCTGCAAAGTATTCTTTTTTTTTCTTTGATGGAATCACTTTACTGGTAGCGTTGGGTTCTTCTCCAAAGCAACCCTTTTTTATGGTGGATGCTCACTTGGTTGATGGACATGTTCTGGTTTATGATCAGGAGTGAGGAGGGTTCTGACTGAGGGTCATAGCTATATCTGGACCTGAGTGGCGAGCCCGCGCTGGGGAGGCCTGGCAGTCAGAAGAGCCACACTCTAAAATAAACACATGCTGCAGTGAAACGGTCCAAACAGGAACGCTAATCCATCCGAGCCAGCCTTCATTAAAGAGGTCCACCCAAGCTCTAATTATAGGATTAGTGGTCAGAAGACAGCGAAAGCCTCTGATTGGAAGCAGCAGGTCCAAAACACACTGATCACTGTACCTAGTGACCCAGGTATCCACCCACCCACACACGCACACGCACACACACACACACACACGCACACACACACAAACCTACATTCTCATCTTGCTATTTGTAGGGAGGACCATGTGTTGACTTTCACAGATTTTTTAGCCATTTTCAACCTTTTCTATGTCCTAGGACCAGCGAAATGTCCTCACTTTGGTACAATTTGATGGTGAAATCTAAAAAAACAGTCCTCACTCTGATGCCAAGACAGGAGCACACACACACCCGAACCTCAAACACTTATTTGCACTGGGCCTGTTTTTGTCTGCCTCTCTCCAGTACGCCTTGCCCACTCCTCCGCCTGAACTCACACCACTCAGACAGACACACACCTGGGTAAGTATAGTGCTGACTGTGGGCCTCCTGATCGTGCTTAAAAATAAGCCCTTAGATAGAGCAACAAGGAGACTCAGCCCCAACGTCTGATAGTAGAGGGAGCACTGGGTCGGGAGAACTCTGCTCAATAACAGCTTATTATAGCCACAGACGGTCTGGGCTTGGAAGATGTTATAAGTGCTGATCCCAGAGAGTCTGCAGCATCACCAAAGAGAGGAAAGTGCCTTCTCCAGGTCCTCCTTTCACATTCTTACTAAATTCAGGGAAAATAATTCATATTGGGCAGCTTGGACTGATTGAAAAAGAAAACAATGTTAAAACTAACATGCATCTTAGTAAATTACTATAAAAACCAAAAAAGCAACAAATTTATTTTTTCCTGAAAATCCATTTAAAAATAGAAACAAAATGACTGGTTTCGTGCTTAAAGGTAATAACCCGGGGAGGATGATTTTTGGATCATCTGAATAAGTGGCCCTCCTAATTATCAATCATTCTGGTGATATTTTATGTGACCCTAGGTAGCTGTCTTTTTCTGTGCATGCGCATTTTCAGGTGTATATGTGTGGTGAGCTACGGTTTCAGCTAGTCATTGAAGATTGCCTTTCTCACTGCACTTCCTTGAAAAAGGCTGTGGAGAGGCTGACATACTGGAAAAATCTTCTTTTGGAGAGTTAGCTTGTATGAGCAATACAAACAGGGGCTTGTAAACAGAGTATGCATGAGGAGAAATGGGCTCGTTTAATAGGCGTTTCCTCTCGGGAGCGGGTACAGGGTTGTGCATGTGCATTTTGTTAAAAAGTGGATAGCGTGAGTCTTTTCAAAAATTCGCAAAAATCTTCCACTACACCTTTAAGCCCAGGTTTTAAGGAATTACAAATTGATGATGGTTTGAAATCAGAAATGTGTTCCTACAAATGAGAATGTCCATGTTCTGAATAGCATCAACATTCAGTCCTTGATTCATGCTCCTCTTACTTGACATGACAATGAAGTGAAGGTGACCAGCTGATATCCTATTGCTGCTTTCATAGTGAACTTCCTGTCAACAGCATTGCTGGTTCTGATGTCTCTCATTTCTCCTTTACTCCAAAATTTCTCTGTTGGGTTGTGGTCACCAAGAGATAGAGCAATTGCACTACAACAAGGTGTCCGGTACCTCTGTTAGAGAGACAGGCCCACAACATAACAGAGTCTCTTCTATGCGTAACAGCAGATTTATGCAGATTTAGACTTAGATTTATTCTGTCATTTTGCATACACGAGTGTAAACGAAAATAAATTTCTCAAGACAATTTCATCAGAAGGCATCAGATTCTCCAGCATTTTTAGTTGTATCAGAAATCTCCATCATAGTCTCATCCAGTTACATTTCTAGTAGAATTAATCCTATCAAACTAAGAAAGAAAATTCACATTAAAAGTTCACAGATTATTAATTAGTAACACATAACAGTCGGATATACCTACCAGATGTATTTATGGAACAAAAAGATAAAAGTTGGTTATAGAAAGGGTAATAATTGGGTCACGTAGACTCTGAGCCACAGCAGTGATATGATGGAGCAGTTTTAACGGCCGGTGTGACAGGCTAATATGACTGTGCAAAGTTAGATGTTGACTCATTAATCTGCAGGGATTTTCTGCTGTCAAGATATCTCACTCCTCAAGCATTTTTCAGTATGGTGCTTCTTTGCAGCCTATATGATGGTTCCAATAGTTCATAGGTCGCAGAATAACAAAGACAGGTTTTTCTGAGAAATAATTTTCTGCCAAACATGATTTGTGATGTATTAGTTTATTAACAAGGTTATTAGCCACCTAACATAGACACCGCTACAAACAGCAGGTAGGTGAATGGATGAGGACCATGACAGCCAGCCAGCAGGTGATTAATATTATATCTCTACTTAGTCTGTTAAAAGAGACATTTTCTTTTATCTTGAGTCCAGAAAGATTGCGACACAGTAAAAGCAGGTCCCCAGTTCTTTGTTTTCTGATCCCACAGATTTGCATTTTTCTATTCAGGAAAAAAGAAAGCTGTATTACCCTTCCCCCACCTGTTGCTGCACATTTTACAACAGCTAAACATACAACCAAGCTGTACTCTTACCCATTGTCTCCTGCTTCATCCTGGAGCGGGTCGTTGGGGGCAGCAGTCACAGCAGAGACTCCCAGTCTTCCCTTTCTGCAGACACCTGGCGAAGCTTGAGGTGTTCCCAGGCTAGCAGAGACACATAGTACCTCCATCATTTTCTGGAACACCTCCCTAGGGAGCAGTCCAGGGGGCACCTGAAAAAGATGTCCAAGTCATTAAAAAAAAAGAAAACAGACAGACAGATAAAATTAAATCAAAGCATAAAAGTCGCACACTTCTTTAATATATTAAAATCCTTCTTGAGGTTTAATTATCCAGTTTTAAAAGGCTCACATCAGTGAGTCAGTGAAGGTCCTGAGGGAGCTGGTTCCAGACTCTGGTTGTTGTGATGGCAAAGTCCCAGTCAGCCCCATGTTTAGATTTAGTTCACTGAATATTTAAAGCTATGGTTGGTAATGTTGGAGAGCTAGTAAGATTCAAAAGCAGAACTCCCCACCTCCGTTCAAAGCTATGTCCTTCTCTGCAAACTTGAAAGCGCATCTCACAGCAGAACCCAGCAAAGCAGAGGGGAGCCAACTCAGCCATTTCTTTCAATACATTTTGGACTTCAACCTAACCCTGTCGGGCCAAATGGCAGGGATAGGATTGGAGTTTTTACAGGATTACAGCTCTCACAGACATCTGATTATTTTACATTCCTTTTCCTGAATACGGTACATAAGGTATTGACAACTCTCAGGGGATTAATAACTATAGCTTTAACAAATATTGGACCAATCAACTCTGGGTTCTATCACACTTAAAAAATAAATCACAAAATCACTCATGGAGGATGGGGCCAGATCATAAATGGCTAAAAAAATAAATAGATAAAAGCTCAAAAATGTAATTTGAAAAAAAAACATGGGGACAGTGGACAAAGGATGGTTTCAGTGGGGGTGAAGCCTTTGTTTGGGACCAAGTCATTACTTCCCAAAACATAAGTAAATTTCAAGTCAAGTCACAAGATAAAACTAAAATTTCAAGTCTTCTGTAGTCATTATATCTGTAATTTGAGTCACTGACTCCCATCAAGTCATCAATTTAAAGTCCACACCTCAGCAGTAACAAGAGGAAGGTTTTTTTTTAACAGATGACTCTACATTACATCAATTGTTTAGAAACTCAGGGAGTTATAGACGTCAAATGTGCTAGATTTAATTCTACAGGAATACTTATCGAGATGTTTCTTACTTTAAAACAGAAAGACCGTTTAAAAAAAAAAGGTTTTCAAAAAAATATGTTTACCCTTTTTAAGAGATATTTAAGCTCATACATAATTTTAACAGGGAATAACAATGGTTTGCATAAAATTCAGGAATAACACGCTTTCTTATCTGTGAAACCATTCAAACTACTTCTTAGTTTAAAATAATTGTTTTATGAGTTTTTTTTTATGTTGTTTGTTATTTTTTGGTTTGTTTGTTTGTTTTTTTGTATCCTGTTTTGCCAATATAGATTTGGGAATAGTTGTCCTAGAGCTAGATGATAGCCCAGCAGATTTGCATTCACAAACAGACCATTTAGACGTAAGGTTGATACTTTTATATTAAACTTTATTAAAAAATATTTATGGAGTAAAATCTCATACAACGGACCCAGAGATGAAAAGGGAGTTAAGAAAGAAAGAGGGAATAAGAACTAACAGGAAAGATAGAGAGATAGAGACAGGGAAGAGTGTATGAAAAGAGAGAAAATAAAACAAAACCGCAAAAAATCGACTCCTAGAAGTCTGCTTCTCCACCTGTATGAGATGAGAGGAACAGAAAACAGATAACATAACAGAAAGAGGGCACCAGAAAATCAAAGTAAACATAAGCAAAGCATCTTTAACTTACCCCATCAACAGATTTATTACCTTAAACAAGAATATTTGATCATAAACAAGAATTTTATAAATAGCATTTTTCCTCGGTCCTCAGGCATCATCTTAATGAACTCTGAGTGTCAGATTTCCTCCAACTAAGGCAGCAACTATTTGTGTTAGTGGAACAAAGTGACGATCACAAGCAGAACACGCTTCTCTCTCATGCATCCCTAATATGCAATCAGGCAGAATGTCAAGCTTGATTTGTGCTGAAATCCACAGCTAATAAATATGTAAACAAAAGATGCATCTTTCATTCAAACGTTAGAAGGAAACAGACTGAAAGAACCGAAGACAACAGAGAAAACGCCTCAAATAATGAAGTTCAAATAAGCGTCTCCTTCAGGCCTTTCTGACAAGGCCTCCGACAATCCAGCATGTTTTTTTTACCTTATTGAAAGTGTTTAAAGTTTACATATCTGGATCTAGAGCGAGCAGATGTGAGAAGACATGAAGGAGCCCTGCGGTTTATTAGGGTCAGCAGAGTGCAGTTATCTGTAACGTCCATTCCAATGCGATGCATCAGATACACCGAGAGTATCTGTCAGTGTCAGAAGATAAGGATCCAGTATTCAAGGCAGACAAACAGATTTCCCAAAATGTTTATTAAAAACTGAGTCGGAGTGAGTGGCGTCGGCGTCTAAGGCGTAAACCTCTGCGGGTGGAGACAGCAGGTAAGTGATCACGTCTTTCTGGTAGTGGATGATAATGGATGTGTGAGTGATTAACCTGGTCTTGTAGTTCAGTCCAAATCCAGAGGGTGAGTATGGTTCCAGCTGGCCAGCTGCCAACGAAGTATGGCGGTCGCAGCACAGAGGGTCCCAGATGCTGATCTATCAGTGGTCGGAGGACAAGCAGGAGATCAGAACTGAGCAGACGGATGTAAACAGGATGATCCAGAGGGAGAAGCCAAAGCCGATGTTGTTGACATGCTCGGGTTGTCAGAGCCACGAGGTCAGAGGTCCGGCGAAGTGCCAAGAGAGAATCCAGGATGGACTCGGGTCACAGTTCCAGGTAAGGTACAGAAACAGGTAGAGATCCAGCAGGAGTCAGAAGACAGGTCAGGCAAACAGATCAGACAGGAAAAGGCAGGCTCAGAGGTCGAGAGGCAGAACAGGTCAGGATCAGGTAATCAGAAAACAGGAACGCTGGAATAAGTCTAAACAACAGCTCGAAATAATCTGGCACTGATGACTGGTCTGAAGGCTGGTTAAATAGAGATTAATGCAGAAGGATCAGAGAAGCGAGTAATAAGAACTGGGCGGAGCTAAGCAGGTGTATGAAATTAGTAATCAGACCCTACATCAGTGCAGAGGTCATAACAGCGTCGCTGTTCAGGGATGGAAATTAGTCTTGTCTCCCACTTAACTATAGTTACATTGAAGGCAAAAACAGACTAGGAATTTACTCCAGAAGGATGCATAGAAAAGCGATGACAACAGAAGGTCTAGGGAGAAAGACGGTTCCTTCGCTCCATTCACTTCCTGTCCTGCCAACATGAACCATTTAGAGCAACAGGTTCACATTTTAATCCAAAATGGTCCATTCTAAACAGCTCAAGGTTGCTGCTCTGGTTACACCTGCTCCAGAAATGCACAGCTTCATCAGTTAACCTCCTGGAAAATGTTTATTAACTGGGACAGTAAGATGTGTGAGAAATACAGTGAACCTGGAGTTCTTTGAAATATAAAGATACCATGACGGACATCATGACGGATCGTCCGTTATGCTTAACATTAGGAATGCTACACGCGAAGAGAGAGTAGGATAAACAAACTATTTTTGCTTTTACTGTTAATGTCTTACATTGTCATGGAGACGTCATGAACTAAGATGTCTCTCTTGGTTCCAGTTCTCTTCCAGAGGTGTGGTGATGGTTTTATGTCCTTTAGCATCCTGCTCACTCTGCCTGATGCCAAGATGAACAGAGGCTTTCATCAAGCCTGTGATCAGCAGCTAATTAAAATGGGCTTCTGCGTCACGTCATATTTATTCCCCAAGGAAACATGTAGTTATGGATTACTGATCTAAAGTTCATGGAAACTTTAATTAGTAAAGTATAAATTATGCTTTATTAAAAAAAAATAATCAAATGTAACCTTTTTTCACCCAAATCAGTTACAAAGTCAGGAGTTTAGATTTAGCTGTTGTCTCTTTGGGAAATGTTGTGTTTACACAGGATAACCTGCCCCCCCACATCTGCCTGATTGCAGCCGCACAAAGTCCAGCTGCTTTTAGTGCGGTTGCTTAATCAGTCAGTGGTCGTGTTGTTGTAACTTCCCCAGAGGAGGAAAGCTGGGAGTGCGCCAGACAAAGGCTGAAACCTGACCCTGGAAATCCCAGAGCTGGACTCTTTGGTCTCTGCTGGGACGTGTTTCTGTCTGGGTTTTGGCTTTTTGCAGTGATTGCTTCCATTTCACTTCTATAAATAAAAGAATATCATTAATATGGTGCTGAGAGAGCGTCATCGTAGAACAGTCTGGTTCCCTTCGCTCAACTCATACACTGATATCACCTGACAGAAAATGAAATAAATAAACCGATATGCTGACATATGAACCTGAAACCATGCTGTTGATTCATCCTGAAAGGCTTGGCTACAATTGCACAACACAGGCCTTGTAAGGAGCCAGTGACCCATGGCCTGCTGTGATCCATGTCTGACTGACATCAGTGCACATCCATCGGCACTGGTTGCACCTCAGGCAAGTATGGTGACCAGGCTATTGGGAGGGAGGGGGGTCCAGACCGCAGCAGGCATCGTTTAGCCTTCCTGCTTCAATCTCTCAGCGATAGCAGAGCGGAGGCAGCGATCCAACAGATCTTTGGCTATCAGGGAGCTGGGGATGCCCATGTTCACTCTCTGATGTATAAAATCACCCAAATGTTTGTGGGTTTAAGGGAATACTTTGTATTAAACTGTTAAACTTCTTCCACTCATCGATTCTTCTTCTACTTCATTTAAAAGTCTAAAGAGGTTTTAAAGTCCACCTTTTAAAGACAGAGTTTGATTCCATAACTTTCTCTTATCAGCAGAATATCTCCTTCACCTTTATCCACCTTCTTCATGGATGTTAGGTTTCTGTTATGTTTTTTATGGTTTAATTCTTAATTTGTTGTGTTCTTTGTTTTTTTTCTTAGTTACTGTCTTAGTCTTGGTTCTGTTATGTTTTCTTTTGAGTGTTTAGTTTTACTTTGCTCCATGTTTTTATAGTCTTAGTGGTTTAATTCCTATTTCATTGTCTTTTCTAGTTATTTTCAGTCTTCCAGGTTTTTATTTGCTGCCCTCTTGTGTTCTCCTTTTTCCCTAGCTCCCTTTCTGTTCTGCTCTTAGCTCACCTGTTCCCAATCTGCTCATTAGCCCTCTCTTTGTTTCTGTCTCTCTCTCTTCAGTTCCTCTTTGCTTGGTCCTCATCTAACTTCGTCTAACTTCCTCCAACTCTGTCTCTCTGAGCCTTCCTCCTTGTGTTAGTGATCCCCCTGATGTCTCCATGGTTTCTGATTCGTTTTTGACTTATTTTCATGTTTTGATTTTTTGGGGATTTTTGGACTCCTGGTTTCTTGTTTGTTTGGACTTAGTTTTCATTTTGGATTCCTGGTTGCCTGTTTGTTTTGGTTTTCGTTTCATATTTGGATTTTTGTATTACCTGCCTCTGTGTTTCAGTTACTATCATTAAATCCACAAGAAATTCACCTCTGCCTCCCTGCCTCTGCTTTTGGGTCAAAAATCCGAAACCTGATCATGACAATGGAGGATTATTCAGATTTCTTTATAAAAAACAAACAAATACATTTTAGCATGCATATGTGCTCACCCCTCCTGGGTCAGAGTTTGGTAGAAGCGCCTACACCTCCAGGGATTTTGGGATTCTTATCTTGCAATCTATCCTTGCAATTTTGTAACTATACATTAGTTCCTGAATACTTACTCTGTGTTTTGCAGGTAACTCATTAGTACTGGTTAATTTTCCATTAGTTACTGATTAGTTCTGCAGGCATCATCTAGCAATGAAGTTAATTTTGTGTATGTTATTGTAAATTGTTCCCTTTTATTCTCCTATAAAAATGCTGATCTCTGTTAAACTATGTAATCTATTAAAGATGTCTGACAAACTTGTTAATGATCAGCTTAAGAAATATCTATTTGCAGAGAAAATCTTATCACCACTCTAGTTTCAGGAAACAGCACAGTAGAGTTACAGCCTCCATAAAAGTTGTAAATGATATTATTGAAGCCTTAGATAACAGTCGCTGACCTGTCCTTTTTAATTAGCTTATCTTAAGTAAATTCTGCAAAGGGTGCTATGAATTTGTTGCTCTGGAATGGGAATCGTTTGGGAAGACACGAGGCAGGGGATGACTCTGAGTGAAGGTTAATGACCCCTGGTCTGACCTAGAAAAACCTGCTGGATTAGACTTTAGTTCTGGGGAAAGAAATGAATAAATCTGCAAGACAGAGCATGAATCTTAGTGAAGTTTATGAATAAATAATAATACCCTGAATTCAGCTGAGTATCTACACTGTTTAAGTCGGAAAAAAACAACAGACAGCACTTTGTGGTTTTTATTTCAAGCAGCCATTGAACGGTATTGAAGATGCAATTGCTGCTGAGTGGCAACATCTGATGCAGGATGGAAGGTGATCCTAGGACTGATGAGGGCTCTAATAGATCTGTCTATCGATGGGTTATGGAGAAAGAAGAAGGAAGTTTGAGGAGCGTGCAGGCTGCAGCAGAAAGACGCCCTCTTCTTGTGCACCAGTGAATCTCTCCTCCCTCTGTTTTCCCCTCTCTCTCTCCGGCTCTTCTCCGCCAATCTGCGCGCAGTGACGCTGCGCTAAAGGCTGGATCTATCCTGGGCTTCATCATCATATTTATCACACCCTCCCAGATTCCCACATGCTTACAAGGGGCTCATTCTTTTCTCCAGCTGTAGGAAACCCAGCGGTGCCTCCCGCTGAATACCTGAGCGCAGCGCTTGTTTTTCATGGGATGTGGATGAAGGCACCTATTTCCGGGGACTTTCCCTGAACAACACTGAAATGTGACGCTTTCCTCATTCCGTTTAAGTACTGATCCAGCCGAACCGGACATCTCCCTTTCCATTTTTTGAATATCTTGCCCCATTCGCTTTAGATCCAGGCTGGACGGACCCGGATCGTGCGCGCTGCGGGGTCTCGTGGGATTGCGCGTTTAGAGAGGATCTTAGATCCCGTGTTTCCTGTTCTTCTGCACGGGAAGAGGGCCGGGCAGATGAGTATGAGGCTTGCAAACATCTCCCTTTGGTCAGAACCAACCCGAACCGACTTCACTTGAATGGTAAAGGGATCGACTCTGGACTGGATCCGGGTGATGTGGCAGATTCTGGAGGCTGAACGCTGAATCCTTTCCTCAAGACGGCCAGTGAAGATGGGTCCTACTTGTTCAATGTGTATCTCATTAGACTGGCGTCCAGTTTGATTAACATCATCAGTGATGTAGTCAGCCTGGTCATCTGCGTCCTCATCATCTGCACCAAGTACTCGCATCTGCTCAAGAAGGAGACCGTGAAGATGATCCTCCTGCGTAAATTCCGGGTCCTGATCCTCATGGTGTTCCTGGTGGCCTGCTCCATGCACATCATGATCGACCTGTTACCCAAGCTGGAGCGCCAGGGCACCGCCGGCTGCTCCTGCGCGCACACGCCGAGCGAAGAGCCGGTCCGCAGCTGGGCCAAGCAGAGCTGGCCCAACAAGCACACCCTGCGGATCCTCCAGGACTTCAGCAGCGAGCCCAGCTCCAACGCGTCCTCCCGCTCCTTGGATCGGATCCCTGCTGACAGGGCGCCCGGTCCGCAGCTGCCCGGTCAGCGCGTCGACAGGAAGCGAGCCTTCATCCAGGAGGCAGGGGTGGCCCACAGGAGACCGGCCAAAGGTTCCAGGCTGTCTGCTCTGTTTGAGCATCCCTTCTATAGAAGATCTCTGCCGCCTCTGACGGATGAAGACACGCTGTTCAACGTCAACACGGACATCAGATTTGACCCCAAAGCTGCGGAGGACCAGGCATGGTAAACAGGGGCGCATGTAGGCTGATGTAGGGACAGGGTGGCTGGGGGACCAAAGCCAGATCAGCTGCCTGGTAGGAGTTTATTTTGGCTCAGATTCTGGGCCAACCTGATTTCATTGCTTTGGCTGGAGGAAAAGTCAGTTTAGGGTCAAACTAAAACTATTATGCTGCCATTATATCATCATCCACCTGTAGAACTTGTCCTGCCCCCCCTGTTATGTTCCCTGCTCTGAAAACAAGCTGCAAACTTTAAAATATAATTAAAATTGATGGAAGTGTCAGTATATTACCTTAATTTGAGCTGGTAGGAAATTCAATTTGCTGATGGGGTAATCTGTTTTATGTGTAAAATGAGAAATGCACATCTCTAATAACTAATTTCAAATTATCCAAATAAAGAAAACCCCTTCCTTTGGTAGATCGCCTTAGTTACCTGTTTAAATAAGGATAAATATACAGATTTTAATACAGCTCCACTTTTATCAGAACTGTTTTTACAGTGTTATACTGTATCAGTTTCTTATGAAGTGGCGTACTGACAATAGACACAGTAAATAAAACATCCCTAGGAAAATGTAAATTTTTCACCTTGACAATTTGCTTAAACAATTATTTAGAAAATGGAATAGGCTTTAAGCTTCAGCTGTACTAAGATAGGATCGCAGTATTTGTCTGCTAGATCACGGGTCTGCAACTCTGGCTCACTTAATCAATGCACACTTGCTCTGTTTTGTGTCTGTGTGTGTTATGGTTTTATTCTTTGCCCCCATGAAAAAAAAAAAGAAAAAAAACACTGGACCATCTCAAACTGTCACTACCTTTTAGACAGCCATATCTGTAACTTTATGACTTAATTAAAACGTTTTTCAAAATCGTTTTGCAAAATGTTGGATCTAATTATAGAACATATTTGATAGTTAAAGCCAAACAGTTAAAGACTTCACTTTAGTACATATATATATATATATATATATATATTTTTTTTTTTTTTCCCTTTTTATTTTCAAAATTCCAAATTTTCCATGATAAAACTTTCTCTCAACTAAAACTTGTTACATTTTCACATGCTTATTAAGATTAAATGTCATTGACATGTTCAGCCAGTCCTGTAACTGCTCTGTCTTCATCCTGTCACTGTCCAGGACCGGGGAAGGTACAGATGATGAGTTCAGTCCCACAGGGGAGCTGACGCCTGAGTCCTACCCCAACTGGCTCCGCTTCCACATTGGGATTAACCGCTATGAGCTGTACTCCCGACACAACCCGGTCATCGACGCTCTCCTTAAAGATCTGGCGACGCAGAAGATCACCAGCGTCGGTGAGCTTTTTAGTTCATATGATAAAATCTATTTTGAGTTGGTTTGATTAAGACAGAGGATCATGCAAACAGTAGCATTTTATGGAATGAACAAATAGTTAATAATCCAAGTTGGATTAGCTGGTTCCCAATCCCTATCACTGACTCATGGAAATACTCAGGTTAATTTGTCAGATAATTTGGATTTAATCATATTCTAGATTATTTTTCCTGTCTCCCTCACTACTGACCATGCCTCCCTGTGCAGAGAGCCATATCCACATCAGCAGAATCTGACACTGTGAGCTTATTGAGTTTATATTAGAATAACAAACACAAACCGGAGGTAGGACAATGGTGAATTCTTAGCAAACCTATGGTGACAATGGAAAGAAGTTATTTCCTTTAAAGAGAAGAAAAGGTCCATCAGAACCAGAACCAGACTCACTATAACCTGCAGTCAGCTGGAGAATTGAGAAAGCAGAAATTTAAAAACAGAAGAGCAGGAGATATTAGAGAAAATCCTAGAAAGAGTTTAGTGGAATAGCTCTGCGTGCCCCTCCTCCACCTGTTACTGCACACTTTCCCCTTGCATCCAATAGCCTGTTGTCTGAGAGACATTTTGGTTTTAATTTTCACATAAAAGATAAAATGCAGCTATTTTCCCCAATATAACTAACCAAACGTACAACAAGTATCTCAAACACGTTTTCCAAAGAATGTGTAGCAGATGGAGTATCTCTTCCAGCCCCCATGCTGAACATTGACTCACCAGCATGCAAAAACACACAAGTATGCAAAAATAAAGAAAGAGGTAAAGAAAGAGAGCTGTAGGCTATCAGACACCTCGATCTCCTCAGCTTGCACGTTCCTGCCCTTCCCGGTCAAGAGCCAGAGAGGAACAGACGGTCACACGGCCAGCAGCCGCAGCGTGACTTTTTAGATCATTTGAAAGGAGCTGTGTACCGTTTCTGCAGTGAAGATCTCCTCCTGCTGAGGATGCAATCTGGCATCAGGCTGAGCTAAAAATCCACGCAGGAGCACCTAGAATAACCCTTTTTTTTAATCTCCCCCTTCTTGGCCGCGTTTGACTCAAGCATTCCGAGAGTGCTTCTCGACTCAAGGTCGGCTGTCTGTAAAAAAAAACAAAAAAAAAAAAAACAGCATTTCTGATTCCAAGTTTATCTGGCAATGACAAAAATATAACTGCCCTTTAGCAGAGATTAAATGCTTATCTAGGAGGATTAGCTGTTCATAAAACTCACATCCATGCCTGGTTGCTGGTATAATACAACACTTTATTTTCCTGTCATCTCAAGGAGATGTTGTCTAATTTCTTTAGATTACTCCATACTCACAGCCTGTTTGGAAACAGGAAGCGGCTCCTAGCATCTCTTGCCAGCTAAATACATGGTGCTTCAGTAATTACAGAGTCTTAACACAGGCCCTGGGCAGAAAACCAGTAGAGCCCAGCAGCAGTTGTCTATTATTTAGACTTAAGGGTAGGAATGCTTGGATGTATTCATGAAAGTAGGCGCTGGTGAACAAAGCAGATATGATACATTTCTGCTGCTGGTTGGAACAGTTTGTAACTCTGACGGTCAGAGTGCAGAAACGGAGATAAACTCTTCTGCAACAACAACGTGGGCCTTTTACTGCATGTGGGCTGAAATGAGACAGTATTTCCAAGGCTTCTGCTTGCAAGCATGAGTTCCTGGTCAGTACAGCCCAAGTCGGCTGTTTTAAACTCGGTTCAGAGCTCTGGAAGGACACCCAGGCTTTTGCACAGGTCAATCAGACATCGATCTCTTCACCTCTCGCCAGTTTTTCTGTGTAAACAGTTTGCTTCCTGATTTTTTTATGTAAAAAAAATAAATGAAAGCATTGATCATTGGCAGAGAGCCACTGGAACGCAGCAGAAGCCATCGATCAGTGCTGAAATCGCACCTTTGCCTTTTCAGCGTTTTGGGTCCCAGCTGTGCCTTCAGACTGAATCATTCTGCTGGGGGGGGGGGAGAAAACTAGAAGAGATGAAGATGATTGGAGAGACAGAAACCCAGAAAGAGGCGCAGAGAAACGAAGCAGCGCTGCGCAGAACAAGCTCACATGTACAACAAAACACTGTAGGGTCAGAAGAACCGGATACTCAACCAGGACATGTTTCAGTTTATCTCCTGTTTTTGAGCCCCTGAATAGGCGATAATCCATGAATCATACTCAAAAAGGTTCATATTAAATGTTTAGAGGACTATCTTTTACTTCTGGGTGGATCATCTAAATAAGTGGTCCTCCTAATTGTCAATCATTCTGGTGATATGAGTCTGACATAGTGGGAAAATTGCAAATCTTCTTTTGGAAAGTAAGCTTGTATGAGCGATGCAAACAGCAACTTTTAAACAGAGTGTGCAGGAGGAGAAATGAGCTTGTGCATTTTTTCACATTTAATAGGCGTTCCCTCTCAGGAGCGGTTACAGGGTTGTGCATGTGTAGTTTTTTTTTTAAGTGGAGAGGGCGGGTCATTTTAAAAAAATCTGGAAAGTCCATTACTATACCTTTAATCTTTATTTTAATTAGTCTTTCAAACAACAAAGATTGGATGATTTTATTATTGGATGTTAAGGCCAGGCTTTAAAATGTAAGATTTACTGTGTTAAACAGGCACCAAAGGTTTCCATTAAACCCAATGTGTTGGATGTACTCTCTAAGTTTATTTTCAGGCACAGATTACCTTTAAATAGTTGGCTGTAGAGCAGGGGTGGGCAATTCCAGTTCCTGGGGGCCAGTATCCTGCAACTTTTAGATCCATCCTTGGTCCAACACACTGAGTTACCTCCTTAGCAAGAGTCCTCTCAGTCATCTAATTATTTGATTCAGATGTGTTGAATTGATCACTTGCTTGATTAGTTGTCTTTCAACCCAGAAGATGTTGATACACTTCCAGTTACCAGTCCTACATGTGATCATTCCCCCTTAGGAAGGCACCAGGGGCACCACAGTGTGTTAAAGTGAGGCCAAGTGAATGAGGCGCTTTGAGTTGGTTTGAATAGATGTGGTCCATTTATCGGAGTAGGTGTGAACTAAGAGGTACTGACCTCTCGCTCTTCTTCCTGTTGTGAGTTGAGCAGCAGGACTGAAGGAAAATGTTCTGCTTCATAGATGCTGTTTACAGAAAGTCTTTAAGTTTTCTTGCTCTGCTGTTTCTGCTGCATCCAGGCTGTTTCTGAGCTGCTTTAATCCATCTGGTTAAAACCTGTAAAATGGAGAGAAAACCCAGAAAAGGGTTTGCTTTAGTTGTATAGCTTTAAAGGTAAAGCAAACACCCTGAAGTGATTTATATATTGTTGTTTTCTGTTTGATTCCAACAGCTATGAAGTCTGGAGGCACTCAGCTGAAGCTCATCATGACCTTCCAGAACTACGGCCAGGCGCTGTTCAAGCCGATGAAGTACGTCATTCTGTTTCTCTAACACGCGTTTATTTAGCGTGACTATTCTGTTGCCATACTGCATCTCTTCACCTCCTCACAGCGTCAGCCTCATTTCCATGTTGGTTTCTCTGCTGACATCAGATCCCTTTCAGTTATGAACAGCCTCTTTATCCGATCGGCGTTTCAGCTCCAGGTGACAGGCTCCTTTCTTAGGGCGGCCATGTTCGAGGCCCTAAACCTCCGGCCTCACCTGCTGCATCGTTTTAAGGCTAAATTACCCCCCTTGTCAAAATCTGACTCTTTCTAGTCAGTTCTGGCAAGTTTCCTCTAACCTCAACTCATGATGTTATTGATATTTGTTAATTGAACGGGTTTGAGTCTTATCTGCTTCTCTCTGCAGCTTTATTTAACTTTGTGGGAGGGGGAATGTTTTCTGTTTCCTGTCAGAAAGTGGCGATGAGGGTTATATTAAAAAGACAGATGCTCATGTTGCCCCACTGAGAGATTCTGACCTTGGTGGTCTGTGGAGTCATCATGTAGTGAAAACAGGAAGTGCTGATGTCCACTGATGTGCCTCAGTGTATATCAGGAAACCATAATGATCTGGTCGACTGCATGACTTTCTCAGGTGCACATGTTCCTAGTCTTAAAGATTTAAAACATTTATGTGTTTTGACATCATTACATTTAACCTCTGTGATCTGCTTCATTTAGTGGATAAAAACTTTCTTTTTCGTTTTTTTTTTTATTTCTAAACAGAAAAAAATAAACACCCATGTTGCTTAAAGCTCCTATTGCTCACCGTATATTATAGCTTAAATAACTACACCTAAAGGTCATGATTTTCATGCAATACAACGATAGTTGTACATTCACATTTTGGAGTAAAAACGTGTGTCACAGATTTTATTCTATTTAAATTATATTCTGAATTATTAAAACATTACAATTTCAAATCAAAACTCCTGTTTCTGGTTTTCAATAAACTTGAATAACAAATCAGAAAAATTAACAAAACAATAATAAGAAAAAGAACATTCATGTTTGAAAAAGGCCATAGACTAAACTCTGAATTTTTTAACTTTATTGAGCAACAATTAAACTTTTACCAGGTCCATTCAGCCCACACATACTTTTGCTAAGCTGATCGTGTTTGGGCCATTTTGACTTAAATTCTCTGCCAGTTTAATCCATTTTTATTATTAAAAATGAACCTGGAAACATTTATTAAAGGAGCATAGTCATTTTATATGCCTATAAAGAAAACCTTCTCTCTGTCTCAAGTATAAGTAGATAAATCAGTGCTACATGGTGGCACTGGGGAAAAAAGCTGCAGCTGGAAGGAGTTTGTGTATACCACAAAAAACAGCATTTTTTTTTGTCGTGGGCTGCATCTAAAGCCATAGTAAAAAAAAAAAAAAATGCTCTTAAAAAAAACAACCGTTGAAGGACTGAGTCTATCGTCGATGGACGATAGATTTGCCAATTTCTCAGGCTTAGCATATTGTATCGTTATCGTGATACATTTTCATCCATTTTCGAACAAGCTTAATCCCAAGTGGGGTCATTCACATTCACACACACAATCACACCTAAGGAGAATTTTAGAGAAGCCTATTAACCTAACAGTCATGTCTTTGGACTGTGGGCAGAAGCTAGAGTACCCGGAGAGAACCCACGCATGCACTGGGAGAACATGTAAACTCCATGCAGAAGGCAGCAGTGCTCCCCACCGCGCCACTGAACAGCCCTGATACAGTTCCAGTTACTATACAAAAATTTTATTTATCATTTAAATGATAAATTAGAATCAGTGAAAATTAAGAACTTTATAACCTTCATAAATTATCAGAATTTTTATTTTTACTATTTATTTATTTTCTTTCACTTTTTTTCCATTAGGGCATTGACAAATGTGAAGAGTATGATTAAATGAGGTTCAAATAAGATGTTTAGTAATTAACATAATTCTTAGATGCTTTTTTACTGGTGTCCTGATTATTTTTATTAATAATTTTTATTAATGATTTTTTAATTAATGATTTTTATTACAGATTTTTACTGCCGTAACTGGTGTCCTGATTATTTTTATTAATAATTTTTATTAATGATTTTTAATTAATGATTTTTATTACTGATTTTTACTGCCGTAACTGGTCCTGAAGGATCTGATTTTAAGTGCATCTTCTCTCCAATAGTGTTACTCCTGATTTCCTGATTATGGGGGTATGATTGCTGTGGACAGTCGTCACAGCCTTACAGTCACCTCAGAAAGAAGTAATGTTTTGTTTTTTTACCGTCACTTTTATTGTTATCACGATAATATCAGCAAATATAGTGATATGATTGTGATTGAATATTGCTCAGCCCTACCACACAGTGACTATGCATGTCACTGTATAGTAGTATCATCTGGTAGGATTAAATGTAGAGTAATCAGAGTATCTGAGGCTAAAACAGCCTGGTTTGGGGATATCCGGTTTTTCTGCTTGTTTAACGCCAACCGACAACCACTGGGGTCTTTAGGAATTCATCCGCAAAACCCACGTTTCCTGTTTCTTCGCAGCTAATCCTGGTTCAGCTCTGATTGAATGAGCGACAGTAGAACATGTCATTAACGTCACACAGAGAGGCAGAGCCTGGCGTCCTGAGATGACTCCTGCTTTAAAGGCAGCTCTTCTCTTCCTCAGATGGTTTCAGTGGTTTTGTTCTACTTACTTTCTAGGTTTTTCAGGTGAGGCAGGAACTGAGGATTTATTGGAGATGAAGCAGACGATAGATTTTGTGCCAAACCTAAGATAAAACCTGAGCTGTTTTGGGTTGATCGTATAATGCGTTTGAAACCATTAACAGCTACTGGTTCTAATGGTAGAAACCATTCCCCTAATGGCTGCTGGTGTTTAGATGATGACTCGGCCCATCAGAAGTGCTCCTTGATCCTAATCCCACACTGATTGGTGGATTTAAATGTCACATTTGCTTTGTTATTGTGGTTGTGAATTAATTATGGGTTAATGGTTCTTTGCTCAGCCTGTTGTGCAGCCTCTGCATGTCAGCGGGGAGAGTGGGGTTAAGCCTTCGGATGATAGGTAGGAGGGGGGGGCGGAGAAGCTATTCAGAGACTTGGTAATTACTGTTTCAATCGTACCACACAGAGTCAGGCCAGACGCAACAAGCCTGAAATCATCCTGACAGGCTAGGAGGAGTCCAGATGAGAGAGGTGAGAGAAACAGGAGATGGAGGGGAGGACGGGGGTGGAGGTGCGATGGATGCTCTCAGTCTGGATCCACAGCTTTATGAGCTTCACATGTTGAAACGACAAGTGAAGTAAACTAGGCTTCTGGGCTTAAATCTGTGGTCTGATTGGGCTGGTCAGAACCGTTTGTTTGGTAATCCTAAAACCCAATAATAGCTACATGGATTTATTTTTAACCAAACAACGCCTAGAAAAGTGTTTAATGTGCTCAGATTACTACATATCAATGGGTTTTGGGGGGATTTACTGTAAAGGGGAAGATAGGTTGGTTCATAAGAGAATGATCTTTTGATATTTTTGATCTATATGATGATATTTCTGCCCTTACTTCTTGGGAAACAGCTCAGCTCAGACAGATGGGGAAACTGAACATCCGTTTTGAAATCATTCATCCATCCATTTTCACCATTCGCGCTTAGCTCAAGCGGGGCAGCGAATGGTGCTGCTGCCTATCTCCAGCTGTCTAGGGGCAAGAGGCGGGGTGTACCTTGGACTGGTCACTAGTCCATCGGAGGGCAACACAGAGACAAACAACCATTCACGCAAACATTCACACTTAAGGGGAATATAGAGAAGCCAATTAGGCTAACTCAGGAAGCCGGAGTACCTGGAGAGAACCAAGGCATGCTCAGGGAGAAAATGCATACTCCATGCAAAAATAGCTGGGCCAGGAATCTAATCCAGATCTTCTTGCTGCAAGACAGCAGTGCTGCCCACTGCTTTACTGAGCATCCCTGTTTTGCACTGTACAATTTATTACCCTTTTCGGCCGATTCTCCAGTCATGCTAGAATTTTTTGAATCAGGCTCATGGTGTGTCTTGCGTTGTGTAGTATACAGGGGGTAACGAGGGCCGAGTAGCCTCTCACGACCACCTCCCGATCACGAATCGTAAGATCAGGAAAAATTCAAACATTTTTAAAATTCAGTCGGCCGTCGTGAGGTGTTCGTTCAACAGCAAATTCTGCTGTTGAAGTGTCTACGAGGCAATTTACCAGAACCTCACGCACTGTGCATGCTCAAACAAGGGAGTTTGTTTTCTTTTTCTTCTTCCAGATTGACGAGTCTGACCAGCGCCATCTCTGGTGTTGAGTCCGACGTGTGGTTTTTGGACGTACAGTGTGAGCAAGTAGATCGCATCAGAGCGTCGGGCCACAAAGTGTAAGGACATGCATCGTGAGCTGTGAACTTTTAAACCCTGCAGTTTGAGCTGCAGCTGAGAACAACGATTGAAAAAATTGACATTTCTGCAGGGTTCTTTTACTCTTCATGATGCGTTTTATTCTCTGATGTTTTCTAACCAACCGCTGAGATAAAGGATGCCACATTTTCCAATACTATTTGTAAAGAATTTCCAAACTATATATATATAATGTTTTGTCTTTTCACTTCCCCCCTATTTTTTTAAACAGTTTAAAATCAAAAGCAGTGCAGGTTAATGTTCAACATGACATCATGTGGGGATTTTTATGAGTTATGAATGATTTTGCAAGGCAGAGTTTGTTGGGTTTCAGTCTTACTCAGACTCGCATGCCAAGCCCAATAACCACAGAACCACACACATCCATCTAACCACCCAAACCATCTCCTTGTTTCCCAATCTGCTGCTGAGTTTCCACAGGCAGCATCAAAGGAGCCAGCGGCTGAAGGATCAAAGCCCGCTCCGCCTCTGCTCTAACTCCCAGCTCCTCTCAGCTCTCATTCAAATGTGTGCCAGGCAGTCGGGCCGCCAAGGCAGGTCGGCAGGCATGCGCGGCGTGTCTTCGTGCTATCGACCCCCCAGCCGTCCGCATCCTTGGAAAGCTGTTGTTCCTCTCTGTTTGAATATCGACTCCTTCCCCCCTTTCCTCTCTCAGTGCTCTTCCTCATTCCAAGAATTGATCCAATATGTTTTCTTCACAAACTCCAATCAGATCTTCTTTTCTGTGGTGCCATTGTTCCTCCAGGATCAAAACTGAATACCCTTTGTTAGGATTTGTGTGTGTGATGCTGCAGCCCCTATTTGGCCTGATCTCCTTGATGTAGCTCCATTCTTCCAGACCTGGAGGTAACCTGGTGTCAACCAGTCTGGTCCGACTCTAGGCTTGTTTCGTAAGACCGTCTAGCCTTGAAGGATTTGTGTGGCTTCATGTGGAAGAAGGGAAAATCCTCTCTGATGCCCAGCCCAGGATTTCTGAGGCTTACAGAGGTATACATCATTTCACAACAAGCACTACTGATGATGAAGCTCAGTCATTATCTCCTGCCTAGGTCCAAAATAAGCATGAATCACAGAATTACCATCATTTCTGCTTTGTGCTTTGAAAGTGACCACTTTCTGCTCTAACAGCAGATCCAGAGTGGTGCTGGTTCTCCATGTATTTAAATATGTCTTTGCACAGCAGCCAAGGTGCTGAGACAGGTTGCTTTAGGTCAGCTAGAAGAAGCTCTTTCATGAATCCTCATATTTTATTCTGGCTTCTATTTATCTTTGAATCCAGAAGAGGAAACCCATCACATCCAGATCAAAGAGCCCTGCAGGGAGGCCCTCAGTGACTGGCTGACTGTTTTAGCAACATACATTCATGGCAACATTTTGCACTAAGTATGGCAAGAGGTCTCTCTCTGTCTGAGAAGTAGAAATTTAATGCACCATTAGCTTTAGGAAGAGGCAAGGATGCTATAAAAGCAACTGACTGAATCAAATGCATAAAACAGGAAAAAGGATTTTTATATTAGCAGAAACACCTTAAGTGTTTAGTCATGCTTTTATCGGCTCTTATCACCAGCATAAAGAAACAGAAATTAAAGTTTGAGGCTTAATAATAGCAGAAAATCTATAAAAGATTCCTATAAAATGTTAGATATGTAATGAAAAGACACAAGTTAAAGTTACAGCTATGGCGCAGGAAGAACTATAAATGGAAATGATTGTTGCTGTATAAAACATTTCTTGATGAAGGAAAATCAAATTATGTTAGATTTGTGGTTTCTGCTGTTTTAAATAGAGATTTAAAATTCCTCCTTATGAGCCACATAAAAAAGCCTCTCTAGAAGCCACATGAAAAACAAAATAGAATGATATGGCTCTGCTAGAAGCAGTAGCGACGTCACTGTAAAACTGGGTCTTACAGATTTAAAACAGACAAATGATTACAGGGCCAGTTGTCTGGCATCTCATGATAACAATTAGCCCAGTTAGCATAACTAAAACACCAAAAGCTCTCTCTCCCTGGAGAAGGTGGACTGTACTTCATACTGAGATTCCCATAATGCTGCAAACGTTTTTAAATATGGTTGCACCAAAATGAATTCTACCTGTGCTCTCCTCCTTCATTCCCCTTTTCTTTTTGTGCTGGATAATGTTACTGCATACTGGATGTGCTGTTTGTCACGTCATCACAAGTTTCGGCCGGAAATTTTCAGTGGCTGAATTTTTTACGGTGAATACCTTTTACAGTAATCTAGCATGTTTCATTACAAAAGTGGTTAAATCCATACATATTGAAGCAAATCTGTTGCACTCCTCTCAGCCTTCCTGTTGCCTGCTGAAAATCTTGCTCTCTCTTTAAATATTAGCATGATAAGATGATTAGACAGGGATAATAAGTTATTTCTTTCTAAGAATCTCCTTATAGCTCACCAATGCTGAGCATTGCTCAGTTTGAGTCTACTTCCTGCTGTCACAGCTTCCACACAAAGGACTGTTTCTGTTTGCCTCAGATATGATTCTCCCGTGGTTTCTAGGATAAATTCTTCTCACCAATGTCTATTTGAACAGTAGTTTGATTTTACATTAAATTTTTAAAATACTAAGCCATTATTAGAAAAACACATGTGACTAAAATTAACTGGGACTTGATGGGACAAGAGGGCACCTTAACGCATTCATAACTCAGTTTATTTTGATGATGCAGGCTTGGTTTCTGTTCCTTGTCAATCTGATGCCTTTTTCCTCTTCCTCCTCAGCTCTTGTTGAGAGCCTGCAGGGATTACAATCTCCTGTGTCACAGCTGAGCGTCTGGAGAGATTCAGACTGTCATCACTAGGTGGCCTGAGCTTGTTATGGTTTCTTATCCAACCTCTTGGTCTGTAGATATTAGCCTGATCTAGTTCTTACTGCTGTTGATGTTCCATTGCCGATTTTATCAGTGTTTAAATTCAGAACGCACTTCTAGAAGGACAGAGGAAGTCTATC
Source organism: Cyprinodon variegatus (assembly GCF_000732505.1). NCBI lineage: Eukaryota > Metazoa > Chordata > Actinopteri > Cyprinodontiformes > Cyprinodontidae > Cyprinodon > Cyprinodon variegatus. The sequence goes on from NW_015150599.1 coordinate 575,237, forward strand.
TGCTGTATGATAACCACTTGTTCTGGTGTTGTTTGGTTGGATTTGGATTGTAAATATTACCCGGATGATTCTCCGCAAACTGGGGTAAACAACCACGCTGAGAAGACAGGAAAACATCAGGATTTATAGTGACTTAGATATCAAAGATGATGAACATCCGATTCGAACAGGTCGTTTTTGCAATGTACAAAGCAGGAGAAGGCTTTGTTTCCTGTGGAACTTTCTATGTCATCTGGTTAAAAAGTTGTAAATGTCAGGCTCAGAACAAAAGGACCCAGGATGAGAGGCGGAAAGACAGTTTGGTTTAACAAAACAATAATTTTAGATGGAACTGCTGCGAACAGTGTGGGCGTCTAAGGCAGGAACCTCTGGTCCTAAAGTTCAATCTGTTCCCAGAGGATGAGGTTGTTTCAGCCAGTTGGCTACCAAAAGGACGCGGCGGGCGCTGCCCATAGAGTCCCAGATGCTAAAGTGCTGGAGGTCAGAGAACAGGCTATAGATCAGAACCGTGCAGACGAAGGAAGGCAGTATAATCCAGAGGTGGCAAAGATGTGCTCTGGAGTCAAATCCAGGAGATCAGAGGTCCGAAAAGGTATCAAAGTGAAATTCAGGACTATGTCAGGAATCAGTTTCAAGTTTGGTACACAGGCAGAATACAGCAGGAATCTGAGTACAGGTCAGGCAAACAGTAGGCTCAGAGGTCCAAAGGCAGAACGGATCAGGATCAGGCAATCAGAAACACTCAGGTACGCTACAGAACTCTCACCACAGGCTCGAATAATCTGGCACTGATGACTGGAAGGATGCGGATTAAATAGAGACTGGAACAGGTAAAATGGACGAGCGGTAATGAGAACTGGGTCGAGATAAGCAGGTGAATAAAATGAGTAATCACACCAGGCATCAGTGCCAAGATCATGACAGTAAGGGCGGTTTGAGGGAAAATGTTTCAGATTAAAACTTTTTACAGCCTTCATCCCAGTAAGCAGTCCATTAGAACCAAACACAACCCTTGCTTCAAGTACCTGGGAAAACTAAACATACCTATGCATCTCTTTATATGTCGGTCTTACAGTTTAGAGATGATGAAAATCTTTTTTCTCCCCTTTTGCACTGTTGTGGGCTTCAGCATGTCGCCATTACTGTAAAGTGATATGAGACTGCAAGCACACAAAGGCCTTTAAACGATGAGCCTGTATCATCGTCAGAGGGAGGCGTGTGAGAGGTTGATGATGGATGTAATCATAGTCTCCTGCCTCAACTTTATTGTATCGCTTGTCAATCAGTCGCCTCTCTAGGCTCTGCGACAAGCAAATCAATTCCAGCACTTCTAGAAGAGATATCTCCTCCTTCCGCCGCCCCCTCCTCATTCTTTGCAATCTATATCTGTGCAGTGCTTGGTGCGTGAGTAATTTTTGATTGACGTACCGGGGAGCTGAGAGACGAGGGTGCCATAATGTCACCTTGTTTATGTCAATAACATATCGACAGAAGCACAAACAACAGCCTGGAGGAAATGTGTGTGTTAAGTGTGAAATATTAGCAGGAAATTGGCTGCATATGAGCGCTGCGGTTGTATCATCAAGATGTGGGAGGCGAAGGAAAGAGCTTTGTTTGTAGATGATGAGATGGAAATCTTTATTATCGAGATTACTCATTGAATGAGATAAAAGTCTAAATTTATGATAAAAATAAAAAAATAACATTTCAGCCTTTTCATTACAGAACCATAAATGATTGTAACAATGTGATATTTATACATTACACATACCGGTAGTTGCTTGGTTCTTGCACCTACAAATGTGATCTTTATGCTGTATTCATAGAGGTTCTTTGTGTCTTTGACATGTAGTCAGGAAGTGAAGGGATGAATGGCCTCCAGACAAAAAAACAGATAAGATCAGAGCAGCAGAGAGGCAGAGCTGAAAGGTGCAGAGTACAACTTTATCCCACATGATACTTGCTTTTTTATCAACCAACACTGCTAACAGGACTTTGATGCTTGCCATTAAAGAAACTTCCAATAGTTGTTCATCATGGGGTATGTGCAGTAACAGGGAGGACTGAGCTGTGGATCTGCGCATCTGCAGAGGCTGCAGGGGGAGGTTTGGCGCCACCCATCACCGACGCTCTGGAGGGAGAAACACAGGTATGTGACCACAATAATCAGACGCAAGTTGATGATCGATGTGAGTCACTTACCTGGTCTAACAGTTTAGTCAGGATCTGTCAGGATCCAGCCAATGGACTGCCAACGAGATGCTGCGAGAGCCGCCCAGAGCGACCCCAATGCAGCAACCCCCGTGAAACAGGCAGAAGTCCGAGCCAGGTCAGGGAGACAGTTCAGAACAGGGCGGTTCTGAGATCCAGGAGCCCGCAGCCCGGTCAGGGGTCCTGATCCAAACAAGAACAGACAGATCCAGGGTTCTAGAAATCCACAGAGCGTTTAGGCAGGTTCATGGTTCCATGAGTCCAGCTGTGAGCTCAGGCAGACACACTCAGGTGAAGACAGGCAGGCTCAATAGTGAGAGGCAGAGAAAAGACATGGTGCCAGGCGAAATGCGGAACTTTAAACTGGCTCCCTCCAAGAGCCAGGACTACAGGACTTTCCCCCCACAAGCCAATACTGGAGCTGGGGGCGCCAGCGGGAAACAGCCAGGACACGCTCAGGAGATGACAAGAAAAATACTAAAACCTTCTCAACCCACTGGCCTCCGGGGACGAAGACATGAACCACGGACAAAACTAATGAACAAACATACAATGATCTGGCCCCGATAGCCGGATTGAACTATATATAAAGCAGAAGGAGCAGGTGGATAAGATGAATGATAATTAGTGAGCAGGGAGGGTTAGGCAGTTGAGTGAAGTGAGCAATTCGGTCAGCTATCAGGGCAGATCATGATAATTATAGTATATACCAAAATCACAATAAACAAAACTGAGTATAGCAATTACACTTTTACTACTTTATCAATTAATACATTAACGGCACAAGGCAGAAGATTTGGTTCTATGTTTTAAAGCTCAGAATCTAATTTTTCAATTATGAATACTCATCTATCAGTTGTGTTAGTTCTTCTGATATTTAATCTTCCTTTATCCACAATGTAGGACATGTTGTTCCTTAATTTTTCTGTGTGGTTCTAATTTTTTCACTGGGGGATCATTGTACTTCTTTAGCCAAAGCAGAAATAGGACCAGTACATTTTTGCGGAACAGAACCAGTTGGCCCAAAGGATACTACATCAGAAGATTGAGCCCAGAGCTAACAGCTTTCAGCAGAGTTCATATAGATGGAGGTGGAATCTACTGTTGCTGAACGGGTCTCCTTGAGGGATGTTTAAATTGGAAGGACACGATAAAAAAAATACGTGCCTGGATGTTACCTGCTGCTTGTCCAACATGTTTACTGCTGAAGTAAGAAGAGTATGAAGAGAACAAAGTTTGCAAATTAAAGTAGATTATTTTAGAAAAGGCTTTTGGCCTTTTTTGTCTCTCATATTATTGAAAATGTGTTGATGAATGTTAAACCTGCTCTTTCCAATTGAGTTCTTGTAGAAAGAGGGACAAATGAAGTGATCAATGATGAACAAGGTAGTGCTACAGGGCAGCTTTCCACATTGCTTTATTCACTGCCTCATTTCAGCAAATCATTATGTTCTACTCAAACTACAAACTCCTAAAATGGATTTTAAACAGTCTGTGGTGAAATATTCTTTAAGTCATAGATTTTATGCTACCATACACATGTAGGACATTAATAAAAAGCCATGGCTTAAAAAAAAAAAGAAAAAAAAGAGAGTTTTTTTTTTTTAATTACACAAATTCATCATTTAAGGCAACTGAAACTTTTTATCATGCTGTTTGTTTGTAATGCAAAACCAGGAAGAGATTTCTGGGATTTATTCTACATGTAGCTTTAGTTTAACAAGTGTTAATTGTGTCCCAGTTAGCCTCTTAGCTCAGTGTTGACTGTATGTTTAGCCTACAGCTCATTTGTTTTGCTTAGCACAAGATTCTGCAATCCATGTCGACCAGTAAGCCCGGTCATACACTGTATGATATTTTCAGTTGTTGTACACAGCTACAGCTGAAACTGTACGATTAAATCACAGGGTTTAATAATTCATGGCTCACAATGCCCATTCTTAGGCTTTATGACGTGATCTAACTACTTACACTGCACGTCCAAAAATCTCACCTCAGACTCATTGCCGAGAAATGGTGCTGGTCGGACTGGTCAATCTGGAAGAAGAAGAACTCCCTTGTTTGCACATGCACAGTGTGTGAGGTTCTGGTAATTTCACAAAGGCTGACTGAATTTCCAACATGTTTGATTTTCTCCCGACCTTACGATTCCTGATCGGGAGGTCGTAGTGAGAGTATAATTGCCCCCTTGTTACCCAGTGTATACTGCACAACGCTGGACGCATGCTGAGGCTGAAACTCGTCCCGATCCAAAAATTATTGAGTAGAGAATTGGCCCAAAAGAAGCAAAAAATTTTACAGCTGTTTGCTTGAAGTAGGTATATGGCTACTTATATTGATAGGATTGGAGGAAAAAGCAGCTTATTCTGTACATTTGGGATAATTTGCCGTACATTCACTTTTTAAATTTTACTCCTCAGCATACTGGGCGTTTTTCTAGCATGTGCCTCTTACTGGGACATCTACCTGCATTCCCACCCCACCCATCTGACCACCTCTCCACAGTTTACAGCTTGTCCCCTATTGGTTGATAAAAAAAAACGTCAGAAGAAACTCTTCAATTTGACAGAATATGCTTTTTGTAGATTAGTATGGCTGTACAGATCAGCAAGGAAAAGTGGATAAAATTAATAATCAGGGCTGTTATGTTTACCAGGGACCAAAAGGGCTCAATTTAAAGTAGAGTTGAATGATAACAGCAGCACTCTGAACAGTCCTTCACTACATAAGGAAACAAGGATCAGACTTTGCAAGCTTATTAGAGTAGAGTATATTAGAGTAGGGGCCCTTACCGCCCACCCAAAAATGAACAATAATATAGAATGTGTCACATAATTTCTCTTTATTTTCAAAAATAACTTCTTGTTACATTTTGAATGTAAAATGTCGCAATGAAAAAGAGGATCAATTAAAATGTAGAAAAGCATAATTTAACAAATTTTGCACTAACAATGGTTTATATACTTTCACATGAGCTATGTTTTATCTATCATGGAGGATAATTAACAATAATTAATAATTTCTAATTTAAATTTATTCAAGTGAGTAAACAGATAAATTACAATAGATAAAATGTAACATTGGGGAGTGTAATACAGAAGTAAGACGCATCCTATAGTTGCAATTAAATTAAAGCTGTTAGAATAAAAAAGTGATCTGTTTTATCATCATCATTATGTGGAGATAATTTTAGAAAAATCCTCCAGGATACAAAATAGGGATAAGGATTTAAAGGATCAAATCCATATGAAAAAAGTTATAAATTATGCTTTATTATTTGCTTATTTTATTTATGAATTTATGCTGAATTATTGTCCTGGTTTCTCTTCCTTGTCTTCCTAATGGCCAACCCCCAAACTGTCGTCTTTCAGCCTATTGCCCCTCCCAATAAATGATGGATTTTTAAATACAAAAGGAGAAATTAAAAGTAACATTAGTAATTTTTTTAACCATGTAAATTTCATACCAAGTGGCAGCAATAATGCAACTTACAGACACCCTTCCAGAGGTTTTATGTGTGTTTTTAGTTGAGCATACTGTACATTTCTAATGTTGTTCTGCCAGCTAGCATATTTCGGATTTTCTGAAACTGATCATTTCCCCCATGTCAGGATACTTACATCATACCAAACCTATGAAGCTTCTCTGTCATCCTCAGAACCTGGTACTTCTGATCTTTATCCCATCCATTGTATAAATATCCGCTCTCCCTCACATCTAATAGCTTTAGATGACAGACTCCAGACTGTGTCTCTTTCTCTGTTTTCAGTTTCAGCCAACATGAATTATAAACAGAAATATCAGATAAAAGTGATATTGTTTACATTTGTTGTTGGAATATTAGTGTGCATGTTTTCAAGCTGTAAATGATTTCCTATTGAAACATATCTGTTAGAAGAGCTTCCTTCTGTAGATTATTATTACAGCAATATATGATCTTTAGCAGGAGCAGCAGTATAAGTGCTATCCCTTTCTTTTTTTTCTTCTTTTAACTACTGAAATCATGTTAAACAGTTTCAAATGATCCATTCATATACACGGCCGATTTAAACGTCTGTCCATGGAATAGTGTCTGTTATCCAAATACATGCAGCTCTAATTAAAGGCGAAGGATAAACTGACCCATTTGGATAATTGTCTTATAATGTAAGCCAGACGTTGTGATGGGCGGTGGTGTAATAGACAATAAGCACTGTAGACTTATGGTTTGCTGCTCTATAGAAAATCACTTCAGCAACAGAAGCTTATGCAACTAATCTATGGTCTAGTGAGACTGTGGGAAGCTGCCATATCCCACAGTAATAATCTGTTAATGTAGCACTGGCGTTCTGCCATTTACTGCAATCAGCCATCATGATTTATGCAGATACTATTGAGCTGGTGAAGTTGTCTTCTGCAGTGTGTTCTAGTACAGAGTGACACTTTCAATTAGAGAAGTTTGGCATAATTAAGCTCAACATATCTGGTAGATGTTGTTGTTTTTTTATGAACACCAACCATCATTCTTCTCAGTCTTCCAGTGCGAGCCTGTATTCGAGTGCATGAGCGTGTCGCAGTGTTACTGCCACCCTTTCATGTTGTTGGACATTTGATCTCCTGGCTGTCAGAACAACTTCAATATAGACTTTACCAGAGGAGGACAGATCAGTCGTATTTTTTCCTCTTGCTGATTTCTACATATCTGTACGGACAAGTCCGACCATCACTCCTCTGCAAATCTAACATGTTCCCCTCTGGAACATCCTAATGATACGATCGTTCAGCTGCTGCCTTCAGGTAAATGTTATCAGCTCTAATGTTGTGTTGGAGGAATGATAACACAGTTCTGCAGCCAGCAGAGATGACGCGCCAACTTGCGATCTGCATATCAAAGCCTCAGCCAAATTCCTATGCCATCTGTGTGAGCGGACACAAACACACACACACCCACACACACACACACACACACACACACCGACACACACACACACACACTCTCAGATGCATTAATGCTCTTCCTCTGCAGTCTCAGAGGCAAACATGTCTTTGGTCTGCCACCATCCCAGTTCATACTCATTGTTTCTCACAAAATGATGATGAGAAGCTTAATTTTTCAAGCATTAACATTTGCGGAGCTTATTCTTGGTCTGCGTTTTCCCTGGAACCATCTGTCCTCTGCTCGGTTGGCTCTGAAGTGGCTGTCATTTAAAGGCAGGCTCTGTCCCTGTCTGGACCCAGCACACCTCAGCAGCTGATGTGACTGATTCTGCAGACATTGAATCATTTGGACTGAGCCTGGCCTCTCTGCAGCGTCATCCCTGCTGAGGACCAGATGCAGAGACCAGGGCGTTTCATGACTGGAAATGGGCCTTTAATGTCTTCCTTGGAGTCCCAGAACAAAGGGGGTGTATGACAGCTTCATGAGTCCCGAATGCTCCAAATAGCTGCTCTTTTACAGCCTCAAAGGGACCAAAGATGTGCTGCTTGATTCACGTTTAAAGGCCAGATATGCTCATGAATACTTGAAAGCCAGAAAAGCTTGGAAATATTCAAATTATGAATAATAAATAAATATAAATAAAAAGTTTCATTGTTAAAATGGATTGAAAAGCATTTTTTATTGAAGCCCATTGGTTCTTCTAAAACAGGATCACACTACCATATATGGACAAAGAAGCGACCTCGTTTAGTGAAAGAAAAACCCAAAATGGTCACAGAAATAAATTTAACCTGAGAAAAGTTTTAATAAATGAAAATTCAATGAAAATGAGCAAATGAAGGTTAGACACAGTTTTTCACCAATGTTTCAATTTTTTTCAATTAGATTTCTAAAATCCTCACATCATTCTACCAATGAAATATGGTGCAAATTCACCTTTCACCATGGTTTCATAATGAACTCTCTGATCGGCTGTGCGACCTGCTTATGTGAGCAGTGACACTAATTTGAATCTATCTTTAATAATTTTTTTTATTCAGTTATGGTTTTTTTAATTCTTTATTTCTGGAGATGAAGCACTTTGGTTCAGATAGAACTCAGTGAACGACATCCTCTGACACGTCGTTAGCACCACTTAAACTCTTGTGTTTAAAGTTCATTCTGGTTTTCAGCCTGGCTGAAAGTCTTTCCTATGTTCGATTCTTATCTCTAACTTCACCTTCACTAGCTGCCAGGTCTCCATGGCTTCATCTGTTCCCTCTGGGAGGTGCTTTTCTCCTTCTGAAGGTGTAGGAAAACATCCATTTATGATTTTTATTCCAAACATTTGTCTTGTTTTTCTAGCCAAACCTTCATTTCTACCAATTAAAAATACTCTTTCCTGCTCCTGGCTGTCCTCTGAGATGTTTGGGAATCTGTTGTTTTTGAGGACTTGTTTAAGAGCATGATTAGCCAAACAGCAGCGAGCCGACTGAAGATGCAGGTCGAACCGGGAATCACGTTTCCACCGTCCCGTCTCAGAATAAATGAACATTAAACATCTGTCCCACGCCACTGCAGGCATGCAAAAGCCTGATTAAAAACCAGAGTTGCTCATCCCCAGTCCACTCTGCTTCATATACCCCGCTCCACCCCACCCACCCAGCTGCAGCAGAGTTTTTGTTAAACGGAGGAAAATAGAGTCTGATCAGAAAGTGAGATTAGAAAAGCAACTAAGTCTGGGCATGAAATGATTCCAGGAAAAAAATGAGAAGCATGCCAGTTTAAACAGTCAGTTTGCACCGTTTATTCATTTAGCGCCATTTAAGAATCATAACTAGATGTAACAATGTGCAGGTAAAGTAGTAGAAACAGCATCTTCAGACTAGTTTAATTCTTGCTATATTTATGTTTTTCTGCAGTTTATCCATCTTCTGTTCTGGATCAGTGGTGCAACACATTTGACCTAGTTTTGCAAATCGGTTTAAAGTTTTACACCCCTGTCCAGCAGGTGGCAGTTATACAGTAGTTTGACCATTATATAATCAAGGGCAACTAGCTTGACTTATTTTTTGATCATTCACTTTGTTTTCTTTACATTAAAAGAGAGAAATCAAAATGAAAAATATGAGTCGGGGATATAAGAGATTCAAAAGGATTTGCTAATATTTGTCCTCAGTCAGCTTGTCAACATCAGTCAGCTTTCAATAGTGTTTTTTTTATCGTTGAAAATATCCAACATTGTTTGGTAGTTTTCCATTGATAAGGTACATTAAACCTGCTGGACCAAAGAGAAGAGGGGTATATAGGTTGCACAAATCTCAACATTTGTGCCCCAATTCTAGGGTCTGCATCCTTCGATGGCTGCATGTGTAGACTGATTAAATCACACCACTTTATCTTCTCTCATATCTTCTCAGTTTACCAAGATTTAAATGTAACTTTTTTTTTGTTGCTCTTTTGGCTTTACAGATCAATGCCTCATTCTGTCATTGTTGCTAGGCAACAAAAGTTACAGTTGGGTGGGGGAGGGAACATGGATGTCTTGGTCCCATGCACATTTTACTATCCAAAAACAATGTTAGGCTACAGTACAGAGACATTCTTCGAGCACTAGGACCAAGCGGAAAACCGCAGCTCAAGCTGAAGCCTGCTTCACAGAGTTTAGACCGTGCACAAGCTCCCGATTGGCCTTTTCTTGAGTGATTGCCTGTTAAACATGCAAAGTTAGTTATATTAGAAAGTACTTGTGTCCCGCTCCACTTCGGAAATCAAAATTTGGTCCATGGGCGGGAACAGTTGAATAAGGACAGACGGTCCCAATTTAGAGCCGCTCACTTTTGACCTGCTTGTCTTTGCTGCTCCTGGATGACCCATCCTACGCAGAGCTGGTCCTTCGAAGGCTGCGGCCCCTGAATTCAGATACAGCATCCTTCCTCTGTGAAGAAAGCATTAAGCAGGGGCTCAACAGGAAGGTTCCCAGCTTCCTCTTCTGGTGCAGGTTGACGTGCCCCTGGGCAAGGCAGTTGTAGTCCACTAAAAAGTATCTAAACCAGACAGTGAGAGTTTTTATCTTCCATTTCCTGAGATGTTTCTGTTGTTAAATATCCTAAGTTTTTTTCTTTTTTTCCCCAGCAGCTGCAATGTGCAAAATCCTAACCATTAGGACCAACGTTACAGTGTTTGGTCAGGTATTATATTTCAAAGGTCTTATGCTGTGAACATTCATCCTGTAAATTCGGCCTGTTGGACCCGCCCTTCTCACACAGAGGTCAGGACATTGTAAAGATGGAAGAGAAGCATGAAGGAACACGTGGGTAATTTATATTTAATGCTGTCTCTGCAGTATTCAGCAACATATGTCCCTGATATCCTGCAGCCTCAGAGGAAATATAAAAGAAAGCTCCAGGGGTATGAATACTTCTTCAATCCACTGATCCGTCTCTGTTCTTCATGAGTGTCTTGCTTCATCATTAGAATCTTTTGAATCTTTTTTGTTGTTGTTTTTGTTTTGTGCAATTGTCCTAAAAATGTGAGAATCCAAATGTTGTTCAGTTAAATGATGCATAGATAAAAAAAACTGTATTTACATCCCAAGCATTGGCTGCGACTGTCTGATTTAACTGTAAGAAGAGGGATTATTTGAATCCTGGGAAGATTATTAATGTCAGTGGGATATGGATGAAGAAAAGACCATATGGTCGGGCTCACCAAAGGATTATGGTTTGTTGTTTGAAAGAAAAAAAACACAGCAGAGGGAAAAATAGTGACTCTTGCATTGTCAGGCCCCACGACGAGAAAGCGGCTTGGTAAAATGGTTTGGATTAGCACAGCGCGATGGAGTCCGTCTTCCCTCTGACTGTGATGCTGTATCCTCAGTCGACTCAGCGACGGGTCGGGCCTGGACTGGGGGGTTTCACATTTATCATGTTTACACAGCACTTGCTCAAATATGAGCTTTGTAGCCACTGCTCTCGTCCAACTGCCTTCAGAGGGGGCGTGACCAACCTGTCCTTCAAGGTAACGAGCCGTTAAAAACCCAAACCCAGAGTCTGATGCAGGGCAAGACTTTCACCTTTTTTATTCCACATGGTCTCTCTTGCTTTCCATTAACGACTCAAGCAGAAAACCCGAATGTTCCAACTCATAATTTATCAGTCAGGAAAGAGGCTTTCGCATGTGATGCAGAGTGAAGGAAATCATTAAAAGCACTCAGCCAATATTCTCTGCTTTATTCAAGGATCCATCAATGCAAAACTTAAGGTAAAGTCCAGTTAAGACAAAAATGCAAATCTATTTTTTAATAACCGCATGCATATTTAGAGGCTGCCACAGTATTAGCTATTACTGTGGTTGGAGGCCAGCTTTTTGTCAAGGCTTGAGAGGAGCTGGCATGTTGCTCCAAGATTTTTGCTTTAACTGTTTGCTTTTCTTGTTGGGAATCATGTAGCACAGATGGAGCGAGCAGCAGTTTGGGTCTTCTCTGCCAGCTGGACACTGCGCTCTCCTCCTCCTTTCCTTATCTTTACTAATACTGGTGCACATTAGATAACACACATCTAGGATTCAAGATCTTCCTTCCAGTGTTTAGAAAGGAAGAATGCTAAGAAACAACACTATTCTAAACCCATGAATGTTTTCAAATCTTTACAGATTCTCAATTGGATTGAGATCTGATGTTTGACGAGATTATTCTAGCCCCTGAATCTGCTCTGATTTAGGTCCTCCATCATATCTGTTGCTGGATTTTGAACCTCCAACCCAGTCTCATGTCTTTTGCAGCATCTAACAGATTTTCTTCCAGGATTCTCCTGATTTTGCGCCATCTTCACATCAACTTCACATTTAACCTGCTTCCCTGTCCCACAGCATGATGTTGCCGCCTCCATGCTTCATTATAAACAGGTTAGGTAGAGATTTCTGCTTCACGTGGCTGTTTTTTAGATTTGTTTTTTACTCATTGGTCTCAAGCTTTGCACAACTTGTGGAAAACTGTAAACAAGTCTTCTTCCATCCGTTGACCACGGCTTTCTTCCTGCCCCTTTTCAATAAAGTCCAGCTTTGGCCATAATCTTCTCTTTTGGATGTAAGGGTTTGGCGTTACCTTAGAAGACCTCTGAGAGAAACTTGCTATTCTGGACTTAATGAGTATCAGAGTAAACAAGGCTAAATACAAATGCACACCACACTTTTTACATTTCCTCCCACTTTACAGCTGTACGCCACTTTGGTGTGCAGTATAAAATCCCAATAAAAGCTTTTAAAGCGTGCGGTTGTTTGGTCGCTCAGAGCGGTGACCTCGTGGCCAGTGGGAGCCTGAAGAGGGCTGCAAATATCCGGTTGGAACTTCACAGACTGAAACCAGGGTTGCTGAGATGTTCAAAATACAGATTTTTATTATTTTTCAAGGTGCTGCAAATATAAAGAATCAATTCAGATTTGACTGAGGAATTTCCAGCATCCTTTATTCAGTCAATCTGCTAGTTGAACCCTCTCATTTCACAAAACACCCTAAAATCTCCTCACAATCTCTTCTTCTCCTTTAACTCCTAATATCTCTTTTGCTTCCTCTCCTCGTTCTTCATCTTTTTTACTGTTTCCTGTTTTCTTTCACTCTTTTGTTCCAATCATCGCTCTGTTTTCATCCATCCATCCTTTGGCCTGGCAGCTCTTCCTAACAACCCCAGCTCTGTCATTTTCTCCCGTTATAATGTGAGTGTTGGTCTCACAGCTCTGGAAAATTTTCATTTGCCCTTTATTGTTTCTCCTCTCATAAAGCATGTTTTTCCCCCCTCCATAAAACCTTCCAGCAGCTCCTTATAAATTCTTAACAAGGTGAGTTTTGGATTGTAGCTTCCAGCAGCTTCCATCCCATCATTTTCCTCTGGTGTTTGTGAGGGTTAGAATGAAACAGCGGTGGTTCCTCTGAGGTCGAAGGCGTAAAATGTCTCCTTTCTTGCTGTTTACTGGCGATAAAACACGATGCTACTGAGATCCTCTCAGAGTGTTCCTTGTAAACGTGTTGACTGAAGCACCAGGAGAACTTTTACACCCCTGTTCCTCTGATTATTTCTTCAGATTCCTTCCTTCCTCTGCACCTTTCTCGAGGACTTCCATGGCTCCAGGCTTTTCCTTAAGTGCATTTATTATGTATTTATAGACGCAGAGGACTGTTTGCTCTCTGCTTATCAACAGCCACCATGATCTCCACCCAACAATTTAGGAGAAGCAGCCCTGAGATTCCAGGACACCACAGCAGCTTCCTCCTGTCCACCCCAGTTGCTCATTCCCCTTTTCTCCTTAAATTTCCTCCAGATCTCCACCTAAGAGCTTCTGTGATTTATAATTTTCTAAGCATTCAGTGTCTCCATGGTGCCTCTGGCTTTCTCTGGTCTGTCCTGAATCCCGCGCAGCACTCACTAGTAACTCCTGTCTCCCCTTCTGCGTGCATCACTGTGGCTTTGACGTATGCTCTGTAATCTGCACAGATTTGCTTGCAGTAAATGAGACGTTTAAAGTCACCCACCGTGAAGCCAGATTATATTTCTACGCAACTATTATTTTCTTTATTTTTTTTGTTTTTGCAACAGTCTGACTTTGAGCAAAAACGGTGTCACTGCGAGTTGGAACGTGTCAGACTGGCATGTCACCACCCTCTCCGCCAGCCAGCAAACAGTGTAATTAGACTAATTGTCTTGGCAATAAATTTGAATCCAGACATGAAAGAATTTGAAGGGGGTTGCATTACTAATTACTCACGCAGTTTGCAGCCCGTGTTCAGAGTAGCGCAACAAAGAAATGGGTTTAATGCCGGGGAGTGGCGCAGTGGTGGATAGTGGGTAATTTTAAGCTAGAATTGATTAAAGAAACTCACAAGTTGAGGCATAGTTAAATTAAATTGTGCACAGCGGGGCCAAGATATAAAAAGCCCCTTGCTATTTTTTTCTGTGGTAAAGCATGTGACTTGGAAATAAAAGGGAGAAAAAAGGGCGGTTCAGCTCCTCTCGGCCTGGCTGTCAGTCATTTCTGACGAGGCACCGCAGGTGAGGCCAAAATATTCCTCATTACCTCTTAATGGTTTATTTAATATTTAATATACTTGGAATTATTCCAAAGAAAATGCATTAATTAGCATTTTTATCATGTGGCTGTGTTTTAATCAAACCCACACAGCAAAACGTAAGTGAAACCTCTCAGTCCAGCAGAATTGTTCTGAATAAAAACTGAAATAATCTCCTGCTGATAGCAGTAGAAGAACAGCAGTGTTTTTCTGACGAGCTTCCTTCATCTGGAACGCCAATATTTACACAATAAAAACCACTATGGTTATTGTTTCTATTGAGAACATTAAAGCAGCTAGTATTTCTACTGCACCCATCGCCACTTATTTAAGGAATTTTTCTTATCCTTTTTTTGAATGAGGTAATAACCTCTAAAAGAAGCATGCATATTTCAGTTCTGATTATTTTTAAGTCATCTGGATAATGAATTTAAAGTGTGTATTTAAGTCAACAGAGGATGTATAAATCCAAACCTTTCGATAAATATAAAGCCAGAGTATAAGGATGGTCACTGAAACTAAATAGCCAAGGATTAACATACAAAGAAAAAGACTTTATTTTGCTTTTTTTTTCATTTAAATATTTAGAAATATTTGTGTTTGTTTTTTGTGTTTTTTTGCTTCATATAAGCAAACTCATATTTGGCAGGGGTCGGTAGTACTTACATTTAGGTGTGTGAAAATTAGAAAAAAAGTACTTTTAGGATTAGGATTACTGTGCTGTACTTTTACTTTTACTTAAGTAATATTCTTGTAAAGTATCGCTACTCCTACTTGAGTAAAATCTCTGACTACTCTGTCCTCTGTCAGTAATTTGGACTATTCCAAAATCAGGTAAACCTACAGTAAACAGTAACAGTGGATGATTGTTACTCTGTTCTAGCATATTTTGTTCTCATTGTAAGGATTGGTTTTCTAAGTTTTATGTTAATAAAACTCTGCATGACTTTGTTCTTTTATATTTATGACAATTTTTTTGTATTCTTTATGCATCTGATTCCTTAAAATTCCAGAACTTGCACATAAAGTCTGTTTGCCAGCATCAATTATACACACTAAAGGTATAGTGGAGGATTTTTTTCTAATGTTTTAAAAGTCTTTAATTCCACTTCCATTTAATAAATCATTCATTAACTTTTCATTTACACACTGAAGGAGATGCTTCAGTGTGAAACCAGTCTGATAACAAATCACCAGCACTGACTCTTGGATGCTTTTCTTTCTTTTAAGTCCAAAGCCTCGGGAAATGAGGAGAATCCATTAGCTGAATGCTTTCCACCCCCTCCGCCCCCCCAGCCTTGCCCCCGTGGGCCTGATGATGAGGGCGAAGGAAATGGCCAGGCATTAATGGCAGCTTTCATTACCCTGCTGTCACTAATGCAGCCCACATGAAAGACAAGACGAGGACAGGGAAGGACTTCAGCCCCAAACAGGAGCAATCTGGTGGCTTCCACATGTAGCCCAGTCTGGGATCACTGATCTTCTCCATTACTGGGAGTTTGTTGATGAAGACTGACTGGTTTCCAGAGCAGGGATGATGTGTGGATGTGGTTCCAGCAGGGAAGGCTTTGGGATACACAGAGCATTGGTGGCCCACATGATGTGGTAGATCCACCTGATCCAAGAAGTATTTTGTTGGAGCTTTCTTAGAAACTAGAACTAGCCTCTTCTTTTATGACTTAAGTAGAACAACAGCTGAGGCTTAGTTCACTGAAGGAATAACATGTGCACTTCTGCATAGATTTAGCGCTTTAAAGTTTTCTTTGCAGATTTTCTAACTTTTTCTCACAATTAACTGTTATGTTGGGTTTTTATTTTTCATGCATGCAACTGCAGTTCCTCTAGAGTCACCGTTGGCTTATTAGCTCCTTCTCTGATTAATGCTATGCTTCTCCATTCTTGGTCTAGAGTCTAGAGTGACGTCCATGTTTGGTAGGTCAGCAGGTGGTCCATCCTCTCCATGTCCAGGTGATGCATTGAGTTCAAAATGTTAAAACCTCGATAAAATAAAGTGTAAATTATGGTGTTAACAGGTTTACATGTGGAAAATTTTAAGAATCTCCATATGCACAGTGTATTATTATGTGTTGCATGGATTTGGTCAAACCAGTTAAGGGTCAGTTGTCTGTTTTCTTTTGTTTTTTTTTTATTGTTTTTTTTTTAATTGAATGAGCATATAAATTTCTATCATTCCAGCCATCTTGGATTCTGACATTTATTTACATTTTCCTATGTCCGGTTCCCCCAGCTCCTTCATTAAAAGCATCTCAAAGTAGTTGATATTTTACCAGTTTTTCCGAATTTGCTAAGATTATTGACGCTTGAAACACTGTTGATGGAGCAAAGAGGAGAACATAAAGTTCTGATCCAAAGAGCTGCAGGAAATCTCCGTCCAGACAGACAGTGGTCTAAACCTGCAGGGAGGAGAATTTATCCTCCTCACGGTTTCTGGATATATTGTTCTGTTTGAAGAATATAATTCTGATAAGTTTTTAGCATGATGTTGCTCAAAGCACATTTTTTACAACTTTATTTAAAGGACAGAGGTTATGCTCTTTGAATGGCCCCGTTCTTTTTTTTGCAACAAAGGCTGAGTGCAGCCTGTGCTTAATGAAGCTCAATGGGTCACGCTGCTGACCCGATTAGCCTCGGTTGTGATGTTCTTTGTCGATCAGCCACATCCAGCCTACCGGAGCTCTGGGGATGAATGTTGATTTCTATCTTTTAAGGATGAAAGTATTTTTTCTATGTGTAGAACTTGATTTTTTTCCTACTTCTGGGTTCTGGGTCCTTCCATTCTGCTGTCAGAGCCAGCCGAGGCCTTGCTGAGCTGAGCCGATGCAACAACTGCAGCTTATGTCTGCAAGAGCTTTTTCTGCCTTTGGAAATGAATCGTCTCTCAACGGAAACATCTCTGCTATTCTCCTCTCCTTTCATCCTCTCATAATTCTATTAGAACGTCCTATTCAAGAGCAGCCCGATAAGTCCGCTGCACAACGAGCGTCGTGATGGAGAGGTTCTTCGGAGGTTTGGGTGGCACTGAGTCAGAGCATTGTTCTGAGTGGTGTCTCCGCTCGCTGCAGTCACTATTAGTAACGTAAGCGCTAAGATGAAAGGCGCCATGAAAGGTGCCTGTTTATGCTTCTATGATCTAGTTCAGCTAGATATGGTATCATGCATTTGGATCAACGCCAAATACAAAGCCTTGAAAATACAATTACATTTTGAGTTTTAGTTTAAATGTTTATTTACAGCCTGTTTCAGTGGGGTTTAACAGATCAACACAAACTGTGAGGAGGAAGGAAACGGTTTTAACCTTTAAGATGTGAAAACCTCTGTTTGAAGCCTTTCTACGCATCACCAGATGCAAATGTGAAATCAGAGCCATGCATGAGCTGCCACTGTGCGTGTCTGTCGCTGATTATCACTGAGATACTTTGCAGTATTGTCAAATAAGTGAAATTCTGTTTGAAGAATACCTGCTTGGTCAGGAGTAGCATGTCTGGGTGAAGGAAAGTTTCACCAACAAGTCATGAAACTGTGTGTTTAGGTGTGCAGTCAAACAAAGGTCAGCAGGGAGAGATGGAAACGGGAGGAGACAGGTGCTGAGGGCTTGAAGGACGGATGTTGTCTCCCTTTGATCTAAGGATGCTAACGTCTTTGTTCCAACATCTTTCTTTTTAAATAAGCGACTGGAATGAAAAGGGAAGAACGTGATGATAAAAAGTTCTGGCCTGCCTGTGTTCCCGCCTGGTTATAGGCAGGGTCAAAGACAGACAACCGGGGAACTACTGGCTGAGAAAAGAACCGTGCTACAGAAAACCAATAATTAGCTGTTAATGATGCTGAGGTAGAAAGAACATCAAAGCCTTTGGGTTTTCATCTGAATGTTTTAGATGCATTCTGCTGATCTCCTCTCCCAACAGAGATGAGGAGATGCTTCATGTGAAGGCCATGGTTTAAAGTATTGACCTCCGGTTCAACATGAACTGAAGCCACAAGGAGCTGAATGTCCTCCTCTTTTCTTTCCTTCAACCAGTCTAATTGAGGATATTTTCTAAAGGTCCTTGTTTTGTATTTAATTGTAGATCGTAGCTTGCTGCTGCCATGCCGAAGCTGTTCATTGATGTCACTTCCTCTGTAAAAATGTTTAAAATTCTCCCCATAATACTCTTTCCCAAACCAGACAGTAGCTTTCATTTTAATATCATCTTGTTTCTTCATACCTTTGATCATTCCAGTCTCTTCCGTATTGAGAGCTATTAAAGTGATCCCACAGCATGATGGAACCCCCATCATGTTTAACTTATAATATTTTGGTTTATGAAATATCAGGAAGTTTGTTTTTTACTATTAAGTATCGGTTTGACAAGTTTAATTAAATCCTTTCATTTGGTTTGATTTTTACACATGTACTTTTATTTCAAGGGTGTCTAAATTTTTGTAAAAAAATATAATTTGATCTGTGTGAAAATGTTTTTAGCTGACCTATGGAAGTATTTATGTGTCAATTGTTTATTTTTCTTTAATTCTTCATTTAAAAAAAAGCTAAGATAGACACCAGATGACGGCTCCTACAGCAGGGCGGCCTGACTTATTTTCTGAATAAATTAGGTTGATCTCTTCTAAATTTGAGAGATAGAGCATTGAGACCAAGGTGGTCCTCTGATTATTTAAACAAAAAGAAGAAACATGAAGTAATTAACTCATTCCAGCTGCAGTAAAACATTTTATTTTGACAGAACATGACTTTGTTTTTTATCTTTGTACAAATAAAATATTGTGGATTCAATTGTGGCCATATGTGTGTGTTAGAAGTGGGGTTGGTGCATGTCTCAGGTGGACCGTGCTGAGAAAGGCTGGTCATTGTTGACGCAAGGAGAACTCAGAGGATCTGCATCAATCATGTCACCAGAAATCAACATGCTTGTTAGTCAGAGTCTGTAGGTTTGTGTGTGTGTGTGTGTGATTCACCTTTTGGTCCAAGACGGGTTTTTACTGGACCAGGAGGGTCGATAGATCGATGCTGAGTGGAAGGCACACTCAGCAGAGCCAGAATAGCACTTGAAAGGCCACGGCAATCAGTCTTAGCCAAAGCCTGTCCCCTAATCATCCAGCAGAGATTTTTATTGTGAATGGAGGCAATTTCCTCTGAGCCTGGCACTTGAGCACTTCCACTGAAGTCAAATGTGCACCAATTACGAGTACGGATAATTGAAAGTGCTTTGCATTCAGTCTTATAACTGTATTGTGTTCTGACTGATACCCTCCCTTTAATATTTAAAAACTACAGCTTTCATAAATATTAAAGCTGCTGATAAAAATCTGGAAAGGTGAAGTTCCTGTTTTGTCACGTTGTTCCGCTCTCTTGTTTCTGTCAGTGCTCTGCATTATGAAGCTCAGTTTCAG
Source organism: Cyprinodon variegatus (assembly GCF_000732505.1). Taxonomy (NCBI): domain Eukaryota; kingdom Metazoa; phylum Chordata; class Actinopteri; order Cyprinodontiformes; family Cyprinodontidae; genus Cyprinodon; species Cyprinodon variegatus. The sequence goes on from NW_015150599.1 coordinate 594,814, forward strand.
CTGTAATAAAGTTACTTATCTATAATTGATCATAAAGCAGCTGTAAATGGTGTTTGCTTTCATTTCAAAAAAAGTGATGTCTGGTAGGTGATTTTAGCTGCAGTTCATTTACTCAATGCCTTTTCATTTAATTACAGTAAACACTAAATAGTTGTGTTTTACATCAACGTCTGGTACAGAGTTCGATCCACCAGGCCTTCTTTTTACCCTTCACCATATTCTTTCATGTCAAAAACATATATTTGATCAGACACTCTCATTCATTTCATTGTTATTCTCAATCTTCAATGAATAATCATTGTTTAAATATCTTATTGTATGCCGTTCCAGCAAAGAACCAGCACTTTCTGCAGAGGGTAAAAAGGTGAGCGTCCAAAGTAAACACTGATTGTCCAGCCTTTAGGTTCAGCTCTTGTTCAGACTTTGTGAAACCTTGTCGAGAAGATCTCCTCTGAATCCGATGCCTATCTCATCCAGGAAGGTCAGTGTCTGCCTCAAGCGGAGGACATTAGCTGTCTTGGTGTCTGTCCACGATTGATGGCGGGATGGTAGACGAGGTAATGAGACAGATTGGGTCCTTATCGTCAGCAAGGTGGGCGCTGCTCCGCTTTACAACTGGAGAAAATGCAGAGCATCTGAGCTAAGCTTTTGATCAACTTGTCTGTCGGAATATAAACCCTCTGCATTGGTTATGAGATCATGAATAAAACAACGACGTCCCCGATATAAGAGGATGAAATATGCATCGTTGGCTGGCGAGGCACTGATGGGTGAGGAGCTGCATCATCTCCATGTCAGAGGAAGTCAGCTGGGGTGGTATATGGTGTATTTCTCCTTGATCCTCTGGGAGGAGCCCATTGGAGAGACCTAGAACATGTTCCTGGTTCTAAGCGCGCCTTTGGCTCTATTTGTTATCAGTGACAAAGCACTAATCTTGCTGAGGTGTCATATAAACATGACCTCCCATATAACCTCTTCCTCATGCATGACAGTAAATACATACGATTCTTTGAGTTCTCCTTCCTGATGTCAAGCTGAGTAGAGGTTTGTAGAGGACTCAAACGCAGAGACGGAGGCATAGAGTCTAACACGGATCATCTCAGTAACCCAGCATAATGGTGGCAGCATCATGCTGTGTTAAACTGGACTAGACTGAACACTGAGGCTCTCTACAAGAAAGGTCAGAGCAGAATCTTCATGCTGAGGAGACCGAAGTCTTTTGGGGTGCATGGAGCGCTCCTAAAGACCTTCTATGTGGCATCAACCATCTTCTGTGGAGCTGTCTGTTGGAGAAGTGGCTTATCTCTAGCTGAGAGAAAACGGCTGAATAAGCTGATCAGGAAGGCCAACTCTGTGATTGGATGTCCTCTGGACTCAGAATCAGAATCAAGTTTATTGCCAAGTAGGTTTGCACTTACAAGGAATTTGACTTGGTGTTGTTGGTGCAGACAAAAAACAAAATAAGATAGAATATATATATATAAATATATATATATATATATATATATACACAGAAGCTATATACACACAGTAGACTGTGCGTTAATGTCACGCAGAAATCCTGAATGGGGGAGAGAAACATTGTCCAGTGTCACGGGCGGCTCTTGGCCTTGTTGATAAGGCCGGTAGCAGATGGGAAAAAAATGTTTTTGTGACGGGAGGTTCTGGTCCTGATGAACCGCAGCCTCCTGCCAGAGGGAAGTGTCTGAAATAATCTGTGACTGGGGTGCGAGGGATCAGCCACAATCTTCTCTGCACGCCTCAGAGTCCTGGAGGCGTGCAGCTCCTGGAGAGATTGAAGCCAATCAACTTCTCTGCAGACCGGATGACCTGCTGCAGTCTGCTCTTGTCCTTAGCGGTGGCAAGATGGTGATGGAGGAAGTGAGGATGGACTCAATGATGGAGGAGTAGAACTGCACCATCATTGTCCTGGGCAGGTTGAATTTCTTCAGCTGCCGCAGGAAGTACATCCTCTGTTGGGCTTTTTTGGTGAGGGAGTTGATGTTCAGCTCCCACTTTAGGTCCTGGGAGATGATAGTTCCCAGGAAGCGGAAAGACTCCACAGTGTCAATGGTGGAGTCACAGAGGGTGATGGGGGCAGCTGGGGCTGCACTCTTTCTGAAGTCCACAACCAACTCCACTGTTTTTAGAGCGTTTTCAGTGCAGGAGGCGGGGGAAAAAAGTATCCTAAATATATTAACCTCTCTGTTGGATAATGTTTCCCACCCCATGCATGAAGCTGATCCATAATTGTAGAGCTCCTTCAGTGACAGACTGCTGCATCCTAAATGCACCAGGGAGCAATGTCACAGATCCTTCCTCCCAACAGCTGTAAGATGACAATAAGTTGTTACTGTACATTCATGCTGATTTTTGCTCAGTTTCTGTCTCAGTCAGTGAAATAACATGCTACTGTGTTTTTTTTTTTTTTTTTTTTTTTTGTACATCTCTGGTGTTGCTGCTATTTCCCACATATCCATTCCTGTAAAAACGTCCACAGCTGTTATTGTTTTTATTCTCCAGATACAGAGTATTATAGTGTGAAAACACTATTCAGTACAATACTCCATAGTTACAATACTCTGTTTTATTTTCTATCTGTTATTTTTAAAAGCTTTTCCTAAGGTGCACATTGTGTGACCACTTCTACTTTAACCTTTTCTGCTGTAAACATCACAATTTTCCCATTGTGGGACAATCTATTCTATTCTATGCTAAAGCAACAGCATCTTTAAAAAAAAATGTTTTAAACTTGCTGGTTCAGGATGACTGTTTGTTTGCTTCTATCTCAATTTATTAATCATATTTTGATTCTGTTTTTTTTTTTCCTTTTTTTTGTTAGTTGACAGGAATAATCTTTTTCTTTTGGGATGGTTGAGATCGAAGCATGTTTTTATGTTCGAATGGCCTAGTCAAAGCCCAGACCTCATTTCTACTGAGAATCTGAAATAACATTTTAGGAGTGATGTTCAGAGCAGCCCTCCATCGCATCGGCCTGAGCTGGAGCTGCTGTCGAAGCATAAACCTTCATTCGTCCATGTTTGCAGCTGGTAGAATGAGACTAGAATGACTTGATCCCTTTTAGAAACAGATCAGAAAACAGTTAATCTTAAATCAGTTGCCTAAGATAAAAAAATATATATATATCTTGATGTACATCCTTGAGCATAAAGGAGGTTGCTCCATCCATCTATTCATCCATCTCTCAGCGTTTCAAGGTAAGAGGAGCGGCGTTGGGTGTTTTGTAACACATAATTGCATTTTCAAGCTCTATTTCTAATCGAAGAAAATTTAATTACACTTGGAGCCCTTCCTGATTTCCTGTCTGCTTTGATGGATTCAAAATGACCGTGTGCTTCCAAGGAAATTTCCAAAGCTGCAGGGAGGACTCCTGTGGTGCTCTGTGGCTGTCATGCCTCCTGCAGCAGCCATCTGTTCAGGGCAGCACATCCAGTTGTTGACACACAGATACAAGGTCGGAGAAAGAATCTTGCAGGAGATAGAGGTCCTGAGATAAGAGGAGGTGTTGATTTAGGGTGTGAGCTGTTTGGAGGAAGCACCCTGATAAAGACGCAGAGGCAGATGTACATTTATCTGGGATAAGGTCTGGATGATGTCTCTATCTTTATGGTTGGTTTGTCTTATGTACAATGTGGGGCACCTTTCCAGCAGGAGCGGAAGAGGAGGCGGTGCATTTACAGGCATGCAAAACCACAATAGGATGAATGAAAACATAATGAAGCATGAGTCTGTAACTAATGGTGCACACGTTTCTGTCCCTTGTTTCCTGCCGTCGTCTTAATAAGCCTCTCACTGCCAATCTAGCTGAGCATCCTTCCTCCCTCCTCCTGCTCCACCTTCATCCTCTTAAAGCCGACGCTCCTCACAGCGCCTTGCTGTAAACCTCATTGAGAATAGCAGGGATTTCCAATGACTTTCATTTAGGCGCATTTTGTGTAAAAGCAGAGGTGTCTCTTTGAAGCTGTAGATAGCAGAAGAAAACCGGATATTCATTCAGGATGGCTGCATTTACATGCAGGTCTGGGACTGAATTGGGAAACCTGAAACAAAAAGAAAGTTTCTTGAAAAGAAATCATGTGCAGAGTGGTTGTTTTAGAAGGGTCAATCTAAACCAACCTGAGCTGCAGAGCTTCTTGTTATGTGTGTTAATGCATCGAAGGGAGAGACGTGCAGAATGAGCTCTGCTAGCAGCGAACAGCTGTCTTTCTGGGTGTCAGCTCTATAGGATCTGACGGCATGAGGAAGATGAAGAGTCCCTGCATTGCCTGGAGACCTACGACAGCCGTCACATTTCCAAACTGAGACGCACAGAGCTAAAGCAACACACACACCTGAGCGGGTGTGTGAAATTTACTCCCAGAGCCTTTGGGTGTGTGCGGTGGGCTCGTTAAAAAGTCCCCTGACTGAAGTTTTTACTGCCTCACTTATTCCCCTCTGCACAGACAGGCAGATGTTTCCAGGCTCAAAAGTAAATTGCTGTTTTTTTGAGATTTTTTGAGCCTGCAAACAGATTATTAACTTTAACAAAAAACTTTTATCACCGTTTGATCAAATGAGCAGCATCCTCAGGAGCCGCATCATGTAGACATCCGTCATCTTTATTGCTTTCTTTCCAACTTTTCTACCTGCCAGTAGCAGCTGGCTGATCAGCAGCTAACTAGCTTGTATGTTTTCCTGTGTTCCAATAATCAAAATTGTTTTTTTCTGGTGCTGGTTTTAAATTAGAGTTGGTCCTTCAGTCAGAACCATGAGGTTCGCAGCCCCAGAAATCTAATATTTGTTACGATCAGAACCACAGCGCCCCCTGTAGTTTCTATCAGGTAAAAATGTGCTGCTAAAACTTAAAGTGGATTGCTCCAATTATTTTAAACTTTTTAGTTATTACCTTTGCCAGCAAGATTATGCTTTTCGGATGTGTTTGTTTATCCTTTAGCAAGATTACCTGAACGGTTTTTAATGAAATTTTTACGAGAGATGCACCTGATGCCAAGGAACACTTCATTAAATTTTGGTGATGATACAGATAATAATCTGTATTTTTACATGGTTCTTTAACATTATTAGGTGTTTATTTAGTATCAGTTCCCCACTAAACCAGAGGGTGGCAGCAGTGAGTATTGACTGCTACAGCATTGGACTCAAAAAGACAAAAATAAAAAAAACACAAGAAAGGGGAGCCATGCCTCTCTCAATGTCTTGTTCTGCTGTTCACAGAAGAAGTTAGAGTGAATTGAACAGAACAGACACCAGAGGCTGCAGGCTCACCCTGTGCGGAACTTATGAATTTATTTTAAAGAAGGATCAATTGAAAAGTTATGAACGTTTTTAAATGGATTCTTTACCAGATGCACACCTTGTGCCAAGGAACAATTCATTAGGATTTCGTAAAGATCCAGATGATGTGCGAGTTTTAGCTATAGGGTAAGTCACAATATGGGGAAGAAGTTTTTGCATGGCAGAGGTTTGCAAGGTCTCAGAGAGCTTTTTTAGTTTCTCTTATTAAAGAGGCACAATAGCTGGTGGCTATTTTACTCAGATCAACATGAATACTTTTAACTTGTGCAGCATGTATTCTTGATTTTACCATTTTGAAGATTAAAAAGAGAAATTAAACTATTTGCAATGTGATGCTGATATCCCTAGGAATCAGTAAGTTTTCAAATAATAATTTAAGGTCCCTTAAATCAACTGAAACAAGTTTTTTAGTCAGTTGTTTTTTTCCCCATTACTTGTTCCTTAGATTTTCAAATATTTGCATATATACAGAATATTCACACCTATTAGGGGATACATGGAGTATTTATATTTTGATTAAAAAGGTTGAAATAAATAACAGATATTCTTCCTGCTTCTAATCTTTTATTTATCTCTTCAGTCCATTCTCTTCTGTTTCTCCTGTTTATTCCTCTGATCCCATCGTTAGAAACAGTCTCTCTCAGCTTCCAGCCCTCTGCTTGATATCGTCTTTCATTGAGGTTGTTATGGTGATTTTTATTTTTAATTGACCCATAAATGAGATTTGCTGTAAAACATTGCAGCCCCACCTGGCAGCTCAACACCTCCCTCTTGAGGTTTAGGAAAACCTCTTTTAGAAGACTCCTATACTCTGATTGTGTGTTTGCACGCCGCAGCGTACGTGTTGGGCGCGTGCACGGCGTCACTCTCACTTTGCCATGCCCGTGAGTTTGACGGATGATGTGTGACAAGTGTGTGGAGTCAGCCCTTTGGTGGGAACCCGCTGGGGCTCCAGGATGCCCTTGTCCTCTTAGATTTTACAGCATATCTCTTTCTTCCCCCCTGCTCTGCAGATCTGCTGTGCTTTGGCCTGCGACCAAAGGCCTTTTGGTGATCGATTGACTTTGAAACTACATAAAACATCCTCTGTCTGCTTTATCCAAATGTGCAGCGGAACTCTCCCTCTTTCCTTCTTTTTTTGGGTGAAATGAAACAACATTTCCATTATGCTTTTTGTTTCTGTAATGCAGCTCCGCTCCAGATGAAACAGAATGGTGGAGCGTGAGCAGAGCTCGTTCAGGACCGTGACAAAAAAGAAAAAGGAGAAATGAACAGAGAAAACTGGAGCATGGATAATGAGTTGTAGGGAGATGACGGGCAGAGAAAAGCTTTGTGTGTAACATCGCAACTTTTCAATTGTTCTCCATAATGAAAGACTTCGTCCCACTGGGACAGAAACACGGTTCATCAGCTTGAACAACCGCTTCCGGAACATGTTGTTATTTAGACTCCATTTATTATTTAACACAGAACAACATTAAAGATCCCACACCTGTATAGCTGTATCTTAGCAATAACAATATATCAGATAGTAGTTGCTCTATGACAGTCATTGAAGTGGAAAAAGTGGAATTCAGTGGAGATCCTCCCTTGCTGAACTCCTCTGTTCCTCAAGTGATCAAGCAGTACAACTCCTCACTTTGGGGAAAGAAGAGGTGATAGGAAGAGGGGCAAGGGTCAGCACCCCCCACCTTTGACATCTTGTGCAAAACATAACCTATAATCACTCATGTGCAATGACACATGCCAACTGCTTTGCAGTCTGTATAATTCTCATTTATTTATATGGTCAGTACATTTCCACACTGCAAGAGCAATAATCCAAGTCAATTACTGTGTAGGCTTTCCTTAGCTGTTTACTGTGCAGATATTTTTATATCTAAAGGAAACATATTCCAGATGATTAAAACTTTTTGTGCTCTTTTAATCATTCTTAATATTGTCTGTTGAATTTTTATCTTTAATGGCGTCTTGCTTTAAGTCTGCCCTTTGTACACTACGTATATAAGCTACTTGAACCAGAATTTTCCTAAGGAATCAATCTCAAGGGATAAATAAAGTTGAGTCTATTTAATCCAGCCAGGGTTGGGTTGAATCGAATAGAACCTTTTTAACCACATGAAGTAGACTAAAAGCTCTGGAAAAGCACAGGCAAGTGTATCAAGACTGGGAGATGATAATGCCCTTTGGATGGACTTTGGATTCAATTAATATTCTCCTTTCACCTAATTTTCTTTTCGACTGCGTGAACACAGTGTGCAACATTCTGAGACTCCTTGTTTGGACATCAGGGACTGTCTGGTGGTCAACTGTAGACCAGAATACAGCATTTCTCCGTTTAAATCCTTCCCTCATTATTATAAAGTTATTGTCAAATATTATGAGACACTAGTGAATTATTCCTATTAAAATATGTTAATTAAATCTGTAAAATATGTGACTTTCATTCTTTTTTTTATTGAGAAACAGACTTTTTGAGTATACTTTTGTTTGGTTTGCTGCTGGACTGAGATGATGTATGATTTCTTTTTCTCGTGCAATCTTTTTTTGTTTTGTTTGTTTGCATCATCATGGAGGTTTTTCCACAGTGGGTTGACTGCATTAGAACAGCCTCTGTCCTCCTCACATGAAGGTGGTGACCAAGCAGGATTCAGTTAGTATGAGTGTCAGGACTAATGTGACTCAAGGGGTGGATGATGGTACCACCAGCTGCAGCTGCTCCTCAGAACAGGCCCCACATCACATCGTGATCCGCCTGAGCTTTTTGGGCATCGTTAGCTGGCTGATGCGGCCGCCTCCACACAGAATAACACCTCCAGCATCCATCCTTTATTGCAGCTGCACGATGTCTCTCAGCGACGTCCTTTAACTTGTCTACATTTGTTCAGTTGGAAGAAAAACAAATAATAGCATTAAAAAACTGGAGGGCTTTTTTTTCCATCTTCACACCAATGTTTTATCCTTTGGGTTAATTTCCTGCTAGGCTCACAGGTGGATTTCCAAAATGGCGTCGCTCCTATTCAGCTCTGAGTTTTTCCACACAGCTGTGTGTTTGCAGAGGCTGCTGAGGGCCCCTCAGAGCAAAGAGCGGAGCCAAGAAACTGTCTGGCCACCAACAGTAAACTATGTGTTTACAGCAGGGCCAGGGTCACTCTGGGCACGCTCAGTTCACCTGCCTGCGATGATAAAGGGGCTGATGTCAGTACAGACAGGCAACTTAAACATGAAGGAGCAGAGAAGTGAGATTCATGCAGCTTTTTATGAGAAATCTGCTCTTTATTCAGCAAAAAATATAAATCCAGCTACAAATCTGTAAATACAGTATTTTTAATCTCCAAAGAGAGGAGGAGCTCCCTACGTCCCTCTTCGTGTTCACCTTGGGTTCAAACATTAATAGACCTTGTATGGGGTCCTTATATTCGCCCACTGAGCTCCTGAAACGGATGTATTCAATAGGAGGCATTTCCAGTAATCAGGAGTAAAAAAAACAGAAATTAAGAAACACTTCAAGGGCAGATTCATTGTTTTTACTGAGTGATATGAAGAATTAACCCGAAATAACATCTATATTCATAATATTTATGTAAAAAGTTGAGTTATATAATATCATATTTGCCTGTTGGGAAAAAATACCAATTTAATTAAATCATTAAGTAAAAATATTCATTATTATTTAATTTTACTTTATTTTTAGAAATGATATAGATAGTAGTGACCTCACTGTCTTATATCGTCCTTGTTGGATGCTTTTTCAGTTGTTACATGACCTCCTTGTTATTGTTGTTATGCAGGGGAACCAACTCGATGTCCTCTTCCTCGCTGGCTTCTATTTATTCTCTTTTTTAACCTCAGAGTTGTTTTTGTCACTTTATTCTGCCTCTTTTCTTCGTTTCCTCCTCTATCTGCTCTCTCTTTTTTTTCTCCCTCATCCTCTCCCTGTCAGCAGGGGGTGTAATGCCACGCTCTAAATAACTTTATTGACATCCCAATCGGTTGTGGATAACAGCAATTATCCCAGCCCTTTTTTTTCTATGTGCTTCCTTGCTGGTGGGGAGCAGGCGCACTTTAAAACCAGCTGTCAAACACAAACACGCTCCTATTTTTAACATGTTTGCTCTGACTTTCACTCCTGTTTTGATAGAAAAGCAGAGATGGAGAGCATGTGCACTTAGGAACCGTCTTTAACAGGCTTTCTGGAGCATGAAGAGGCTTACTGTGGTTTTCTCCCCTCCTATACAGGGAGAGCAATGTAGCAAGACTATGTGAAGTTGGCTTCTTTAAAGCTGAGTGGCCGTAACTCATTGCGCTAGAATGTTTGCTCTCTCTTATCCTCTAACAAATCTCCATGGTTACGCTTCTTTGCAGAGAGCAAGGTCATGAAATACTGAGTTAAAGCTCCAACCATCGAGCGTTTTTGTCAGCAGAGGATTAGTTTTTCCACCTGATGAAGTCACATTCTCTACATGTTTCTGTAAAAAGCAGAGCAAAAGCTGCAGGTTATGTTATTTCCAGTAACACCAGAAAATATTTCTAATTTTGTCTCTTTCCTGCAAAAATGGAGTCTGCATGATAAACAGAACAATGTGTGAGTTAGTAACAGTGATGTGAGGTTATGCTTAAAACACAAGAAAAGCTTTATGGTTAAATCTGAGAAGTTTGTTGAGGTTCTTCATGACGTGGCGTCTTTGAGGAGAATGACACTCCAACTAACACTGGATCAAATTTGGACCCAACAAAAATCGGGTTGTCTGATGTAGCAATAGGAACACATTGAAGCCATTTGAGCCACGCAGACCGCTGGTGATTCTACACCACACTGACTCTGTCTGGAAGACCAATAGTCGCTGGGGGGTCTGTTCTGGTCAGACCCACCGGTACAATGCAACATGATGGGAAGATGTTGACTAAGACAAGAATTTAAAAATTCTGTTAAAGTAAAAAAAAAGTTGGTCTATAATTGAAACTAGAATGTTCCCTCCCCATATGATTAATTTTCAGTCTTTCTTTTTTTTAACTCACAGTGCAGCTTGTGTTTGTTAACCTGCTTTTTAACGCTTCAGCTCAAGATTTTTCATATGTGAATACTTGATGTTTCAAGACTAGTGACCCATTAATGGAGTTTGTTAGTAGTTTTAAGAGGCCTTTACAGGCAGGAGCCCTATCTGACTTGGGCAAATAATGTGGAGATGCGTCAACAGCGCTACAATCATTGTTGTCTGAATAGCAGTGGCAGTAATGAAGGAGAAAGCAAGAGGAAGGAGAATCCGTCCTATCAGTAGTTTATCCAGCATAATGACCTTCCAACATATCTGGTGCTTAGGAGCTACATGGGTTACAGCCCAACGCAGTTTAACAAAAATACATCCTGTCTTCCGATGTTGAGCCTATAGTGTGGAGCACTTGCAAATGTACACACCCTCATATGTTTTGGGTTCTATAATGAAGAGCTATATTTGTGTGTCTTGTGTTTTTGTAGAAATAGGTAGAGCTTATTCCAACAACTAAAGAGGCGGCAAATTGCATGTGTAATTGTTTTTTTTTTTTAGTATTTGTGATAAGAGGGTGTGTTTTAGGTTATATGTTGCTTTACAAATGTTAAGACATGCAAAACAATTTGGTTCAACCTATTTAAATTAGCAGATTGTTCTAATGGCAGTTTGAGAGCAAAAGAAAGATGAGGTTCTAAGCCATGTACTTGGAAGCAATAAGTATACTTCTAAACAATATTGAGCACTTTAGGTAGGTAGCCTAAACTCTACAGCCTAAATGATAAGTATCTCTAAATGCTCTTAATGGAAGTCTAAATGCTTTTTTAAATTATTTTGTTTTTCTTTCTGCCAAATATTTATTTCACAAAATTAGATGGACATCTCTCAAAAGATAATAAAAAAGGCATAAGAAGTATCAATTTGCATTAAAATTAGTTTTGTCATTAAATTAAAATTAAAAGATTAACTTTTTTTTTTACTTAAATGATGTTATTTGTATTTCATCAACATCAAACATCTTTCGTCATGTCTTGCTGGCCCTCCTTACCATCACCCTAATATTCAGCTCCATTCAAAGCATCAGGACTCTGGCTGGGCTGCTCTACAGTTACAAGAAAGTAATACTTTTAGCATTTTCTGGCCTAACGGTATTTAATATTTAATTGTGGCAAAAACATTTTAATAAACCGGTTTTAGCGAGGCTTAGCATCTAGAACCAAATCTCATCAATGATTTCATAGACATGGAGACCCATCTGTGGAAGTTTACCAGTGAAATCTCCTTTTATTACAAAATAATCAAATAGAGTGAGTGAATTCTGTTTGTTTTAATATTAATCAAGTCTGTTTAGTTTAAAAAAAACATCAGACTTACTGGGAAATATCTGCGTTCAGCAGGTTTATACATGAGGCCCAGAAACGGACTCCCCATAGGTGGGGTTATAGGTCAGAACTGCAGGAGGTAGATGAACCCCCTGGTTCTAACAGCTGACAGGTGCCTCAGAAACATCCAGCTGATTCTGCTGCATTGGAGCAGACAGGTTCTCTCAGAGCTAGTAGTGTCTCTATCAGCTGGAAATCCCTGGACTGAAGCTCCAACAGGCAGCTTCTGCTTTTATGAACAGAGATCAAATATCTATGCATTACTAAGGCAAGTCTGACTCCTGCCAAGTTAGAACTAAGAACCAAGAACTAAATAAGAGCTCAGCTATTTTTATCACAAATTTTTCATGAAAGTTTCCTGCTTACTTTGCTTAAGCAGGCCACCCATCTGCATGAGGCGTCTGTCAAAGGTCTGCAGAGAGAGCGGAGCGGGAAGAGTGGAGGAAATAGAGGATTCTGTAGTGCATGAGTGAGTTTCTGGGCTCAGTGTTGGTTTAGTTAATGACTGGTGCATATGTCAGCCACACAGCTGTGGAGTCACAATCAGCCAGCCAGCTGAGGAGGGGAGTGACGGAGACAGAGGAGCAGGAGGCAGATTTAAAGCGTTAAGCTGTTGATGATAAAAACGGAGGAAAGCATTTCTTAGAGGCGAGCAGCGAGGCAGAGGAGGTGAGAAAGGGGATAAACAGAGAAGCATCCACAGGGAGTGAAGGAGAAAGAGATTGAGCCCAGATAGTTTCCATTCTTCTGCTGCTCCCTCAGCCTGAGCTGAAGAAGAAAAGGCCAAGGCTGCGGTCCAAATCATTACCCTCAGCTGCCTTCTGGAAACTATTTACTGTTGTCAATAAAAACCGGGAGAAAGGAGGCAGTTTGTACGACGGAAAGAAGAGCTGGAATGAGGGACTCCTCTGTAGGAAGATTGCATGTTGATGATGGGCGGCACGCTTCCCTTTGTGCTCTCCAGGATATTAGCATATCTTCTGTACCTTCTCCGGGTCTTTTCACCCACACTTCTTTTGACTTTAGCTTTCTACCACGGCTGGCCTGCTCAGTCGGTCCCGGCCTTTTTCCATCAGCGCAGGGATTTAAGCCTTTAAGAGCCTCTGTCCCTGCAGTGGGGGCTTTAAGGCAGAATATGTGCAGAAAGCAGTTTGTTATAGGGGAAAGATCAGAGCTGGGCAAACCAAAAAGAGGAGAAGATGGTCCATGAGGACACCAACAAAAGCATTGCATTTGGTCCTGAAAAAGGAGCTTTTTATGAGACCAGGGGGCTGGTTTAATGTGTACATAGCACTGAGAGATCTCTACGAATCATTTCTCATCTTTGATCATATCTTCATGTTAAAGTTTAAACTTCGGCTTACTGACAAAGATTTTCAATTATTTATCTCTGTGCTCCTGCAGGCAAACCCGGCAGCAGGAAACCCCGCCAGACTTCTTCTACTTCTCTGACTTCGAAAGACACAACGCAGAGATCGCTGCCTTTCATCTGGACAAGTAGGTGGACATCCCTCCCCCACCTGTTACTAATTCAAAGGATTCATAAGAGGAGCTGTAAAGATCTACAGTTCGTATTGAAATATTCCAAGAGAAATCCAGTTCGTTTTGTGTTTAAAGAGAGCAAACACGTAGAAGGTCTGAGCGTGAAAACCAGCCCTGTTCTAAAGTGTTCTAGATGTGACCTCCGTCTCTCAGCAGGGATCTTTGCCTCCTGCTGAGACAGAAGAACTTAAATGGAAAACATTAATATTCCAGAGGCAGAAACGGCAGGCTCAAACCATACAGACATGACACTTTTAGTATGTGAGTCAAACTCATTTGCATACTATTTGCCTTAATGCAGCAGCTCTCTGCAGATCCAGATTATGTCCCAGCACTGTAAACATTTCTAAGTAGGTTGGAGCAAAAGGCTGGGTTGGTGTGAAGTTACCGTCACTTTCCTGGTGCTTATCGTGCATCCTTTAAGGCAGCGTCCTGGAGGGATTTTGTTCATCCCCGATTGCTAATTATCCTGTCCCCATGTCAGCTCATTAACCACCTGGGAGGAGTCCAGACTGGAGGCAGAACCTCGCAGGAGTGCTGCAGTTCTGCTGCGGTACTTTGAGAGTTTTTGAAGGAACAAAGCTAGAGCTGAATGATTATGTCTGGAGATCAGTGCATGACTCATATTCACATCTGAAAGTCTTCAAACCTGTTTGTTTTTCCCAGATGAAGCAGATAATAAGGAGAAAATGTGAATATCATGTGATAATTTAACAAGGTGTTTCTCTACAGTATGTGGTTGTGTGATGGACTGTCAGTAGTATGAAAAAAAGCCTGAGTGGGGCGCTGTAGCTCCTGCTCTCATCATAGGGGACCCATCCAACTCTCAAAGGGTACTTAGATATATGCATAAAAGTTGCTCTTAATGCAATATAATCCACAAGGATTCTCAGTTCTTATGAGATTATGGTATAAAACATGTGATCTGCAACATGCATGGTTTTATTTCATTGCTTTAGACCACAAATCTAAGGATTTTAAAAAGATTAAACTTCCTCAACTGCGAGAAGAGATAAATGGTTGTTTGTGTCTCATAGAGTAGTTTTACTTCCTGGAAAACAATAATTGCCAAGCTTGTTTCTCTCAAAGCAAAACTTGAAAAAAAAATAGATAAAATGTCAGCATGTTTTTCATGACATTAAAGACATTTAAAGGTCTCTTCCACAGGTGGTAACTTCATCAGCCCGGTGCTTTAAGATGGATCCTTTTTCTGAACTAATGGCTACAGTGAAAAGTTGATGATCCTTTCAGAGTTCTGTGACCTGCTGTTACAGATTTTAGAGGAATTGGGTCAATAGATTTGAGGAGACATATGCAGCCTGTCATTAGGGGATGTCACACTGTGTGAGAGCAGTTGCTCTAAACCACCTTTTCACAACAACAACATTATTTCAGATTACTGCAACACTTTTCTATCAAGTTTCAGAACAGGAAGCGGTTAAATGTTCTTCTCTACTCCCTTCAACCTTCCTGTTATCTGCTGGAAGTTGTGCTCTCTCTGACAGCCTAAATAAACCTTGCAGAGTTGTTTTTTTAATACATTTACATCCTGTCAGTTAAAATGCCTCCTTGCTTCCACACTGAAGAGTGTTGTTTTTAGCAGAAATTGTTGCCATCTATATTCAGCCAGGCACCAATCAGGGCCCATCAGGCAGAATTCTGGGTTCTTTAGTGAGATCATTTGGATCCGTTGTTGTTTATGTCCTCTATGTTTCACCGTCTTGAATGTCGGCTTTGGTTATAAAGTATAAACATAAAATAGATTTAAAGGTTTCAGTCCCTTTTTCCATCTTTATATTAGTATAGATATTTTTTTCATTTACGTTTTGTGTTCTAACTCCAGCTGGCCTCGCCTCATATCGGGGGTTTAAAACTACCTTTATCTCCTCATCTGTTTGCTCTCGATCGATTGAGGCTGTTCCCTCTGCAGCTTTTATTACAACTCTTCCTATTTTCTAGTAGATTCTGTCGATGCGCAGAGAATTGTCACTAGACGGAGCAGGACATCAAATACATTTTGAATTTAACACACACAAAATCAAACAAACAGGCGCCATGTTTAGATGGTTTCTTTAATTAAAATTAGAGAAATGCTAACCGTTAACGAGTCTTTGAAAAAAAAAGGACACCTCTTCAAATACTACCAAAATTAAGCTTTTTTTACTCATTAAACAAAATGCATCAGCAACAAAAAGACAAAACATCCCGATTATGTCGAAATGAGAATTTGTTGATAATGTTGACATAATAGATATCCATAGATCCAAATATGGTTGCAGGAAACCCTCTAGCCTTTTATCTGTTCTCTTCATCGAGATCTTTTATCTACTCTTATTTTATGCACCTGTTAATGCTTTTCTCAGTGTGTTCTCTGGTTCCAAAGAGTCAGAAAGGTTTCCACACGTCCCTTGCAGGCAGAGACTCCATGAGGGCCCTCCTGCTGCTAGCATCCAACTGAACAATGACTAAGCTAACCACTGGGCTCTCTAACTTCCCTAGTAAACATGTTTTCCTGCCTGACCGCCTGCAGCAGAGGCCCTAATGAAAGCAGAGACCCTCACAGGACTCCCTGATTGACAACAGAGTGCAACCAGTTTGGACTCACTGTTGCCATTAAAGTCAAGCTGTTTCCAAAGTGGGGGAACAGCTTGGGGGTTGGGGGGTTGAGGCAGGTGTTTCTAACGACAAAAAAAAACATTTCAGAGGTCACGCTCAGACACAGCCGAGGGCAGCCATGTTGAATCCTCTTCTCCCCTCCTTCAGGCACAATAACAAGAGTTCATCAGCAGTTACACATGCAGCTGGGTTCGGATGCACATCTGGTCTAAACACACACGCCAGCCTATGTGTGGGTTCACAGGAAGAGGAGAAAACCAAAAGCATGAACGTCTCTGTGACTAAATATAAGTCAGGCAGGGTTTGCCAAAAGCAGCGCTTTATTTTTTCCCTTATTTTCGTCTGTTCTAAATTAGAGCCTGTCCAGAGAGGAGCTGCTGCTGGTGCTGCTGCTGGTATTACTGGTGGAGCCACTGCACTGCCTCCCACAGGGCCCACAGACACACACACACACACACACACACACACACACACCCCTTTTATGTAGGCTTTGCTGCCTTAAACATGATTAATGACGTGATTGGGTTTAACTGGGAGGAGCACTTGCTGTTGCTGCATTAGGAAGTCAGCAGAAATGAAGAAAGGAATGGCTTCATATAACTTCACCATATTTAACCATGTAACTCCAGATTCAGCTCACTCAGCTCTCTGCAGCACAGAAGGTGTTACCAAGGCCGGCCCAGATTCTGCTTTGTCCTCCATCCTTTTTTTTCTGTCTCTGAGACAGTAAACAGGCCCCCTACGCCTCGTCCTCCAGCATCTCTGTGCCTGCACACTTCAGCCATTAGGTGTTGTCATGGGCATCAATTTTTAAAGAGCAGTGCTGATGTTGCAGTCAGGTGGTGCACAGCGAAGGGCGGTGCATGCATGAAAAAGGTGAGACGGCTGGATATCTAGTTCAGAGAGGAATGAGACCAAAGTGTCCCTCTTTTGGTGGATTTTACACACTGATGTTGTCATAGAAACGTTTGCCTTGAAATATGTTGAAGTAAGGAAAAAGGAAAAGTTAAGAATCAGGGCCTCTTCATGACCACAGGGACAATGTTCACCTATGGAGTTTTAGTGATACAACAGTGCCCCCTGTTGGCAGTGGTAGGAGCCTACATCTGGTCCCAGTGATGGGCAGCAGGTGCATCTCTGTAAAAACAAACCATATTATACCATCTATCACATAAAAAGTCATATATTAAAATCTTTATTGCCTTTTCCTTATACTGTTTAAATTATGGTTAAAACAAACCATATGGAATTAATAACATAACATTAAATCAAACCAATAAAAAGTATTAAAAAAAAATGTTTTGCGTTGTGTCTTCATATGCCATAAAGAGTGTAAACCACAAAAGGTTATTGCTTAAGAAGCTGGTTGTTCATAGGAGGCTCTGTTCAGGCCATATTAAGATAAAGTTAAGTGGAAGGAATAGATGTGATAGAAAAATGTGCAAAAAGTCTTGATTATGTTATGAAATAATAGAAGTTATTTGAAGAAGTTATCTGCCCAGTGACTCTGCAAATCATATACTGATTTGCATCGCATATGACATACAGTTAATTGTTATTACTCTGGTCTGCCTTTGGTCAGTGTCTCATATCTGACCCTGTCTGACAGGATCCTGGATTTCCGGCGCGTCCCACCTGTTGCTGGCAGGCTGGTCAACATGACAAAGGAGATCAGAGACGTTACCCGAGACAAGAAGCTGTGGAGGACCTTCTTCATCTCTCCAGGTAAGTCACAGTAAAGTTACACACATTCTGCAAAGACATAACAACACCAAAGTTTTCAGACTTCATAATTTTTTTCTTCACATTTTTTATGTTTTGATATTTTACTAGAAGTTAATGGGTGGTTCACACCTGGATTTGTGTTCAGATTTTTTCTCTCACGGAGGTTCAATACATGTGGCCTTAAATCTGACTCCTGGCATTGTCACTTTTATGCATCATGGTACATTGGTCTATTATTGTGAAAAAAAATGTGTTCTTCTTCTGTATATCTTAAAGAAAGTCTAAGGCTAGTAATGAATAACCTTTTTTCTTTCTCATAATGTAAAGCTGAGCTACCACAGTGTTCATTTGCATGGATTAGTACTATCTGGAGACTTTACCTTGAGTCTGAGCACTTCATTTAATTACCAGTCCTTCACTCCACATATGAAACACGTGGAAACCACCAAGGATTAAAATTAACAGCAATCTCAGCATTTACCACAGCTCAGTGAACGCCCCCAGGCAGCTTTAACCGAGCACAGCGAGGGGGAGGTATATGTGGCGTGAATAATAAAGGAATGCAGGGCAAGCAGCCACCAGGTGGAGTACTGGAACATATCTGGAGGAAGTGTGTCTCAGCTGGTAACCACAGGGTGTTTCTCTTCTCTCAGCCAACAATGTGTGTTTCTACGGTGAGTGCTCGTACTACTGCTCCACCGAGCACGCTCTGTGCGGGAAACCAGACCAGATAGAGGGATCCCTGGCTGCCTTCCTTCCAGACCTGGCCCTCGCCAAGCGCAAGACCTGGAGGAACCCATGGAGGCGCTCCTACCACAAACGCAAGAAGGCTGAGTAAGAGAGTAGTGACGTCCTTACTACAGATGCTGCAGCTCAGCAGCTGGTGGACTTCATTAAAACCACTGACTACAAAGTTTAGGGAATATTCTGTAGGCCTTTAGGAAAACTCACCCAATATGATCCCAGATTGTAAAATGAGAGACAGTTTAATAAGAGGAGGAGAAATCTGATTGGTTTACATTCACTTAAGGTCAATTTTCCTAATTCAAAATCTGTTATTTCAGATGGGAGGTGGATCCAGATTACTGCGAGGAGGTGAAACAGACTCCACCATATGACAGTGGCACACGGCTGCTGGACGTCATGGACATGACCATCTTTGACTTCCTCATGGGTAACTTGGTTTTTCGAATGCCACAAGCTTTTATTTGCTCTGATGTCCTCTAAGATGGACCCCCACTCCCAAAACCTTTTCATCCACAATTTTGGATTATTTCTGTGCAGGGAACATGGATCGACATCACTATGAGACATTTGAAAAGTTTGGAAACGAGACATTCATCATCCACCTGGACAATGGCAGAGGGTGAATAAAGTTACATTTTAATCTGTGGTTTTTGCAGAATGTTAGAAAATCTGAAATAATCCAAAGAGCTCATGGAGAGAACCTCCTTTATGCGTCTGTTTTTCTTTCCAGTTTTGGAAAACACTCTCATGATGAGATGTCCATCCTGGTGCCACTTGTGCAGTGCTGCAGGTAAGCTACACTTTCTAATCTTTGTTGATTTTAATATTTTCTTGTATTAAAACCAGGGCTGTTTTATTTATAGATACTAGTTCTCCTCTAATTGTTAAAGTTGTTACAGATTGCACAGCTGAGCTGCAGAAATAGGGGCGTAGCTTTCTGCATCTGAATTGTTCTAACTAGAGAAAGATGCTACGGAAATTAGGTTTATTTTCTTCTTTTTCAATAAAAACAATAATATAATTAAAGAAAAAAGGCACATTTAAATTTTTCATCCCCATCATACTTGAAGCAAAACTTGGATAGCAAGAAAGATAAGTATTTTCGTTCCAGAGTTTTCAGCACCACAGATGTTTGGACAGCGCCGATAGACAGCGACATCCAGACAGAAGTTGCTGCATGAGTGTAGTTTGATCTAGCTGATGCAGAGCTAACGTCTGCAGCTCTCACTGCTGGGTCTGTGCAGGGTGAAAAAGTCGACCCATCTGCGCCTGCAGCTGTTGGCAAAGGAGGAGTACAAGCTGTCAGTTCTCATGGCAGAATCCATGACGAGGGACCGGCTCGACCCCATCCTCATCCAGCCTCATCTGGACGCCATGGATCGACGTTTGCGCCTGGTCAGTGCTTCATTATAACTGCATCTTAAATCTTTTTCTGCTGTTTTCCAGAACAAGAATCTAGAAAAGGAAAACTACAGAATAACTGAACTAAATAAAAGATGCAGCTTTCTACCTGCTATCTTCTTGGTACCAATCTGCTGTAATTCCTCAGATTGAAGTATTTCTGCCTTCCTGTGCTCAGCATCCTCAGATCCACCTTCTGAGGGACAAGCTGGACAGAATCCAGCAGGTTAAAGGTCACTGTTTCTTGCAGCTCTTGTACCACAAATAAAACTTTAAGCAAACCCCAGAATCACAGTGACAGAAATTCATAAAAAAGTAATAAAAAATAGTTAATTTTCAGAACCGTTCTTAATATTTCATTGCACTTTTGTGTAATTAATCAATAGAAAATATCCTCCTATTAATGAAGTAGGAGAAAATTGAAAATAGAAACTATTTTATTCGATACCCCTAAACAAATCCACTGCAACCAGGACAGCTCCTTCTACAGAAGACAGGGGAGGAAGGATTTTAACCAGAGACCCTTAAAGGAAAGCTTATTTAAAAGGGAACATCCAAACAGTGGTAACAAGTCTTCACCCTAGAATCTGATCCTGGACCAAGAAGAGCATTTGCATACATTCGTTGGTAAAAACAATAACAAGCAAGGATGTAATAGATTATAAGATGCAGAGTGGGTATGACATAAAGAAATAACAAAATTCCAAAGCAATCTCTATTAAATAGCTGGCATAAAAACAGATTTTTAATGATGCGGCAAAGCTAAAAAATGGTTTAATCTGTGTAGATTTTGCTGTCAAAGAGGTTGGGATTGTTTCAAGAAAGCTCCCCAAATCATTACCCTCTTTCTGTTGAAGTGCGTATCGGATTTTCTCCGACTTTAGTCAGGACTTGATGTCAGCCACTGAATGGAGTTGGTGGAGATTCCTGTTTGTTTTTATCTAGATTTACACCCTCCCTCTACAACACCAAGCAGGGCAGTCAAAGGGTTAAAACGCAAAGTAAGTAAATAATTGTCCAAACTTGAGCAGAAAGAGAACATATGGATAAAAGATTCTTCAGAATATGCACATCTCGACTATTCCAACTCATCTCTGAGTCCTGAGATGAGGGTTTGAAAAGTTGGTTTGACATCACAGGGCTTTAGAGAGAAGAAATAGAGAGATCAAAGTATTTCTGAAACTGTGCCCAGATTTCTAATGAGTATTTTCACAACAGGAAGGAGCGGTGATCTCAAAAAGGTCAGCATGGACTGTAATAAAATCAAAAAAATGCTACACAACGCAATAATAAATAAAGGACATTTGAAGGGACAAGGCTGCCTCGGATTTTTGAAGATGCATTTTATTTAGATGTAAATGTTTTATCTGCAGGAATAAGTATGAGATGATGGAATAAAAAAGGTGTGGAATGTGATGTGGAAAAAAAAAAGGATCCAGAAATAAAAACTGAAATGGTCTTAAAATGATATAGAAATATAGGCAAGCTGACCATTGTAACTGCACCTGATAAAGCTCCAACAAAAAGACAAAGTGCTATAACTGTAATTCCTAAGGAGAAAAATTTAGAGTTCTCAACCAGTTTCTGTCAAATTCCTCAAGCAATAATAAAACAGAATGTTCTGTATCAATCACAAGAACATAAAGCAATGGCTTTAACTGCAAGGTTAAAAAGCAGATGAAGGCTAAAAGGTTTCGATATGTGAGGCGTGGTACAGATAGTTGCAGAAGGATGTGGGTGTTTTGGGCCCAATTTAAAAAAGTTGGAGACAAAAGTGAATTCATATTAAACAGGCAGTCCCACTCAACATGGTCAAAGGCACACATGACACACTCAGCATTAGACAAAGGGGAAGAAATAATGTCAAATAGGTATTGAAAAAGGACTTTATGCATTTAAAGAAGCCTGTTTAGGGTCAAGATATAATAGAAGGGAGGATATTTTACAACTTTTGTGCAAGAACTTTGGCCAAAACATTTGCAGTTCTATTTATAAGAGACATAGGAGGAAAACTGAGTTGTAAATTTTGCATTTTTGCAATGAGGGTTTCATAGAAAGATTTCATAAGGGCTTTTCTAACCAGTGACTCTAAAATAAAAAAAGGAAGGGTTGGAGTGGAAAAATTACAGAAGTTTTGGAAAAATCTGAACATTTCCAAGACAGCTGACTCAATTTCTGTCATGGAGATTGGGACCTCCATCACCTCTGTCAGGTTAGGTGCAAGCTGGGTAAAGTGATATAATCTAGAAACTTTAAGGTTGTATTGTTTTTGGAATCTGAGGTAAATAATTAGGCATAAAAATCCCTGAATGCTTTGATAATCTGTGTGTGGTCTGATGTAATATTGGCGCCTTTTTATTGAATCCTTTTTTTTATCCTTTAGCTGGTTTGCAAGTAGGTTTTCTAGATTTTTCTCCATGGATGTAGAACAGTGGATCTACATTTCAGAAATTATTCATCTTTCAATATGTGGCTTGGATGTCAAATTTATTTTTGCATACTAATCGTTTTTTGTTGTTGTTGTTGTTGTTGTTGTTTGTTTTTGTTGTTTTTTTACAAAACAGGGGGTTTATTTTGAGTAAATTGTTTGTTCATTTCTTTTATCTGCTGAATTGAAATCATTTATTTTTTAAGGTACAGCCCAAATAATCTTGTTCTTTAACCTGCAAAGAGTTTGGATTCAAGGTCAAAATCCAGACTTTTCTCTGACCATTGAGGGGAACCAAATATTAAACCTTGTCTCGTGGCATCCTGTTTTTTCTAGGTGCTGAATACTCTGTCGGAGTGCATCGACAAGGAGGGCTACAGCTACGTGGTGGAGGACGACCTCCAGGAAGACCTAGGGGCCGACCACACACACAGTGACCCCAGAAGGAGGTAGCCAGGGGGTCGATGCCTGGATTGGACTGACTCCCATGAGAAATGAGACTTGACACTTATCTGAATCCGTCTGTTGGTGAAAAGTAGCAGGCAGACCTCTACTTGAGGGGAAATTCAGCTGTCAGACACACAGACAATGCAAAGACTTTTTTAAACTGGACCTGGATGGATCAGAGAAACAACCTTAAGCGTGGACTTCTTCAGACAGATGAGTTCAGTATAAATCACCAACAAGGACCCAGGAAGGAGGCAGCTTGTGGCTCATGGACCCTTATGTTTGAATTCAGTGAATTCTGAGGGCCCCTTTAAAAACAGCCCTCCTAATTCTTCCTGAACTAATCGGTATAAGAGGAGGTGGAGCTGAAACTGGATCAAAATGAAGTTTTACTAATTTCTTTTGTAAAATATTTTGTTGCTTAGTTTCTTTTTTTAAATTTTTATTTCAGCTAATCGGTTCCAGCCTCTTGTTAGAGGTTGTTGTTGGAGTACAGGTTTACTCCTGGATCATTTTGTTCATAAACTTCTACTGGAGAGAGTATTTATTAAAATTCTTATTTATTTGCCTCCCCACCAAAAAGGGAAAAAAAAAGTTTTTAAAGAAAAAGGAAGTGAAATAATTTTCAACAGAATAGTGCACTTCTCTGTTTCTCCACAAGAGGGCGTGCAACAACCTAGTTTCTGGTAATGGTGGTTCTGCCCTTTGTCTTGTCAGCATTTAATCAGTTTCCAGCAGCTGTTTTATCTCTTTCTCTTCAGATGTCAGGGTAGATTTAAGCCAAATGTGACACTAATTATTATTACAATGATGATTATTTTTGGTTTGTAATGTATTTGATGTGCTGATGTTGCTGTTGTGGAGAGATAATCTTTCAGGATGTAAATTTCCTTCAACAGCTTCTATCTGAGCTGTTGTCAATGATTCAGTCACTGGCTGAAAGTTAATATATACAGTAGGAAAATCTAGTGCCTGTGCAATGATAGAAATACTTGAATGTGTGGTTTCATAGCGGGGTGGGAGGGTGCAAACTGTAGAGCTCTTCATAAGTGTCTGTGCTGAACAAGGCGGATTCCTAAAGCTTTTATTATCTACTTCCTGTGGTCCTGTCTGTGTCAGGGCAGAACGGAGGATGGGGGTGTGTGGGAATCCATGAAGACCGTGGTTCTAAATTAAAAAAGACAAAAAAAAGCTTCTTTCTTTTATTGAATCATTGTTTTTGTTTTTTTTTCTTTTATTTCTTTGCATCATGGTAACAGTGCAATAAAACTAAATCAGCATAATCTTGTGTGAGTTTGGTTGTTTATTTGTTACGATTCTGCAAAAAACTTTGGTCCATCCAATCGAGCCTGCAGAATTAGTTAGAGGGAGAGCACATCATCCTTTAAAGGTATAGAGATCTTTAATTTCTGGGTGGATCATCTAAATAAGTAGTCCTACTAATTGTCTATCATTCTGGTCATATGTTCACATAAGGCCGTCCTACGAGGGGCGTTCAATAAGTAATGCCCCTGACCCACTTCCAGATGTTTGATCCAGCTGAAATTTTGCATGTGACATTATTTAAATCTCTATAGATTAAGTAGCAAATTACATCTCTGAACTATTTGTGGTTTCTGACTTACAGGTGTTTGAACTGAGTAAAGTCTGAAATGGAGCCTGTTGAGTGTGATCCGGTTTTTCTATTGGAAAGGACTCGCTCCACAGGAGACTTTTGATGAAATTAAAGTGACTTATGGTGATGATGCCCATTATATTGACCTTGCAAAATGTTTTACAAGATTATATTACGGGACGTTATCACTATAAGTTACTTTCATTTGATCAAAAGTCTCCCGTTGTGTGCGTCCTTTCAAATGCAAAAACACAGACTTGACTCAGTTTTTAACACTTGTAAATCAGAAACCACAATTAGTTCAGAGCTGTAATTTGCTATTATTTCTATAGAGATTTAAATAATTTCATATGGAAAATTTCAGGCCGATCAAACACCTGGAAGTGGGTCAGGGGCATTACTAATTGAACGCCCCTCGCACGTGCTCAGACAGTCATTGAGGCTCACCTTTCTCATCACAGTTCTTTGCAAATGGCAGCTGGTCATAAGAGAAAAAGTGTCTTCAAAGTGTATGAGAATAAAATAGAAGAGGCAGGTTTATCCCAGAATGCTTTGCGTGGAGAGCTCTCCTCACAAAGCATTATGGGATTTGCTGTCTCAGCGGCCCGCTGTCGCCATAGGCTGTTGCTGCCTGACAGTGGGGACTAATAACAAAGATGGTCTTATGTCACACCATTGTTCTGCATATTTATCATATTATTTAAGCGACTATTATTTAAATTTTTCAATAAATGGGAAAGCATGCGACTGGACTTATTACCAAACTCATAATGTTTCTGTTTAGTATGAAGTAGCATTTTCTAAAACAGCTGCTTTTAAACAGTGTGCACAAGGAGAGATGGACTCGTGCATGCTCTCGCACGCATTTATTAGGCGTTACCTTTCTGGAGCAGGTACAGGGTTGTGCATGTGCATCAAGTGGAGAGGGGAGGTCTTTTAAAAAATTCGCAAAAACCCGCCACAATACCTTTAAGCATGTGTTTTTTTTTTTAAAAAAAAAAGCTCATACCTAAAATTGGCCAAATCAAAGTAAAAAGTAACTTTTGACTTTATGCTCTCCATGGAATCTGACTGAGCTTGAACACAAAAGATTAATTTCCTCCTCTTGACCGTTATCCACTATGGAGTCTTTGTGTGTCACATTAAGCTCTGATTAAAACCATTAGTTTTATTTGTAGTATGTAAAGTTCAGGGGATATACATATTTTGGTCACTTCAAAAACCTCATACAGTCAAACAGAGAAAGGTGGCATCGCAACGATTGCTGTACAGCCCAAAGGAAAATGGCCGCCAGCCCAGATCTGCATATTTACAGTTCTCAGGGCTCTGTTGTGTTTTGATAACCTTTCCTGACAGAACAGCCGCCGGAAAGCCTCCTCAGACACACACAGGAGGACTAGAGGAAGTGGTGTCTGAGACAACCATCAGAGGGGACAGAGAGGGACCAGAGGAGACCTGTAATCACTGCAGCCGGCTGCAGACAGGCCTCCAGAGGAAGCCTCGTCATGGGAGCGGGCCACGGGAGCCTTATCTGATCCCAGCTCCTACCAACCTCACACAATGACCTCTTAGTCTCCTCTGCTCAGCCGCTCTGTTTGTTGCTTCCAGTTCTGCCTGAATCAGTTTGTTTTTCTTGGCCGGTAGAGATGCAGAACACCTGAAAGGGAAATTCAGACACATTTAAGTTTTCCTCAAGGAATCGACAGAAATATAATCAAAGATTGGGGTCTATGGTTCCAGAGGCCATCGCCTAATGAGTTGTAGGTAGAAGCGGCCATTTTGAACACCTGATCAGACATTGATTGATGCTGGATCATTTCATCAATGAGAATCACTTTATTTCAAAGATTAACTGCTGGTTAGCAAAAGCTACTGTTGGCACTATCATTTAGACCTAAGAACTGCTTATAAAGTCCAAACAAACATGCTCAAAATCTATTTCTTGTTTGTTTTTCACAATCTTGAATATTTAATTCATCTAATGTGTGAGTTTGACACATTTGTCTCTCTTGCAGTATCCATTAATAACCTTTATTTGGAACTGCAACCGTTCCTGATTAAAGAAGCAGATTTTTTTTTTTCACAGGTCCAGGGTTAGTAGACTGGGCTTTAGGTTTCTCAGCACCTTCTTAACTGTGTTGCCTCTGATTTACCCGTTTCTTGTTAAACCGTTTCCAGTAGTGGTACTACAGGATCGATGGATGGTGAACGGGGCTTGAACCCGCTGCAAGGAGTCAGCTTGAGATCTAAATGGGTTGGCAAGATGCAAACAGTTTCAGATATTAAACTCTGTAGATTTTAGGTGAAGATGTAAAAAACATTAGCTTGATGGGCAGCCAGCAGCGTTAGAGTCCTGATGGAGACTCCACTTTATCTCAGTTCCTGCCTTTCTGGGCCTCACAAGTAAAAACTGGTTAATTTATTGACTCAGATCGGAGCAGGGAGACTCTGATGAACTATTATATGATTTTTTTCTGGGTCACAAAACAGGTTGAAGTTCATTTATCCAAAGCTGATCTGATCTTTCATTTGCTTTGCAGGTTGAACAGAACTTTTGAGTTTAGAACTGGTACCGACAGGCTGTAGTGAGTCCTGGAGCACGGAGGCCACACACGGAGGCCCGACAGACCCGGGGCTGTTTTCCTGGCCTCCATGGACCCATGGGGGCCTCTGATTGGCCCGTTAAGGACCCGAGAAAACACACATCCCCCTAATTTATGAACACGGAAACAATTAGTGGCTATTATAGAGCATTATAGATAGCATCTAGAAAACTTCCCGTTGTTGACTAAACGTCTGCCCAAGCAGAAGCACACACACACACATGCACACAGAGGAAAAGAAAACAAAGATGCAAAGGATTTTGTTTGTTGATGTGGACTCAGCTGTTCTAAGTACAGTAACAGAGATTAGGTTATAAGAAGAAGGGGAATAAAACATGAAGGCAGCCTCTGAGTCAACTGGACCACCCAGAATCCGGCCAGAAGGTGGGTCAGAGAATCTCTCCGTCCTATACACTTGCTATGGTTGTGAATCAGCCCCCTGCCTCAGGGCCCCCTTACAGTCACATAATGTCCTGGAGGGTTCTGCTGGGCTTTACAGTTTCTGTGAGATCCAAACAGGAAGGAACAACAGAGTTTGGACGCATTGAGGATGATCCAACAAACAGCTTGATGCTGCTAGAGTCAAAGAACTGGAGACTTATTGGTTGATTTTTCTGATCCACAGAGGCTCATATGTATTCATACCCTCGTCGATTATGAGGTGACATCCGTTAGTTATCAGAACAACACCTCAGAACTGAAAGAAAGGAAAACAGACAGGCCAGTTCTGGCTGATGTTTGGGCTCTCATTATGAATCAGTTGGCTTCTAACTGCAGATCCAAGTTTTAAACGTTAACAGGGTTGAGGTCAGAGCTTAGACAAACAAATCCACCAGCCTTCCTCTTTCTCTTCTCCTTGGGGGAGTGTTGGCCTAGTGGGTTAGAGCAGTGCACTTGTGCTCTGAGAAGGTTGCATGTACCTGCAATTGAACGCCAAAGCCTGCACTATGGGTTCCTGAGCAAAATCCTTAACCCCTGATTGCTCCCCGGGTGCCACACAATGGCAGCCCACTGCTCCCCAAGGGGATGGGTCAAATGCACGGAACTAATTTCGTCATTGTGGGACAATCATTTTTTTAAATTCCAGCCACCTTTTGTGCAATGAGGACCATAAGACATTCTGTATGGACAGAGAAGCTGGTGTTCCTGAATTGTTCCTTGACCTTTCACCAAAATCCATCTCCTCTTGGGTTAATGTTAGAATAGAATTCAACTTTATTGTCATTGCACCTCTCCCAAGTACAAAGCAACGAAATGTGGTTTGGATCTATCCAGAAGTGCTATACAGGATATACATGTTATTACAGGTGTATGTACAAGCAGTGTTTGGATCTTTTTCCAGATTCCGGGGACCCGATGACATGATTGTGTTCATTGAAATTAATCTTTGACTCTGGAGGACCAAAGTTAAACTCAAGCATCTATAAAGTCCTGAATTTAGAATAAAAAATTAAAAGTTTCATTCACAGTGTCCACCTATCTAGGAGCTCAAATCAATAACAGAAACCTCACTGGTTCAAATACCAGCTCAGTCGTTGTGTCCTCTGGGGCCCGTTGGTCCCTTTACATCTATCATGCAGCGTGGGATTAATCTCCACTGTTATGCTGATGATACTCAGCTTTATTTCCCCATATATCCTGATCAATTTTAACCCCTGTCCGGTGTCAACTTTTAACATCGTACTATATGTTAAAGTAATTTAAAACTAATATGTTTTGAATTTCAACTCTCTCATAGTGTTAACTCTCTAACACTGTTATTTTAACTCCATCTAGTGTCAACCAAACATTTAAAGAGTTGAATTTACTCCTTAGGAGATAAATGTTTGCTGTGTGTATGAATATATCTGGGCCTGGTTGGAGAAAAAAAAATTACTCGGCTTGCATAAATCATGGATGTGTTTATTTAAACCTTTGTGTCTGACTGCTCATGAGGAGAACCTAAACACGGTTCTTTGTAGCTCCAGAGGTAATCTGGTACCAGAACCCAGAGATCCCATACTGTAATAAACTCCTTTAGAGCTGGACTCTGTGGTCAGTGGTTTAGGCTGCGTCCTGGATTTACCTCCATTTCTCTTCTCAATAGCTGTTTCTGCTAAAGTAACATTTCCCCGCAGCATGATGCTGCCACCACCATGCATCCCCATGGGGTGTAGGGTGATGAGCAGTCATAGTTGTCTCCAATCTGAATCTTTACCAAACCATTTCATTTTGGTTCCTATCCGAGTAGATCTTCTAGAGAGGTTTGGTCCATGTCTTATAGACAGCGGCAAATGGTAGAGCTTCAGCATCACCAGTCAGATTCTCCAGCCGAGCTGTGGATCTCTGCATCTCCTCCAGAGTCACTGCAGTCCTCTTGATTTTTCTGATCAATGCTCTCCTGGTCCATGCTGTCGGTCTAGATGGACGTGCATTTCTTGGTAGGTCTACAGGTGCTCCATTGTCTCCATATTCAGATGATGGATTGTTCTAGAACCTAAGCTGAACCAGAACTTCGTCCTTGAGCTGTCACTGAGTTTGTTGGACTAAATGATGCTGATTGAGCCCTAATGTTCTCTAACAAACCTCTCAGGCCAGAACCACAACAGCTAGAATCTGATTCTGATTAAGGGACTTCTACAGCTGATTGGTGGACGTAATTTAGGGGGATTAATGTAAAAGGAGGTTGTTTACAAATGTATGCCACACTTCTCAGATTTGTTTTAAATAATAAAAAAAAAAAGTTGAAAAATTGCACACTATCTCTGATCCACTTTGAGTTCTTCTATGATTTAAAATCCCAACAAAGGAGCCACAAGTTCAAGGGGTGTGAATACTTTAATGAGCCCTGCATGTGAAAATGAGCCTTTTAATGGTGTGTTTGAAGTCAGCAAGAGAAAACATCTGGAGATGAAAGATTTGTGCTACAGGAACCCTGCTCGTGAAGCAGGGGAGTCTTCAAACCCGGATCCTGTAGAGCAAGAGGGGTGGGGGGGCTGTAGGCGGCCGTGTTCAGCAGAGCTCAGAGAGTCGGTGGGCTGAGCAGAGCATGGTGGCTGAGCAGCACAGCAGGACACAGCGTTGCTGCCGGGCTTTGGACGGGACGGTCAGAGATGTTTGACAACTCTCACTACCCCTTCAACTGCTTCAACTATGATGGGGACGGATACCCGTCCTCTGGTTCTGAGGAGGAGAAAAAGATCTGCAGACCTGCTTACAGGTAGAGATTCATCTACTAATATAAAATCAATGGCTTTGCTTTATCCGTTTGTTGTTTTGCCCTTTAGAAAAAAAAAACAACAGGAAACAATTATCATTAATCAGCATATATGTTTTAAAAATATTCTAACAATCATTTTTCTTGCTTTTTTCCTTTTAATTTAAAGAAAAATTAGTTATTGTTTAATTTAATTGCTGTTAGATCCATATTTAGCTGTTTGAGAAGTTTTAGTTTCTTTTCTTACATTTTGGATAAAGAATATTTTTCTGAATTAAAAACTGCAATAGGAATAAGGAAAACATTTTTTTTAAATAAGTGTATTTACCCTTGTGTTCAATAGGTAAATTAGATAGTTTGCCAATTGATAAGATAATTTGTTAATATGCACTTGAAATAAGACAATGCAGTTGAAATTATTTCTTATTTTAAATCAAAATTGTTTTGCTCCATTGGCAAAATGTCTCTTATCTCCTCAATTCAAGAACAAATGCACTTAATTTAAGAAAAAAAATTACTTGTCTGGATTTCCATTTTTTTTTCCAGTGTGAACTATTTCTCTACAACACAGCTGAAATCAAAGGTGTTTTCTTACAGGTTATTAAATAATCCTCCTAAATTATAACAAAATGATTTAAAGCTTAATATTTTAACGAGAACTGGATTTCTACAGAGAAATAAATCATAAGTTTTTATTTAAAAAATAAATTTTAGAATAAAATATCATTGAAATAACTCTGAATTAATTTAAATAATTTTATCTGCAAAAAACACTTTTCTTAGATCAATTAATATGTGAATAAAAAGATAGCAGATCTTAATGGATGAAAAAGAAAAAAGGAAATAATCAGTTTTTTATTTACATTCATGAATAAAACCAAATTATTCATTTAATTTACAAAATGATTTAACTCATTTATAATCAGCGGAAAACTCTTTCATAAAGGCTTTCCCTCAATAACGAAGCTACTCTCTGCATGTCTCCTCTGGTGTTCTGATCTTTGGTAATGAAATTAAATTTAGATTTTCTATCAGAAACAGCTTAGAATTCAGGCTGGAACATTAGTCCAAAACATTAAAGCAGAAAAAAAGCATTTTGACAGATTAATTCAAATTAGAATCAACCAGAAGTATCAGTAATTATAAGATAAGATGTATGTAGTTTTGCTTTTCTAAAACAGAGAGAAAATATTTGCATTAAAGCAATTAGGCCTAAACGGGTCGGAACAAGGGTTTTTTTCTGTACCAGCTGATCCAAAAGTTGGTGTCTGTGTGTGCCAGCTACATCGCTCTGATTGCCATGGCGATCCAGCAGAACCCGGAGCAGCGGGTCACCCTGTCTGGAATCTATGAGTTCATCATGAAGCGGTTCCCCTACTACCGGTCCAACCAGAGAGCCTGGCAGAACTCCATCAGACACAACCTGTCCCTCAACAGCTGCTTCATCAAGGTAGACACCTGCTGTATTTATTCCACCGTGGTTCTGTCTGGCTCGGGCTGATTTCGGTTCTGTTTGAGGTCCAAAATGCCAATTCTGATTGTGACACTTTCTCCCTGCAGACGTTCAAGTTTGAAATTACAAAACCTGAAGAAATTAGTTTTTTCTCCTAAATAAACTCATTAGTTTCCATATCGGTTTGATCTGGTTAAAGACAGTAAAGCTCAGAACTGAATATTTTTTAGATTAATATGATCATAGAGCAAAATGCTTTAATGCATCTTACAAATATTACTATAATATTGTTTCCTTTTTTTTCTTTTCCTTTTTATTCAGAACCTCTGATCAAAGCCAATCTGCTATTTAAAACAATCCCTAATTAGAACAGAACCCAGATCAGAACCAATTTATAATTAGAGTGCATCTCTTCTCAAAACTTCATAAGGCCAGAAACAGAACTTTGTTTACATCAGGACTTTCAGCTCACAGCTGTCTCTGTAAAACAGGTTCCACGGACAGAAGGGAACGAGAAAGGGAAAGGAAACTTCTGGACCTTCGCTGCAGGTTGTGAATCCATGCTGGACCTGTTTGAAAACGGAAACTTCCGCCGCCGCAGGCGCAGGAGGAACATGAAGATAGGCCTCCAGGATTCAGCAGAGACCTCCTTCCATCCGGTGGAGAGCCACAGCAGCAAGCGGGGACCGGCGTCTCGGCATCCTGAGCTAGACTCTGCCATCTGCCATCTGAACCCTGGAAGGCCGAGGTCCGATCCCCAACAGAACCACCTCATCCCGACCTCAAACCAGCAGGGAAAACCAGAGTCAGAGATCAAGTTCAGCATCGACTACATCCTGTCCTCTCCAGATCCTCCACAGCCTGGGTTCAGATCTCCTCATGGCTCGATACATTTGGTCCCACCGGCGCCACCTGCTCATGTTCTGGACCAACAACACCTGAACCTGCACTTCTGGACTCTTTAAGAGGACAAATAACGAAAGACACCTTTCCTCCTGACAACAAGAACTCTGCTTAAAACATGTTCAACACGAGACAAAGAGGTTCCACTGGATGTTTTACAGGACCTGAGAAATGAAAAGTGAAAGATCAACTTTAACCAAAAGATTAAACTCAGCGAAGAGTCTCTGTGTCGTTCTGCCGTTCGTATCGTAATTTGTGCTGACAGTCAATATTTGAAATATATTCCACAAGCATTAGAAGAGAACCTGTGAGTCTAACTGTGATGTGATCGTATGATGTGTCAGAAGAATCGGCTTAATTCAGAGCAGAAAATACCTCAAACAAAGACCTGATCTTAAAGAATATTGGATTTCAATTTCTGTTTTTATATTCCAATCAAACCAGTCATCTGCATCAGTCAGCAGGATTTGAACCCAGGACCTTGCAGCCTCTAAACCTTAATTACCAGCCCCCCATATTGATTTATGCTAACTTAACCTGCTGCTCGTTAAGTACCTCATACTTATGGAAGCCCGTTTCTGCCATATGAAAATAATAAAATGCCAAATAATTATGAGATTCAAATTAAAAAAATTTGTTTTTCAAAGTCAGAATTTCAACTTTCAAGGTTACAATTATGAGATACAGTTTAAAGGTCAAATATATCATAATTATAGAATAGAAAATCCTTTTATTGTGCCACTATGGGGAAATTCTAGTGTTTAAAGCAGCAAAAAGATTATAGAAAAAATAGTGACACAGATGTGGACCTTAGAAAAAATGTATAAGAATAACATAATAGTGAAGAGTTAAAAGATAAACAATAAAATACTGTACTATAAAGTGTTTTAACGATATAAAACTGTGCACCTGGAGAATAAATAACCAATATACAGCTATGGACATTTTTACAATAATGGATATTTGAAAATAGCAGCAACATCAGAGATGTGCAAAATGACAGCAGCATGTTATTTAACTGACTAAGGTAGAAACTGTGCAAAATCAGCATGAATGTAACAATTAATTGAGGTTGTTGGGAACAGTGGTGGCTATAGAGTCTTACAGCTGCTGGGGAGAAGGATCTGTGATAACGCTCCCTGGTGCATTTAGGGTGCAGCAGTCTGTCACTGAAGGAGCTCTCCAGTTCTGGAAAAGCTTCATGCATGGGGTGGATATGTTCATTTAGTTAGGATACTTTTGTTTCCTATCTCCTGCACTGAGTCCAGAGGGCATCCAATCAGTGGGGGAATATGACTTTAAAACTCGAAATTATAACTTTCTATTTGGCTTTTTTTTTTTTACTTTCATGTGACAGAAACGGGCTTCCATACATATTTTACCTACTATGTTTAAAATGGGTCTAATTTTAAAGAAAATATAAGTAAATAAACGTTTTTTTTTGTGGATTTTAAAATTCTGAATTTAATAGAAATCTTAAAAAAATGAAGCAGTTCCTCCATTAAATAAGACACACATATCCACTATTCCTTTTTCACTGCAGTTAACATTTCCTGTCAATAGGAGCAGAACTTACAGCAGAAAATATAAAGTCCCCAGAGATATAGTGTTTATTTAAACTCCAATTCAAGGTGGAATTATTCCCACTTAAGATTAACTCCCCTTTCTACATCCTATGTAGGCCAAAATATTTTAAATTTAATCAAAACTATAGCCATTGATAAAAAGCTGGAAATTGTACAACAATCAGACTTTATCATTTTGCTCTGTTTTTAGGATCCATTACTGTTACCAAGATTTTATCTTAGATTCATAGACCATTAAGATAACTAAAAGAAATAAAACAATGAATAGCTATAAATTACCGAATTTTTGCAGGGTTTAACCAAGGGTCAAAGATATTTGATTCTTCATGTAGAAAATCATATCACGTGTGTCATCTTTAGAAGTCATTACATGATAGCTACCTCTGAATGTTTTGGGTCTTTCCAGGTTCTCCTGACTGTTTCTGCCGGTTTGGTTCATATTCTAACAGATTGAATTGTTTTAAGTGAATAAGTGAGGGAAAGAGCACTGTAGAGCTGGCGGGATGACACCCACTGTTTTGTTTTTATCTCCCAAGATGCTCTTTGTTGATTAGACAGCAGCTGTATTACTAAAACCGAGCTTCAGGTGTGTGACCCTGCGGATGAGGAGGTTTCCTGCAGAATCCCCTTATCTGCAGCTACCGAGATCTTCCACCTTAACAAAGGGATCCAGCAGTTTAACGTTTCCGCCCCACATTTAGCTAATTTTTCATTGACCTTTGGGAAGCCTGACTGACTGACACTTAAATCGTGATCCAGTCATTCTTTATTGCAGGAGGAGGCCTGTGGAAACACCAGTCTGGGAAACATTGCTTTTGCTGCACAGGGGAGATCAATCATCGCATGTTGGCTTGCTGTTTGAAGGGACATTTTTCAATTTAACCTTTATATTATGTCTTGACTACATAAGAGGAGGGCTTCCGCACATTTAACATGAGTGGCATTTAATATAGCATAACACTTGCAAGGTGAGGCCCAGAAGTGACCCTATTTAAATACCAAGGCCCGCTCCCCGAGCTTATACAGCAGCCCCTCCCCCCGACGACACCCTCACCGCCCTGACGCAGGTATAATTAAACACTCCATATGCCTCCTTTGCAAATCTGCAGGTTTTCAACATTCACGTGTGAACTGGCCCCCAGCGAAGCGTTTATGGATCAGCAAGTTTCCATTAACAAAGTTGTTGATGTTGAGGAGCATGAGGCTTGCTGCAACTATGACGCCGTGGATATATTTGGGTAAATTAACTTAGCATAAAGTGCTCCAAGGCTACAGGAGTCTTTGGAGGCGGTTAAACAAAAAGTGGTGCGGCAGCCAGGCCGCAAAAAGTCAATGCACATTTTAGACTGAGCGAAGACGTGAGTGTTGCTGCTGGCAGTGTGTCCGAATGGCTCCCCCTCTATTAAACAACTGTTGGAAATCCACCTGCTTGGTTTTGTTCCTCTTTCCTTCCGTCCTTTCTTTCCTGATTACTTCCACAAAATTTCTCATCTATCTCAGTGCGAGCTGCTCTTTTGTCTGAGAGCTCATTACGTTCATAGTCGCCTGCTAAATTAGCAGCTGACGGCAAAAAACAGTTGAATTAAAGGTACAGGAAATTGGGAAACTGCTGATGTGCAACGTTAATAACAAGTAAATAATAATAAACACAAAGAGGTCATTTAATCTGCAATGTTTGTTTTTTTCGGGTTGGATGTGGTGGAGAAAAAAAAAAAGATGGGAAATGAGATAAATATTTGTATACAGGCGCATCAGTTTAATAGTTTCTCCACTTTAAACAGAAGAATAAAGGTTGGAAAAGATTAGCCTCCAGATAATTAAGAAGTGGAAAATAGCCTGAGGTCTTCCAAACGGATCTCTGGCCTTTGAAAAGCCCTGCGTGTGTAATTCAATCTGGAATATGCTCTCACGTTTATATGGCTCAGAGTGGGAAGGTGTCAGTAATAAGAAAATCTCTACAGCGTGTCGGGAGACATGTTCATGCTTCACCTATTAGAGGTCCCTGCTGGGGATCACCAGGAGAGCTTTTATTTTGAAAAGGCAATGAAAAACAGGCAGTTTTCTAAAGACAAATGGTTAGAGGTTGGACCAGTGGCGGTTCTAGACTAAATTTACAAGGGGGACCCAGGATGTTTTTTTTAATGGGGGAAAAGAAAAGCATGAATTTGTCATTTAAAACAGGGGTCTTCAACGTTTTCCAGGCCAAGGACTCCCAATCTGATGGCGAGATGAAGCGGGGACCCTGTAATTATATATATTGCATGAAATTGTGTTATATCAAACTGGTCCTATAGTCACTCTATTACAGATGGAGTAAAGTAACAAAAGTAATTTCTCCCTGGGATTATTAAAGTATTTCTGATTCTGATTCCTGGTTGATGGGACAGGTGTTGTGAATGAAACGGTGACCAGCTTGAAAGAGCTCCTCTGTGTCGCTGAATGTGTGCATTGATGACTGAAAGACATCTTCTGCCTCCATTTATCTGTTTACTACAGTGTGTTTAATTTATGTTAATGTGTATTTGAATTTTTATTTTCTAAACTATATTTGAATCTGAAGAGGCCACGGCGCAGCGCTATGACATAACCGGCCGAAGAATCTGGCCTTCAGAAGACGCAGCAACTGGATCCAATTCTGAGGTCCAGATCAAGACCAACACCATATTAGGTCTTGGTCTCAGTACTCCTTGGTCTGGCCTTTAAATCAACACAAATTTTTGGCTTAAAAAAAAAAAAAAAAAGTTTAGTTCACTTTTCCTTAAATTAAAAATCTACAATTTGGGAAAAAAAGTAATAGAAATATTTAGTTGCTAAATACAAATCTACCAAATGATCAAATAAAGGTATTTTTTTGGAATATCAGGACAATCTAAATTCACAATTCAGGAATATTACATAGTATTTACCTCATCTTAAATGAAAATGACCAGTTTTAACCGATTTATAAGCAAAACTTAATTGAAACTGAACACTTCTGCTGTAATATAGTATATATTTTTAAAAAATGTTTTAAAATAAAATCTACCAAGGGAAAACTGTGATCCTATCTCAGTACGACCGATTCTATCACCGTAATTTGTTTATCATAATTAAAATAGAATTGTAAAATAATAAATGGGTCCAGGGGACTTCTCAGTCACTATGACCGTTCCAACGCAGATCATAATCAGAATTTTTTTCGGGGGGATTTATGTTGTCAATACAGGGGCTAGGACCAGTTCTACAGGGACACCATAAGATAGACCTCATCTAATGTTCAGAAACGATTTTTAATCCAATGGGCATCATTGTTCCAAATAAGCAACAAAGCCTTTGTATTACATACACAGTAAAGATAGCATGTTCATTCCCACGGTGCCAGCTTTTACATTCAGTGTGGACCCAGGAACTGTTGCAACTGGTTCCTGACAGTGTATGTATCATTGACCAAATTTGTTTTAGAATTAAAATAAATAGAAAGTTAAAAAAATTTCAATTTGGCGAAAGTCTATATTATATATATATATATATATATATATATATATATATATATATATATATATATATATATATA
>NW_015150599.1:632400-637709 GCF_000732505.1 Cyprinodon variegatus
ACACACACACACACACACACACACTTATACCTTTAGGCATCAAAGGGTTAAATGGTTTAAGAATTCCCAGCTTGGTGTGAAATTGGTTATGCCTAAAATCTTTAAGCATACTTGAAACACAAAAACTAGTTAAACAATCTTATTTTCCAAATTTTTACACGGTAAAAAAACTGGTTTAAAATAAAAAATCACACTTTGATTAACAATTTTCATATTTTATATAGCATCCAAAATCCAATTTGTAGATGTGATGCTGCAGGCTGCGTATCCGTTCCGAAGCTTCTGTGATGCTTTAGACGGTTTGGCTTAATGATGACCAAATGGGGATCTCCTTTCTGTTCATCCGAAGGGAAACCACTTAGAACCTCTGGTTCTGTTATACCGGTAGCTCTCAGTTACATGTTCATCTTTCATAATAACTTCTGAAATTAATCAGTTCACAGAAAAAAAAACTGCAAGCATTTGAAAATCCGAGTTGTGATCAGATTGATTGGCTGTTAAGGTTTGGTAGCTTTACTGTGTTAATCAGTCCCTAGTTCTCATAGAGACTGACTTATTAATAGAAACTTGCAATAATCTCCAACAGAAAGAATCAAGAGGTTTAAGCCAGACAAACCAAATAGCATATTTGTTGCGTTTTTAGACTAATGGAAACCAAACCACATCCTTAGAAGAATGAAAGCTGGGTTAAGATCTCATAATTGTTCTCTGCTCTCACCGACCGTCTAGAATGAGTTTTGAGAAATCTGTTTCTAAGGCTTCAGGGCTCAGAAGACCAGAGGCAGAACCCTTATCGACCAAGGAGAGGTGGTTCTCCATTGTTCCAAAACATCCATGCTGGATTTAAGATCAGCAAAAAAGAACCCTAAGGTGGAATTCATCCGATAGCCTTTATTAGGCTCGCCAATTTTGCATCATTTTTGTAACAGGAGAAAAGTCTCATTTCTCTCTTTCTGTGGAATGATAGAGGGGAAACAGGCACACTGGTTTGAAGGATCTTGCCAGTATTAAGGGGGTTTAGATCATACAAGTGTTCCCATGATGATTGAAGCAGGTTCCAATACTTTTGGCAGAGTGAGTCAGTAAAAAGTCCAGCTGGAAAATAAATTCATCTTCATAACATTAATCACCCAAATCAAGCACTAAGTGGTCAAACATTCTGCTGGATGGCTGCTCCTACGTAAATCAAAGAGGACCAATACTAGAAGATGACGTAGGTTCTTACACAATCAGACTTTTGACCATAAAAGTCCAGCTGTATTTTCTCTGTAGCCAAGGTTAGATGCATCTAAGGGACAGATCGTTCTGGTCCTCATTTGGAAACGTCTCAAACCTCCAACTCCTTCAGGTTTTGCTTCTAATTTTTCCTCAAAGACGTAGTAACTCCTGTTGATCAGGCACATTTATCCGTTTTTTCTTTCCACTCAATTTTACTCAGAACATGTCCTTCAGTCTCCTTCGTTAGCCAGTATCTACTGAGGCGTAGCCTCCAGGTGGAGGAACTGTGATCGTCTCACAGAGCTGATTTTATATTCTGCACTCAACATCTCTGCTTATAACCTGAAAAGAAAAAAACAACAGACTGGCAACTCCATGAAAATACTTATGAATATAGAGCGATTACATTGTTTGTCATTTATATTTAAATACTTCATCTATAATTTTAAAATTATTTTCATTCTTTATGGATTTTTTTTCATAATTTAATAGTACCGGTATATTTAATATTCAAATCACACATTAAAAAAATGTTACACCCACTTCATACTACATTTATTTACACCTATGCATTTGATATTTTAACCCTCATATTGCACCCTCCCACTTTGAGAACTCCATTATCCATTTAACAGATTCAGAATCTTTGGAATCCATAAAAATAAAGATTTCCAAACATCGGTTGAAATTTTAAATGATCTATAAATTAATCTACAACTGTATAAATTCCTCTAAAACACTTAAGGATTAAGATGCACCTTCTTGTGATTTAGTAGCATAAGGTTAATAAGTCATAGTCCACTTGTCGGAGGAATAAAAACTTTCAGCATGGGTAGATCACACATTGCTAATTTTATTTAGACTTCATGCATAATCAACCAACACAAAGAAAAGATGAAGCGACCCAGAAATGCAGCACAGCCTCCCTTTAGGACTCCACAGACACACCGATCTGATCAATAGTTTAAATAGAGCTTCATTCAAATCAAACACATGGAGGTTTCTTTTCCACCCAACGGAATGGAGAAGTCTTTGCAACACAAAACACACGACTAACACCGAAAAAACAGGAAATTAGAAGGAAATCTCTTTAAAATGTGCAACGTTCATGTTTGTCCAGATGAGGTTAATGTTCTGGTCAGATGAGAAAATATCCATCCTTCATAAGATCATTCCCTCCAACAGAGAACAACGAGAAGCTAAAGCAGCAGCAGCGTGGAAACGTCTCAGCAGCAGAAACAGAAGCTAATAACATTAAAGCTAATGCGTAGTGATGGTTTGCTCGTTTTCCCTTTTCTAATAAAAACATTTTAAATACTGATCACAAAAAAAGATAAATTACTACAGCACAGCGCGGTCAAAGTGAACGCTTGTATGAAAGCGTGTCGCCAGGCCGTAAAACGGCGTCTGTGATCAAAATGTCTCGTTTGTGGCGCCTTGTTTTTTTTTTTTTTTGCCGTGGAGCTCATTTCAGAAAACAAATGTCATGTTGAAAGGTCAGGCCTCTAAAGATGTAAGCAAATCAGAATAATTATGTGCAAACTGCATCTGAGGAGGAGAGATGTTGAAATCTTACATCACAGAGTCACTAAATCAGGAATAATCTCAACAGGAAGGACATAAAACACTTGGTCCTCAGCATGATTTTAGGACAAAACGGAGAGCCGGCCCAAGGTGTGAGTGAATGTTTTAGCTGCTTCGACTCGCTTTGTTTTAACAGTCAGGTTTTAGAGCTTGGCCATGTTTTCACATCGAGTCTTTCCATGCTCCATGTTAATGCTGATTACTAAGTGTTCCCTTTGCTCTGGTGAAAACAGAAAACTAGCCTCTGTTTTCTAAATATTCCACTTCATCGGATGAATTACGCTCTAATAGAACCCAAAGTGAAACCCAGGGATGAGTGGAACCTTGGGTCGGCTCTGCCTGCGTGTAGAGGAACGCCAGACAGTGAGTTTGCTCGTTCAGCATCGTTTGAATACAGCAGCTTTAGGTGTGGTCGGAGAACCAACCACTGCTCCCAGTTTGGGACCAAAACACAACCAGGCAGATCATCAGCTCTGCAACCACTACAAACTTCTTCCCTTTTCTTTTTTTTTTTTTTTTCCTCAGACTATCATGGAGATATTAAACATATCTGATAAGAACATAAACTCTTTCCAAAAACAAAAGAACAGATCTACATTAAATTACCATCTCTTCCATATAAGGAGTTTAAATATACACCAAACATCTGCCATTTACAGATTTACAAATCAACTTAGACTTGTTTGCAGAGACTGAAAGCAACACTAAAACATAATGTGCAGGTTCCCCTGATGAGGAGCGCAGTCTGCACTGGTCAGCTATAATTAAACCAAACACTGACTGGAGGAATCTAAAAAGAAATGTCCTGCATAACTAATATAAGGGATCCTGTTTAAGTTTTAGTGAAACTAAAAAGCATTAGCTGCAGTCCACAGCGGGCCTAAAAGGAAACTATCCAGGAAGAAGCAGCCCCAGCGTCTCTGAAACTAATCGGCATGCGGATGGGAGCCATCACCTGCTCGCCGGTTCTGTTTGATTTAGCCTTTCTCATGTGCCAATGTAGTGCTATGATGGGTCGGGGGACAGGTCCAATTGCAGGCGTTGCTGTTCAGGGTCTGGGGGGAGGGGCAAAGGTTGACAGTCTACATGGCAAACAGAGCACCTTCCGGTCTCTCCTGCTTCTTCCTGCTGGGTGTTCCCTGCGCTGCGCCGGGGTTGCTGCCAGGGGGCGATGGTACGCCGGGGGTCATCTCAGCAGCTTTGGCCCTCTCCTCAAGGAATTTGTCAAACTCTGGATGGATGATAACATTTCAATTCAATTCAGTTTTTATATATAGCGCCAAATCACAACACGTCATTTCAAAGCAATGTACAATTCAACCAGATAATAGAGTCACATAGATTCAAAGTTTTCCATCTAAGGAAACCAGTTTGCTTCATTGACTCAAAGACAATCCCTCACACCAAATTAAACAGATCTAGAGAACATAAGAGGGAAAAAAAAAACAAAACAAAAAAAAACTAGTTTGGGTTTTCTTACCTTCGCTAGTGACGCCTTCCTCACCTTCATCTCCTTTCTGTAAGAGAAGAAGCCACAACAGAAACATGAGCTCCAGAGGCCGACCCTTCAGACCAAAACTCGGCCTAAATAAGGCTTTCTGCTGCCCTCAGACGACATCTAACCCACCAGGCTGAAGAACATTTCCCCTATATTCGAGTTAGGATGCTACCTTTGGGGGGAGTTTGCCATCCAGATGTTAGATACCACCACTATGACCCCAGAATCTCCCTGATCTACGCAGCAACACTTTCAAAACAATCAAAATCCA
Organism: Cyprinodon variegatus; assembly: GCF_000732505.1. NCBI lineage: Eukaryota > Metazoa > Chordata > Actinopteri > Cyprinodontiformes > Cyprinodontidae > Cyprinodon > Cyprinodon variegatus. The sequence continues at coordinate 636,972 of NW_015150599.1, forward strand.
GACATTGTAGAGTGGAAGGTAAATAAAAACCCAGCTCTTAAAACCTTTACTAATAAAAATCTGAAAAGTGTGGAGTGCACTCTTTTTTTTTTTTTTGTTTAGCCCATGTAAATCTGTCTTCTAAGTTTAGGCCTTCGAAAGCCACAAAAGTAGGGAATACACTGCAGCTGTAGTTAATTTAAAGAGCAAATTGCAGGTTAAAAGAAAAAAAAATGCAAACTGTCTTCCAATGGATCATATCTGAAAAGTTGAATTAGGATTTTAAGCTGGTGAAAATTCTCAGTCATCCAGGTCAGTCATTCCAAAAAAGTAAAAAAAAAAAAAATTTTTTTTTGCTTTTTTGGATTGAATTTAGGATTTTAAGTGTTTTGGTCGCCATAATGAAGCCAATTTACCAATAAAAGCGACAGTCCCCCTAAACACTGCTTTTTTTTTTTTTAAACAAGCGCGTCATTTGACGTCACATCAGGGAGTCAAATAAGGTAGAGCGAACGTATAACTGAGTTTTGTAGAAGATTGCATTCATCGATCATAAACATGGTCAAATACTATGTTTTCAGGGCTACACAAACTGTACTTAAAGGAATAGTACACCCAAAACATGATTAGCCTTCATTTTCTACTCACCCCCATGCTGAACAACACTCTGGAGTATTTTTTTGATTTCGCAAATGCATCTGGAGATCTGGGAGGCTTCTTGCTGTCTGCTGCCATTCAAATAATGGAGGCCTATGGTGA
>NW_015150599.1:641320-666469 GCF_000732505.1 Cyprinodon variegatus
AAAAAAGAACGTTTAAGGTTGTTTTAAGGACATTATCGGACATGCTCTATGCTAGCCATTCTAAAGCAGCCAGGGGTTGATTCTAAATGAGCCAAAAAGCAGAGACAGGACCAATTGTCAAAATTTTGGTGTCCTTCATTCGATTTCATCCTGGACACTACAGAAAATGGGCTTAAAGTGTAAAAAACCGAACTTCTCCTTTAAATAACAGCAGCAGCTTTCTGCTGCACCCAAAGGGACCAAAAAACCCAGAACTTCCTTCATTTAATTAGATCTTACGTTCTGTGTGGTTCTGTCAGAGCTCCACTCCTGGTTTGAGCAAACGTATCAAAGTCGTCCTGTGGAGGCGGAGGCTTACAGCTGCTGAGAGCGCTCAGGGTGCTGCTCACACTGTCTGCACCCAGATCTACAGGGGAGACCAAGAAAAAACAAAAGTCAGATTTTACAGGAACAGCAATCTGGATCTGCTGCAGGATCTCCAGAAAATAATCAACCTTCTTTAAAAACCTTTATAAAAATAAAAAAAAAGACACTTTAAACAATCATTTAACACCAAGAAGGTTTGTTCCTTTATGCCTTATTAAAGAGACGGGATCAACCCCGGTGCTACCCCCTTGTGGTTACACCTGGGAACAACACCAGCTTTCTCCTTCCAATAAGCTTCTACTTGATTAAGTACTATAGCACTAGTCTAAACAAACATGTTACTGCAGCTTTAAATGTGGATAAGGCCTAAGATGAGCTTGCTTGGATACCTAAACCAGCCAGACGGGAGGCTAAGGTGGCCGGGGAGGAGGGTCCTCCTGTCAGGGTAGGGGGCAAGTTGGTTGGAGCTGAGTTCGGCATGTTGCTGACCACCGCAGGGGAGCCTGGACCGAGATCAATCAGGTTGTCCTCTGTGGCTTCGCTGAGGACCTGATCAACAAGGAATCACCAGCATTTAAAGCTCACATTTAATGTTGGAAGAAAAGGTCTGAGAAGTTAGGAGTGATTCACATTTAAAAAAAAGCAGGCAGAGCAGGTTTAAAACTTAGGGGTCAACTTAAGGAAGGTATGAAAATGTGTCTGAAGGTCACGGGAAGAACTTCACAGAAAGCTGGTTCTTAAGGGGGGAGGAGGTTGTAAAGGGAAATTATTCTTAGAAACACACAGAGGTTCTAAAGGAGCGTAATAAACATAAATCCCCCTAAGAAGAGCTCAGAAAAAAACAACAGAACCGTTCTTTTACTTTGGTGCTATGCTGCTAAAATCTACTTCCTGTTCAAGTTAATAGGGACTGCAGGGTGAAAACAAGCTGCATGGCAGTAGCTCCCAATCTGATAAGGAGAGCAAAGATAGATTAGGAGGAACTCTGGCTACACCTTCAGCTCCAGCAGCCTTCTTATCTGATTGGTGTAGCACAACAATAAACATTTATAATGATGTAATAACTGCAGGCGATGATGTAACAGGACGACTTTTGATGCAGGTAGTATAAGAAATATTTATTACACTAAATCTTTAAAAGGTTGTTTATCATTTATTAAAAATTCATAGGGGGACAACAAAAAGGGCTCAACCAGACAGGTTTGAGAACCACTGCCAAAGGGAATAAAGGTACTGAGTGAAGAATAAGCCTGGATCTTAGCAATCTCTCTATTCTGAGGTGATGCTGCTCATTAAAGATGACATGTTCTCCATACTTGCCTTCCTCAGCTAGCCCCAGAAACAGAAGTACATGGACAGAGAGGAAAGACAGTGAATACTATTAGCATGCCAGTACAGAGACAACATAATGACAGGAAGTATGCAGGATGAGCCATGCTTAGGACCGGGGACCCCAGAATGATGCAGCTAAATGGACATCTCCCTACTGCCTGATTGAAGGTTAAAAATCAAAGAGTTTTACTGTAATTAGCAGGAAGAACCAGGATATAAACCATGGCTGGCGGTAAACACTTTCAACAGTTTGCATCATTATCATTTAAAACACACCAAAAAAAGGTGCATTAGTGGAAAATGAAAGAAACTTTATAGAGTTTAAGATTTTTAAAAGAGGTTAAAAAAAAACCTTTAAACTTTTGTTTATTATTTGCCTACTTTTCTCTGAAAATCCACTGCACCCTTTAGAAATTTAGCAATTATGCTTTTCATTAAAAAAAAAAAAAAACTTTAAATGAAATCAGTGACACAGTGCAAGGGAAAAAAAAAAAAAAAAATAGACGCCCAGTAAGTAAATACAGGCAGCATGTGTAGCAGAATCTCAGTTTAAATAAAGCATTGGGAAACAGGGTGGGAATTATTTTGAAAGGCACCGCAGAGCAGAGGCCATTTTTACAAAAAACTGCTAATGTCTTGGTTTAACAAAGAAATTTAGATATAAACCAGCATGTAAATAAATAACTGGTTAAAAAAATATTTAAAGACACATCTTTAATAAACCTGCTAGATTAAAATATACATAACCATTTATTATAATTCTTCTGACTGGAGAGTTTTGGGTCTGGAAGGAACCATAGCGGTCAATTTCCTTTGCTTTGGTCAGAGCGACGCCCCCTGCTGGGGAGACGCTGCCTTGAGCTGATCTCTAGAAATCTACAGCTTTTAAGACATGGATTGTTCTGAGCTGCCTGGGTCTCAGGTTAGCATGTGCATCAGACACTCAGAGGTTGTTGGTGTCACGACCAGACATGAAAGATGATGGATGTGAAGAAGACGACGGTGAAGCTAATAAGTCAGATCCTTAATCTGTTTAAATAAGACTCACCCCGTTGTTGACGGTCTGAGCTGTGGACCTCCCGGAGCGAAAGCGCTCATACCTAAAGCAACAAGAAGGTTGAATGAAGACAAACTGGGATCAACTCAAAGCTGAATCAGCGATTAAACTAATAATAATTCAGAGTTCTGAAGAGATGATCAAAACTCATCATAGACCAGGAAGAGAAAAGAACAGCATTTACTACAGATATTGGCTTAATTCAGCATTTTATAACCATCTCAAACATTTATTGGAATATTTTTTTTCAAAAGGGACCTGGGATTAGATAAAGATATGGTGCCCAGATGTACATATAAAGTGATATTTGGCCAATTTTAAAACAATACAAAAAAGCTCAGACATTAATTATATAAAAAAAAAAGGGATCATATTTGGTTACCTTTTTTCCAGCAAGATACAACAAAACCAACACAGCCTTCAGATAATTCAAAAATATTGAAAAGAAGGGCTGGAACCATTAATCGGATTAATCATGATCAAGTGATTATTGAAATAATCTATAATTTATTAATCATTATAATATACCAAAAGTGTACAAAAACATATAAAGATTTAGGATTCAAGATAAAAAAAAACAAAAAAAAAAAAAAAAACATTTGTCCGTCAATAAGCTCTATCCGGAACTTCTGGAGTGGAAAAGTTTTAGTTTTGCCCGGTTTAATCGTTTAAAAAATAAATGTTCCCTATACAGGGAACAAAAGCCACACCAAAAAGGTATGAAAACCAATGACACATGCAAAATTAACCAATGGATTATAGAAACTTAACAGAAGTATGTTTCTATCTGCATGAAAATATCTGATATTTTAACCAATAAAATCTGATATCAGTTTTTTGGGTAGTATAGGACCCATATCCGATATTAATAACAGATTGGGACGTCCCTAAATTACACCTAAAACGCTAAAGCAACCGAAAACGATCAGTTGTATCAAAGCCAACTCACCCCTGACAGAACACTAAAGCATTCATTTGATTTTTTACAGTTCTGACCTTTCATAGCGGAGGAAAATGTTGTTGAGGTCGTCGTTTACATGCAGCAACTCCTCAGTCACTGCCTCATTAGATACGCAGGAGATGAGCTCCACTATCCTCTGCTGCATGGCTCGGCACGTCCTGTTCAGCTCCTGAGCGACACGCCAACCATTGTTTTAAGACGTCTACAAGCACCCCGGCCCTCTACGTTCCTCCAGAGCCCAGACTCAGAACATCTTACCTGTAGTAGCTCGTAGTCTGAAGCATCCTCCTGTCCTGGCACCATCTCAGTCAGCATCTCTGACATCACTTTAGTGTTTCCACGAACAACCTCTAACTCACTGCGGAGCCGGCTAATCTGAGAGACATTGATGGAAAAAAATCATTTTTTCATCCAGTGTAATAAATCTCAGAGTCGTGCCTTAATACTCTGAACCCTACATTAGTTTCTTTGCCATGATGCTAACTAAAACATTCATGGAGATTTTATAAAAATAAAGGATTTCTCTCAGAAACTTATTGCTTATTGCAGTTGTTACAGACCTTTATTTCTTTTTTTTTTTTGAGGCTCATACCCATTATTTTGACATCATTGATCTCTTATACGTCCTGCCAATATTTTTGGTCGGATTCTTAAAAGGCTATATTGCGTTTTCTTCCTCAATTTACATGATAAAAATGAAAACGATAGCAAATTCCCACACAAAACTCAATGAAAAAAGAAATATCTCTTATCAACTTAAACTAAATATTAACAATATCTAGCAAATGAAGGAGAGTGGCAATGCATGCTCTCCACAGGATCTCAAAGCATGGCTGCTGAATGCACGTATGAATCAGACAACACATGCATGTATATGAAAAAAAATGCCAACATCAACCAAAAATATCAGTCTGACAATGCATCAAAAAGAATATCTAGTGCTTATAGGACTCATTGGCACTATATACATAATATAAGGGTGTACAGCCCCTGGAAAAACTCCTGGAATCATTTGTGCCCTGTAACCATTATCAGGGTTCCCATTTAAAAAGTATTGAGAAGGATCCATACTAAAATTGGTAGAAATGTTGGCACCAAAGGGGAACCATAAAATGAAGAACATTAGAGAAAATACCAACAGAGTGTCTTTAGTTAAAGGCTTCTCCAGATCTGGAGCAAGAAAGACCAGTACAGAAGATCCTTCCTGCCTACAGACCCTAAAATGGTTTTGACTTCCACCAAATCGACTGAAGATACAGTTTTCCTCATTCATTATTCAGTAAGGAGCAGCATGATGTTTATATGTCATTGATAAGAAAGCAGAAACAAAGAGAAGACTCCTCAACTCAGAGATTGGTCCAAACATAGAGCGCTGCCCCATCAATCAGAGCATAGCGTCTGCACACGTAGAGATTAATTAAAAATCACAGGAGTTTACAGCGCACCTGTTCAGGGGTCGGGTTGACGGCTCCAGATGAAGGCAAGTTGGGGACCTGAGGGCTGCTGTAGGCTGGAGGGACAGGTTGCGCTGCTGGTTTAGTCTTGGTGCTGTGCCGATGTAGAGTGGAGTCGCCCTCTGGAGCTGATGCTGCCTGTAAGCAACACAGAGACTTTTTAAAACCGCAGAGATGACCAGTCTTTGTTGAGAGAGACAGAAAGGATGCCTCTAACCCGCAGAGGTGTATGTATAGGTGACAGAGTCTCCAGTTCTGATGTGGGGAACTCGATGCCCTTCCTCTTCAGCTCCTCATACACTTGAACTACACCTGTGAGATCTGGACTGCTCCTGAATGCATCGGCCCACGCCTGCAGAACAAGACCCAAGAAACAAGTCGTTACAGCGGGCAAACAGACATGGCAGAGGCTTCACACTGGATGCTCCTCCTGACACAACCTGGATTCAAACTGATTCCTCATATCAAAGGTGCAAACTTTCTGACCCCCTTTGACGAAGTAAAATTAAGCTTCACTTTTTACCGAGGAAATTGAAGAACCAACATGGTTTAAAGTAGGAGGAGGGCTGAAGCATGAATACCATCAAAACATGAATGGAGTTCTCATGAACTTCATCACAGCTCTATAAAGACACAGACGTTTTTGTTTATGTTTTGTGTAACTAGAAACACGTAGCCAAGCTGCAGTATTTAAGATCAAGGCATATTCACGTGTAGGGCTGAAATAATCAGTTTAATCGGTTATTGAAATAACCGTCAACTAATTTAGTAACTGAGTATAGAGACTCTAAAACATGCCTTTAGCTGAGAGAGCGACCCATTTAGTGCACTAATTATAACAATATTGTTAAAAAAAAAATAAACTTTTTGCATTTAAGATTAAAAAAAAAGATTTGTCCATCAATATGCTCCATCCAGTTAAAGTTGGGTTTCACTTGGTTTAATTTCGTCAAAAGTCTTCTATAAAAATCTTTGCTATATTATTATTAATCGAATATTTTGTCAGTTTGCAAAATAATCGTTAGTTGCAGCCCTATTCACGTATTACAATGGCCTAGTCAAAGTTCACACCTAAATAACCCTTGAAAAACAAAACAGTATTTAGCTTAACTGCAGTGGATACTATTTAGTTTCAATATCAAAACAAAATCAAAGCTTAAGAAAGACTGTCATGAATGTTTACAACAGAATCCTGTACAAAATTCTAAACATTATGTTGAAAAGTTTATGAAAATCCTCCAATAGAACATTTCAGAAATATTAGCTTTAAAAAAAACAACAAACTACAAAAAACCAGAAACCTCAGTCTGTAACAAATTGTGTGATCGTAGACTAAAATAGATTTAAATTTTTTATATTTCATATCACTGATATGAAATAAAGTATCACGATATATGTGGATATTGTATTATTGTCCAGCCTCTGATAAGACTTGAAAACTGATATTCTGCTTCCAACATGTTAGCAGCCGAGCAGCCAGTAAAAACAAACAAAAGAAACAAACAGGGTATGACAAAAGGTGTTCTGGTGCCGATTCCGTAAATCATTTCAAAAACGTTTAATTTAATCATTTTAAATGAGAGACGGCGAAGAAAAAGCTTCAAGGTATTTATACTTTGAGATGGTGCAGCTGGCGGAGGCTCTTGGCTTTAAGCCCAATCAGCCATTTCAAAGGTTCAACCTCAGGATTAAACTATAGATAAGCATAAACATCACAAACTCATCTTGATTACTCAGCAGGGTTATACGACCAGCTTAAGGAAGATCAACTCCTTTAACAGTCAGTACTTTCAGGACTTTAACAAACATCTGACGACAACATCAGACAAGTGGAAAAGGCTTGTTTAACAAATCCTCTGTCTTCTTCTTTCCACATTGAAATGTCAACAAATACTGCAGCTGCTGTTTGACAGGAGAGCAGCTCTAAATATCTTCAGTTGTCTCAACAAACAAATGCTTTTCTCTTAATACCAGCTACAACTAAGCCCTCTCCCTTCCTACCACAGGTGGAAATAGGAGCTGCAGTGTCACCTGAGAACAAAAAGGTAACTAGAGCTGCTCGATTCAAGCCCTGAAGACTCAACAGGCCCTCTCCTGGACAGATGCATCACCATTAACCGCACATTTAACAACAGACCGAGAACCATTTCCTTACCTGGATCAGAGCGAGCACTTTGTCCTGAACGATGGTGGGCGGGTTGTTTTTAGGAGAGATGACTTTAACAAGCACGCCATCAACAAAGTCCTTACTGGTCACTAGAGCGTGAAAACGATGACCGCAGTTCTTCACACATGTCTCAAGGACCTGGCAATGACAGAATGAGAACGCTGCAGTTTGGGGAGAGCTACAACTATAGTATGATACTGTAGCAGAGGGACACTTGAACTCACTGTTAAAGTCAGCATCACTTCCCTATAGTTCCTGTTGCCGCCGAGTCTCTTCTTGACCGCCCTAATAGCATCCTTTGGGCTAAAGAGAGGAGAAACAAACCGTGACAACTCAGCCTGGCCTTTCTGCTGAATATAAACATGTTCAGATCATAAACCAGGCAAGCTCTCAGTGTTTAAGTTAAGTTAAAATAACTTAATGTTTTTTATGAGCAACAGACACTGATATATTTACTATTTTATTTTTCAGAACTGAAAAAAAAAAAAACAATTGTTAAGTGGAAGAAAAGCGATCCATTGTTTAAACAAAACTCTAAACTGTGGCATGCATTTCTATCCACAGCTCTAAATGAAGCTTCTTAGAACCACCTGGTTGTGGAGTTGCAACTCTGGGCCTTTTGGGTTTTTACCAGATTTTCACATTTCAAGTGAAAACTTATCGTTGAGTCTGATTTGAAAAATAGCCAAACATTTTTTTAGATGGAGAATGTCACCTACTGACACAAACAGTCATTTAGACTCAGGTGTGAACTTGGACTAGGCCATTCTAACCCCTGAATATGCTTTGATCCAAACCCTTCATTGTATCTCCAGCAAGATGCTCAGGGTGGTCATCTAGCTGGAAGGTGAACCTCCATCCTCTGCAGCACCCAACAGGTTTTTCCTTAATGATTGTTTTGGTTTAGCTCCATCTATTTTCCATCAACTCTGATCAGTTTCCCTGCTTCCTGCACCATGTTGACAGTGGGTATGTTTTGTCCAGCAGTGTTAGTTTATTATATCAAAGCATTTAGCTTTTAGGCCCAAAGGTTGAGTTCTGGTCTCCCATCAGATCACCTTCTTCCAAATGTTTGGTTCGTCACAAACTGCAAACAGAACAACTTCTGGCTTTTTTTTTTTTTTTTGTCCTCACTAATGACTTTCTTCTTGCTACTCTTCCATAAAGCCCGGTGGACATAGCAGATGTATAAACGGATGTTGAGCTAATAGATGGTCCTATTGGCTGCTTTTCCGATCAATGCTCTCCCTCACCCTATTAGTCTAAGTGGATGTCAATCTCTTTGTAGGTCTTGGGGGGGGTCCATCCTCTCCATGTTTAGGAGAATGTGCTAGGAACAGAATTTGCTTTAAACAGAATCAAATCAGGTGGACTCCGTTTACCAGTGAGACTCTGAAGACAAATGGTCACATTGGTGATATTGGGAGACCAAAGTTAAGGCGGGTGAACACAAATCCACTCTCTACTTTTGTGACTGTATAAAAATAAAGTTGATTTAATTACAGGCTCCATTACAATCATCTGTTTTTTTATGTATGTTTGCTAAATGAAAATTCAATAAAATACAAAGAAGTTATGAACTCTAACAAAAACCAGAAAGCTATTACCAACAATGCAACAACTGTTTGGTGAGAGGGTCAAGTTACATTCTCAGGCAGGGACAACAGCCAAGATTTCGAAAGTAAAATGAAAAGTAAAATCCTAATTTAAGAAGTACAGTCTTCATGTGGACTCTGCTCTCCCATAAGACAATAATAAGTAACTGTTTTAAATATTTTACTGGTCCAACCTATTTGGAGGGATGAATGGCACATTTAACATTAAAAACAGACATGTTTACCTTCATACAAAAGCAGATGTAGAGAGCGAGTCTGGTTGGAGCAGACTGCTTTGAATGTTGGGCTTGGCCAGTTTACAACCCACTAATCAAACAAAAAGCTGGACTTCACACACCAGTTTCAGGCATAAAAGCAGACGATTATGAAGCAATAAGATAAGAAATGAGGCCTTGCATGGGCCAACCCCACACAGCCGGAGCCACATCACTTAATCTGGCCCAGGTATGAAAAGCAGCAGCCTTTAGTCCTAATGTAAATACCACACACCTGTGAGCGCATAGCTAGCAAACCTACAGAGCTAGCAACTCACCCATCCTCTGTTTCATTGATGATGTCGCATATTTCCATGTTCAGGGTCCAGTCTTCACTCTGCAGGGAGCCATCGGTGGCTCTCTCTGAAAAACAAACCTAGAATATCAGGAAAAAAAGCGAAGTCTTCCCATAATAACACGACGATGACTAGTGGCTAGCTGCAAGCTAATTTAGTACGTAGCCCTTTAAAAATATATAGTTCGACTGCAAATAACATTAGCTCTAGCTAAAAATAACAAATACCATATAAAGGAGACTTAGTTAACGTAAATAGTTAAAAAATGACATAAATATGAGCCTAGCTGCTTAATAACTAGGCGGCTAACGGTGGACCTCCACTCCGTAAGGGACGTTAGCATGTCTAAGTAGCAGCTTTTGATATGACTTCTACACAAAAAGATGTACAAGTTCGCGATGTTGTCTTTAAAGTAGTGTTTCTCACCGATACAATGCCCCACAGGGGTACTGAACGGATTTCCCAAAAGGAACTCCATCTTGCTCGACAAACAAGTCAATCCATGGACGACGGCGGCGATACAATAGAAACATCTCATAAGCCCCACCCACACACTTACCCTATTGGCCGAAGCGATTCTTCTCCTTGATTTTGATTCGACGAGCGCAACACGGTAAATAAACGAAGCTAAAGGTTAGGCCAAATCAACTCGTGACGTAACTGTCATGACTGTAATATTCATTTTAATGCATGTATATATATATAAAAAAAACTTTGGAAAAAATATATTTCCTGCTTTAAACTGGTAATACCCATTAAAGGCCTTTAGATGTTTTGTTTATCTAAAAGCTTAAAAAATGTAATATCTGGAAAATTATGTGACTAGGTAAAATGCAAATGATTTTAAAAAACAGACATTTAACAATTAAGATTATTGTTCTGATGCTGTGGTAATTGAAATATTTTAAACCTAAAATTATTAAATGTAAAATTTTTGTCCCTAATTTAAGAATTTGAAACTCTTTGCACATAATGAAATATTCAAAGCCTTTATTGTTATTTTGATGATTTCTGGCTTACACATGATGAAAACCCCTTGAAATACCAACAATAGTTTGATTTCTCACTGAATTAGCAAATTCTCCTATTTTATACCAAACAGTACTAGACTCAGTGGGATGTGCCAGCTGCTGTGCCCCTGTAACATGACAGGAAAACAGACACTGTGCAGTAAAACCTCTCAGATTTACTGATACACAAACAAATAGACATGCACAATAAACAGAGTTGACAACTAGAGCTAGTATTTAGACAATACATTTGATATTGAGGCTGTGAAACTTCAACTTTCCTATTTGGAGGTTTTCAAATTTTTATATTTTATTACATGAACCATCAAGAACAGGCAGCTTATTGAAACCACGTCCTGAAATGAAATAATCATGGCCAAACAATGATGGTACTCATTAAACTCAGTATGTGCTGAGGTGATGGCTCTATTCTAAAAGGGCTGAGGACCATGGAACCTGTTTCCAAAATGTCCTAGTGGAAAGGGAGTCATACTGACATCAAGAAAACATGGATGCGGTTTACTAAATGCAGGTGACTCAGTCTTCTGGTATGTGTCACAGCTGACTAGAACAATGTAGTAATGGGTTGCTCAGTGAGTTCCGCCTCTGAAGCTCAATGTTTTAGGGTAGATTTGCTGCCGTTGTTGCTCAATGGGTACCAGGTAATCCTGATCAGTCCTGCATTAGTTTGCGTTTCACGGTTGAGCTCTCAGATGAGAGGTGGACAAAAAGAGCTCCCGCAGCTGCCCGTGCCCTCAGCTCATACATGTCGTAGTCATGTGCCCACTCTACATTACCCCAGTGCTGAATCTGAAAAAATAGAGACAACAAAATCAAGAAAAATGGAAAACAAATGTCTCAAATAAAAAGCTAATTCTGCAGAGTTTTTAAACCAGGCAGATTTCACAATAGACCTTGTTTAGCCGTGTTTTTAGTCCATCCTACCTGGTATTCCTCCTCCAGCCTGGACAGCAGCACTGCTTGATCTACGCTCAGATGTCTGTCAATCAGCGCCAGGGAAAGTACCAAAGACTTCAGCTGTGAGATCACAAACTCCAGCCCTGCACAGGAGATACCACAGATGATCATAAACTAAGGCCCAGGCTTTGAAAGGGCATCTAAATATTCAGTGCTGATCTTCTACCAGTCAGGGACCAGAGGGTGTATGAACTCAGGTGCTGTCTGAACGTGTCGTTAGTTTCCTCTGGGATCTCAGGACCCAAAATACTGGACGAAGATCCAATAGTGACGTTGTATCTGTTGCATAAAATAAGGAGGAATATTTTTGCAGTTACTACATATTTAACAGAACAAGCATTACTCCAACATCAGCTCCTTAACTCTTACCTGTCTTCAATCCAGTGAAGCACAGGGTCCCATTCATTCTTCTGCAGCTCAACCAAACCTGGAGGTTCATCTACTCTGTAGCTAAAACCACACAAAGAAGGGAGAATAACAACATTTTGGCAAACATACAGCCCATTTCAAGTCTAATCTTTATACCCTTAGGCCCCGTCCTCACGAAGCCGAACCCTGGCCTAAACGCACACATTTTCCACCAAACCAGCCTCTCATCCATACGAAGCCGGCGTTTCGGGGGTCTGTAAACAATCTTTTTTTTATTAAGCCTTCAGAGTGGGAAGATTTTGAAACGCCGTTTTCGCGTTTCCATCTTTAAGCTCTAACCGCATTTTTTTTCTTACACGCATGCGTCATAGCGTCGCCTCTAAACACGCATGCGCGACACAGTATCACAACAACAATGGCGCCGTACTGTGTTGAATGGTTGCTGCTAATGCTACTCACCCTGCTGTTGGGCTTACAACAGAATCTTCTTCTTCTGGAATATCTCCAGGAAGAACAGAGCAATATCGACGACATAGTTCAGCACCTGAATTTGACTGAACAACGAAAATGGACCCGCAGGGCAACCATGTATAAATATTAGTGCGCTTGCCCAACATTTCGTCGCCTATTTTTGCTTTGGCACCACAGCGCCACTTACAGGCCTGGCATACATTTTGCAGCGTTTTCATGCATTCGTGTGGACGATCACATTTATTTTACGTCTCCGTCTTTACGACAAACGTTCTGGAAAATATTAGCGTTTCGTGTTCGTTTTGACTTCGTGTGGACGGGGCCTAAGTGTCATGCTGAGCTTCGTTTCAATCCAAAAGGCCAGCAATTGATTCAGAGCTCTTAGGCTATGTTCACCCTGCAGGCCTAGATGCTCAATTCCGATTTTTTTGTGAAATCCGATTTTTTTTTCATTGGCGTTCACATTTCCAAATATATGCGACTTGTATGTGATCTCCTGTGTGAACTGCAGTCACACAAAGCAATGTCCCGCATGCGCAGTAGAGGACGCAATGACCTCATAGGCCAGCGTGCTCTATGTTTACGGAAGTAAACATGGATGGTAGTGCCGGCGCACATCTAGCGGTCTTTTCCAACCATAAAAACTCAATCTTTTGAATATGGTTAAACATAAATACTGCTCTCCGCATCATCATCTGCCATGGTTGTTGTTTTTCTTGCAGCTTCTGCGTAGCAAGATGCATAATAGAACCCTTTGTCGGGAATTAATGACGGCCAGGTCGGATTTGAAAAGATCAGATTTGTATCGGATTTAGGACCACATAACCAAGTGGCCTGGGTCGGATCTGTGTTGTTCAGACAGCCATGAAAAGATCAGATCCAGGTCGCATATGGGCCAAAAAAATCAGACTTGGGTCACTTCAGGCTGCAGTATGAACGTAGCCTTAGTCCGATGCCCCTTTGGTTTTAATAGAATTGATCAAATCAAATAATCCAAGCATGAATTTTATTTCAACATTCACCCAATTCGTTGTGATAAGTTCTACGGTTTGTTTGCTTTCTTTTTTAAGATGGAGTAAATCTACAGCAGGAACTCTGAGTTCTTTACATTTCAATTACAGCCTTAAGATTGATGGACAGCATCAGCCCTCTCTAGAGGCCCCGCTGGGCCCTGTTTCAGAAAGTGGGATGAGTAACTCAGGTAAATTCTGTTGTATATTCCTGCATATTGTGGATTTTTGGTTTCAGAAAGCTGGGTAGCAGTTATCGCAAGTGAATTTTATTCTGCAAGTTACTCCATGAACCAACGCTGGTCGGTAGCAGGATCTCTTGAAGTTATTCTCTGTCTGTTGCCCATTTGACAAGGTGTCAAAAATGGTGTGCCAATTGCTCTCCATCAGCTACAGGCTTGTCTAATAAACACTCATTTGCTATACACGATTAGATGTCATATTAATATGCTTTCAATCATTTATTTCAAGAAATCTAGCTTCAGGATGCTTGAAACAAAACAAGCACACATTCTTTACTTGTGCAGAAGGCAAACTATCAGGATTTAGCATCAAACCGCTACCTAAGGGCTCAAACGCCCATCAGATCAATAAGAATTGTGACTGTTCTCTTTTGGTGGAGCAGAGTTTTCCTACCTGCTGTACACAACAGTGGGGTTGGAACCCAGAAAGTGGTTGTAGCTCCCCTGACCCTCCCCCTAAATCATGGAATAGCTTGGGTGATGTTCACTTATATTCTACAACCGAGCTTTGCAGACTGAAGAGGTCACAAATTCCAAACAGAAATCAGAATTTATCCTTGTAGAGTAATTAATTTATAAACTAGGGCTTCTTATTTACTAGGTTTACTAGTGGCTCCCAGAATTTCTAAAAGTAGAATGGGAGGCAGATCTTTAACTTGTCATGCTCCTCTCCTATAGAACCAACTAACAGTGTTAGCCTGTGAGGCAGACACCCTGTGTACTTTTAAGACAAGGCTTAGAACTTTACTTTTTAATAAACCTATAGTTTTAGTGGCTGAGGTAATCCTGAGCTATCTCTATAGTTGCTGCTATGGGCTTAGACTGCTGGAGGACATAGGCATCACTTTTCATCATTCTGCTTCATTCTGCCTCTATTCTAAGACTAGTCTGTGAACATTGCAACATGAAACAACAAAATGCTGCAAAAATCCATATCTGTCAACCTTTAAAATTACTTTTTTATAATATGAAAAGCATTAAAGAGCTTCGAACCTAAAATCGGATGAGAATGGGCATAGATCCATTTAGATTATATATATTGATGAATCTGTCAACGGGTTTGAAATGCAGAAGCATCTAAAACCTCACTTATTGAGGGAGAAGACATTTCTAAAGGAAGTTAGGGGAGGTTAGCACACAATATTAAGAAAAGCATACCAAATGGTGTCTGTTTCCAGAAACTTAAGAGCAGCGCTGATCATCTGGTCTTTGTTGCGCTGAGTGGGATTGTCCAGAGCAGTGTTGCACAAAGTAGTCTGTAGAGAAAGTTTCCAACCCCAATGAAATCAGTTCAAATTCATCAGGTAAAAAAAGTACAAAGCAGCATCTCTACAGGTAGTTTCCTCTCATAAAATCCAAGCCTGAGGCTCACCTGATGACCACTTCTGAGCTTTGGGAGTACGGTATATTAATATGATGGTCATGTTTCAGACTGATGTCTGACATCAGACGTTCTTATTTCCAACCAGACAAATGGAGACACTGACTTCTTAAAGTATTGATGACAAGATATGGGGTTCATGTAATATTGCATTAAATTCATGCTGCAGGACATTAGGAATAAAACAGGCTTATTTTTAACACAAATATCCTGCATTTAGAAGTACCACAGCAGCTTTTTTTTAAACTATAGCAGGTAAAAACCAAGCTGTGTGCTGCAACATGAGCGAGAACACTATTGGAGCTAGCACAACATTCTATAATGGAGATAATAGTGAAACATTGATAACCTACACTGCACACAAAGCACCATTTTATATATAACATAGGACCTTTAAGATCTAACAAATGGAGAAAAGGTAAACAGCCATACCAGGTGCATGGTGTAGAACTTGATTGTGTCTTTTTGAGCTTCCCACTCTGTAGCCACGGCGATGGCCAGCGCTTCATTTGGTACGGTGAACAACTGCCCATTGGGAGTTTTTAACTTCCTCTTGTCAAGGTTTACCTCAAATAGACCACCTGTAATTTCGTTTAAAAAAAAAAACTATTATAAACAAATATTTATTATACAGCAGAATAACGCAAGAGGACAGCAATCTTCACAGTGACTCAAATGCAGTTATGCACAGTTATGTTACAAACACAGATTACTGTGTAATATAATGGGATTGGACCAGATGAGAAAACTGCAAAATAGAAAGAAAAAAAAAATAGCACAGTGTCAGATTATAATCTGACACTTTAAAGTTAAATCAAGTGTTAACAATTAATCCAGTCTAATCAGTAAAACTCATAGGAGCCATTAGTCCCACTCTATGAAAACCTGGTCTCTACTGAAGAGCAGCAATAGCCATTCAGCACAAACAGCAAATATGTGCAGCTGGGCTGAGGTCAGAAGAGACCAAAACTGAATAATTTTCATTTCATAAAACTCATGTTTGGTAGTAAACAGACACTGCATATCACCCCATAGTGAGGCTGGGTGGTGGCAGCATCATGCTACGGGAACGCTGTAGGGAAGCTTTTCATGTTTATTGAAAGGTTCTAATTATAGGGCAATTTAGAGGAAAATTTGCTAAAGGATTGAGACTTATGCTTACCTTCACCCTGGGATATACTGACATCCTGATAAAATCTCTTCCTCTCTAGTAAAGAAACAAGACAGCAACATCAACACAATTCAGCATCTGTTCATTTTCTATACGGTGCAGTTATCTTCCTACCTGTTGAGGCAGTGGAGTATTTCAGGGCACCCCTGTATTGTTGATGTCTTGAACAAACTTTAGAATGAGAAATAAAACCTCCAAAGTGGCTCTGCAGTCTAGCAATGCCTCTAAACATAGCTGAACTTAATGAGGTGGAGATGCTATAACAGATAAAGATACAGAAAACTGTCGGTCAGTAAAACTGCTGCATTGTTAGCGTCGCTATACCTTTAAAACTAACTCCATAAAGCAGCTACACTAATATCTGCTGGTTTTGTTTTTATTTTAGCAAAGCAGCTTCAGCTTTCAAAAGCACGCGTGTGACCTTCCTCTCAGTCGGTTTCATGAGCTTTCTGAGAAAGGGATATGTAGTCTTTTAACACCGTTGTAAAACCTTCTGCGTTAGGAAATAAACTACACTCAAACGTTTGCGTGAGAACTTCCGCATATTCATCCAATGATCGGTTACGATATTGGTGAAGTGGATTCCTCCAGCCAATGGGAGAGCGCGATGCTCCCGCTAGAGCGCAGCAACGAAGTCCGCTCTACTTCTCCTGAGAGCCTTGGCAAACTGTGCTCTAGCGGAGATAAATGGGTGTTTGAATGGTTTTGGATGTACCCAGCGCTCCTTCAGCTGTCCGTAGAAGCGAGCGGAGTCCTCCGCCAGCACGGCTATTGACTGCGGTAGGTGCGCAGCCAGCGAAGCCATGCCAGTCCCCGCTGGATACCTCAGCGCCTCCCTCGCGGCCTTCTCATCCTCGGCCTCGCTTATCCCACCGCCGCCGATAAACACCCAGCAGCCGGGCGTCGTCACCTCGCTCCTGTACAGCGGCTCCAAATTTAGAGGCCATCAGAAAAGCAAAGGGAACTCTTATGATGTGGAGGTTGTTTTGCAGGTAGGGTGCTGAACTTAATATTGATGTTTGAGTGTAAATGTTAAAGGCATTTTGGTGATGTGTCAATCTGACGCCGTGATGACTGACAGCTGGAAAAAACAAATCTCGTTTCTGCACGTCTTCGTTTAACTTACCCTGATTTGTTTGTAAAACAACTATAAAATACATACAACTGAAGGAAAAAAACAACAAAAAACATTTGATCTCCAAATATTATAAAATGTTACCAAAACGCCAACAAATCAATATCGATATGTTATATATGAGGAATAGTACACAGGTTGTGGGAGTGTCGCCTAGTGGTTAGTGAACAGGGCTTGGTATCCTGAGGTTGTGGGTTCGACACCCCTGGGATCTCTGGACGCTGCACAGTGGCAGCCCAATCAGAGGCACAAGCCAAATCATTTAAATAAGGGTGGCCAGGCAATAACCCAGTCTACACTGTTCCAAAATGAACAATCACAACATTTATATTTTCTAAATAAAGACAAACTATACTTTCCTACAGCCTTTGCTAACAAATAGACGCATATATATATATATATATATATATATATATATATATATATATATATATATATANATATATATATATATATATATATATATATATATATATATGCAACATTCATGCTGTCTAAATTAAAGGTGTAGTGGATAAAATCTTATTTATTGTAATTACTAACCTACTTTTATTAATAATCTGACCAAAATGTATATTTACATGTACTAATATCTACATTAAATGGATTACTGATCATTGAAGATTCCTTGATGACTTGCAGAGACGAAAAATAGTTCTGAAAAGAGCATGAATTCTGTATTTATCTTTAATGTTAATATATTGATGTGCATAATTAACCGCAGGGTTGTTGTTTTTTGTCAGGTTTACATATATAAAATTTAAATGTTAACTTAGAACATTCCACTTGAGAGTATTACTGCTGTCACCATCTGTATTATAGGGAAAATAATGGTAGGGGCGGCCAATGATTGGGTAAGGGTGGCCATGGCCACCCCTGCCCCCCCATCTAGTTCCGCCCCTGAGCCCAGTGCTCCCCAAAGGAGATGGGTTAAATGTAGAGAGTTAATTTCTCATTTGTGAGATCAATAAAGTTTAGTTTATTTATTTAGGCTGATCTCAATGTTCTCTTAAAGGTTTCAGATAAAAAAATATGGCTTAATCTGGGTTCCTGCAGATCCTTAAAAAGTCTTAAAAGGCAATGAATTCTTCAATATACAAATAAGGCCTTAATTTGTATTAAAATGTCTTAAATCAGTCTTTCATAGGTCTTAAAATTGTCACCAAGTCATAAATGGGATTTTATTTTTGTAATTCATATAAAAAATTTAAATAAGTCATGATTATTTTTTCACATTTACCGAACGGCTTAGCTGGAATCATTATTAGTTCCATCCTGACGGCAGAACCAATAAAAACAATGTTTGGGTGATGCGGCAATAACATGGGGAAGTGTAAATTCAATGAAAATGGGCTATCCAGCCAAGAGTTTTTTTGCAATGGCTAAAAACAGAACCAGGTGATGTATATGAGGAATGGCGTATTTTGAGCAAGAAGTCATTGGAGCTCAGCACCATGAGAATGAAAGCTGTGGAGTCAGGCATGTGAAAAACAAAGCACCAGAATTAAGTTGGAGAGAAGCAGCAGCTTTTTCTCAGCTCTGTTCCACCATTGTCTCTGCAAGGCCTCTACAGCATCTCCAACGTAAAAAAAAAGCACCAGTAGCACCAAATCTCCGGATAATGTTTGGCGGTTCGCCTACAATGAAAGCAGAGCTATTATGGACTTTAAGGGGGGATCAAAACAAAGTTTGTGAATTCCATTCATAAGTTGTTCAATACATATGTTATAAGTGTGTTTTTAGCTTCTTTACTGGGCCACAAAGTAATGGTTTATGTTAGAATAAGCATCAGGTTAAATTTGAGGCAAACAGGTTTTCTTCTAAAGTTGGTCTTAAAGTTTTATTTCAAGGGGCAAAAAAAAGTCTTAAAAAGTCTTAATTTTAACATGCCTTATGTTGTAGGATCCCTGGGAATGACTGTTTAGTTTTTTTGTTTTCTTCCTCTCAAAGCACGTCACCATGGAAGATTCCTACTTGTGTGGCTACTTGAAGATCAAGGGATTGACAGAAGTGAGTATTTGTCTCTTCAATTCCTCCATGTTGTCATATTTAGACAAAAAGCTCCATGTTTGTTTAATCTATCATTTAATAAAAAAAAAAAAAAAGAAGAAAATCAGCAATTTCAGTTCATAAAAAAAGAAGTTTTCTTAGTGCATTTTGTAGAACATTTAGTCATCATTGAACTCAATGGCCATGTTTATGAGGCAGCATCTTCATGATTGACGTGTCAGGAACCAATCGTGTACAACGGACTGTCTTTTGTGATTGGTTGGGGTTAATCATTGATTTCTCATTGTAGCATTTATTTTTTAGTTTCACTTCCAGACCTTCTATTTCACTGCTTGCTAAGCGGCTGTGGGGCGATCTTTAAGCCACATGGTAAAAAAATGCGTCAGAAAAGATCTCCTACTGCACCTTAGAGGCCACCCTAGAACCATGGAGCTAACACTGACATCCTGTCATTAGCGCTTCTGAAAGCTGATTTAGTGGAAAAATGAAAAAATTATGGTGGAAAATACAGTGATCCTTTGGAACGGGTGTTATTTTTATGAAAAATGGTAATATTATTTCAAACTCATCCTTTTTTTAAATTAAAATAAGGCATTTCTTTGTCAGTTGGAAATAAAGTTACAGTTAAATCTGAGAGTTGAGAAACTGAGAGTCAAAAACCTGGACAATGGATAAAAGATGTATAGCAACAGCATTCATAATAACTTGTTATTGGACTTGTTAATGAGGCTCTTTCCGTTAATACATTTCTGTGATATCTATTGTTACATTTACATGTAACGTGATGTTTTTTGCTCTTTTATGATTTCTGGGGGTTTTTTGTGTGCTTTTTTTTTTTTTTTAATCAAAATCCTGTTTTTAGTGCTCCTTTAATTGCAATGTGTACCTTTTACTTGTTTGTATCTTGTCCACTTTTGAGATTGGTTTATTCAATTTTTTTTAAAATTTTTTTATTTAAAACATTTTATTCGGGAACTTGGGCGACTCTGATTAGGGCCCCAGGAAAGAAAGTTGTTTGTGTGTGGCTGAGGTCTCCACCTTCCCTGATCTTTGACCCTCTTCATTTATCCGGGAGTCAGAGGAGTCATGCCTCCATTTCTTAGAGCTGATTAATATAAAGTATTAAAAAAACTGAACTAAACACTTCCTGCTTTCTCCTGTAGGAGTATCCAACTCTGACAACCTTTTTCGCTGGAGAGATCATCAGCAGGAAGCGGCCGTTTCTCACCAGGAAGTGGGACGCAGATGAAGATGTGGATCGAAAACACTGGGTATCCCTAAGACTTTTACTACAGCAAATATTGGCTAAATCCGTCTCCAGTTGACCAGTGTACCTTAACAGTAAGGTTTTTCTGTTCAGGGCAAGTTCCAGGCCTTTTACCAATACGCAAAGACCTTCAACTCTGATGAGTTCGACTATGAAGACCTGAAGAACTCTGATTATATCTTCATGAGGTGGAAAGTAAGACACTGCTTGCATGCATTCTGCAGGTCTGCTCAGTGTGTCTCCGAATGTCGCCTGTTATATTTTCTTGTGGTTCCATCTTCCTCAGGAGCAGTTTCTGGTTCCTGATCACACCATCAAGGACATCAGTGGGGCTTCCTTCGCCGGCTTTTACTACATCTGCTTCCAGAAGTCCACAGCCACAATCGAGGGCTATTACTACCACAGGAGCTCTGAATGGTAACCAGTTGTTTTATGGATGCTCAGAGTTAGGATTACCTGGAAAATGTACTGCAGGGAAACTGTCAGGGATGTAACATTAAACTGTTACTGTACAGAACAGGTGGACATAAGCAGGAATGTAAATTATATGTAATGTTATCAAGGCAAGGCAAATTTATTTGTATAGCACAATTAAGTACAAAGACAATGCATGTGCTTTACATGATTAAAATATAGGAAAATAAAACATAATCAAAGCAAGTAGGAAAAAAAATAAAATAAAAAATGCAGAACCAAAAAGAATATTATATCAGGGTGGAAAGTCCAAGACCGGTGGTTCCAATCCAGACTGAGATTAGATCACACAATATTTTCCCTTCTGCTTAATTATTAATCAGATCAGCTTCTGCTTTATTAATTCATTAAAGTATGAATGAAAACAATAATTTAGTTGGTTTCTAGGCATAATTGATAGTAATCACACTCACTGTTCCTTAATTAAAGAAGGATATTTGATGTAATTTTTAATGCTTCAACATGTTTCTATGTGCATTTGTAAATACATCTTGTACAGCGATTTCACAGAGAGCTTTAGGGGCAGAAAAATCTTAATTTCAGCTTTTATGTCTATATTTCATCCTAAAGCCCCTGTCACACCTTGACGATTTAGACCAGCATATGCCTGACGTACAAAAAATCTGGCAACAACACTGGCACACGTTGGATAAGTTATGGGTTTGTTTTGTATAAGTTGTGAGCACGCTGAAGTAAGCTCAGCACAGCACAGGTCAATACGGCACATGTGGGCCATAAGTTACAGGTAAGTTATCTGATCGTTGACATTCGTTAAGTGTAAGTTACTCATAAGTCGTGGCGTCTAGCTTATCCAAAACCTATGAGTAACTTGTGCATAGCTGATGCGTAACTTATAAAGAACTTATCTCCAACACATAGCAATGTATCTGACATGTTCCAGACAACCGCTGAACGGCTACTGTTTAATGGCATATTGGCAGCGTTTCGGTATAAAAGGAGGTTCTCCTCCAGAATGCATCCCCATCATAGGGTAAGTGTGATGGATCCTCCCTGCGTTGACACCCACGACTAACAAACTTCCTAGCAAACGTGACGCTGAATCTGCTACGACTGCAAACCTTCTTTCCTTCTTTGTATTTAGTCTTTTTCTTTTGGGTGGGCGGTAAACAGCAACTGGGTTAATACCGCGATCAAAGACATTTCTTGATGCAGGCCGGGCGCCTCCGGGTGCATCTCCGCTCCCCTCAGGACACTGGCTTGTGACGTTTCATGGGCATTGCGCTGCCGTGCGTCATGCATAAGTTAGGCAGTCGCTGAACATTAGTTTTAGGCTACTTATACATACGCTATGTATTCGCCCAAAATTGAAAAAATACATAGAAAGTTCAGGGTATGTCAGCGTTTTAGGAGATTTGAATAGTTTGTTGAATACAGCTAATAAAGGCTATAAAGGATAAACTTAATAACGGATAACTGAAACTTTCATGATATATCTATTTTTCTCTTGATTTACTGCTACTTCCTTTATGTGTCGGCTGGGTTATACCTGATGTATATTTCATGCACACACACACCTTTGTCTTGCTATTTGTTGAGGACCGTGTTTTTACTTCCAAAGACTTCAGTTGATTTTCAAGCCTTTCTGCGCCTCAACCCTAAAAATAACCGAGCGTGTCCTTGGTCTCCCTCTGGGTCTCCTCCCGGTGGGACGTGTCTGGAACACCTCACCAGGGAGATGTCCTGGAGGCATCCTAATCAGACGCCAGAGCCACCTCAACTGGCTCCTCTCGACTACTTTTCAGAAACCCAAATCTTGTCACCATAGATATGCTAACATTGCTATCAACAGCTTAGCGACAAAATAGTACTTACAGCTTGCGGTTGTGATGGCCTTACGGTTGGAACGGCCCCTCGTTTCAGTAAAAGAAGTTTAACAAATCCTGCTTTGAACTTTCCAAGACTTTGAAAGCTGTATTTGGTAAAATGCTTAAAGCAAATGAATAGCTGAGCATCAAACTTTGCAGGGATCTTCTGATACACAAAAATAATCCATGCCTGTCGAGTCTTCGAATCCTTGGGAAGACTGAAAATGTTCTCCTTTCTCTGTGCAGCCTGGAGCGCTGCATTTACTCCCATGGTTCTGGCTCATTTTCAATAGAGAAACTGCCTGCTTTTTGTAGAAGTAAACCCAACTGTAGGCTAAACGGCTAAACTGGTGTCTTCCATCTATCTTTATTCATGTTCTTGGGCCAGGGAACCAGTGGGCTGGTCTGTATGTCAAATTAGGGGCGTAACAAAAGTAGCAAATAAGGCAAAATCCCCGAATTGACATCATCATGGTGCTTTGTTTGAATTCACCCATTTTATGATGGAAGTTTAGAATTGTGAGATTTGCAGAGGAAGGAGGTGTCGATGGGGTTTGAACTTCTCTTTTCGTCCATTTCACCTACTGGACTATCGTTATTCATCTATAACAATGTAAACTCGGTTTTGCATGATGAGCCCTTTAACATTTCTTGTTGTTTCTGTTGTCTAGGTACCAGTCCCTGAACCTCACCCATGTTCCTGAGCACAGTGCAGCGATCTATGAGTTCCGGTGACCACTGTCAGCTTCCAGGATCTTTCTATTGTTGGGAAAGCAGAAGGTCTGCGGATGCTGCTGAGAAGTTAAAGGATGCCAACCTGCAATGACAGAAACGCTTGGAGACCTGCACACGCTCACATTTTCCTAAAGGAGCACCATGAATGTATGGATGCAGGCGGAACAGGTGGAATGTGCTTTTGTGCTTCCCGGCAGGAGTTTGAGAAGCTGGAACCAGCAGCTAGGACTGGGTGTGGTTCCTGTAGAGTTTCCCTTTCCTCCTTTGTTTTAACGTCTGGTTTTTAAAGCGCTTGGCTCAGTATAGCGAGACTCTTTCTAAGCCTTGCTGGGATTTCTCCTTTCCTGGTTTGCCACAAGGAACAGCTCAAGCTTTGGTGCAGAAAGAGCAGCTTGCACACATTGAACTGCTGCTGGACAAGGATTGTTCTACAGAGTCCGATCCGATTACTGGACAGAACCAGCAAGTCTGGGAAGATGAAGAGCAAGAGAGAAGGTGACGGTCAGAAAGTCTAAATGGTGACAGAGTATTTTTAAGCTAAAGTTGTTTGTTGGTCTGCCAAGAGTATATTTTCTTATTTTACTGATTGAGCAGCGAGAGGCACTTTTAAAAAAAAAAAAAAGGTACAATCTGGGAGATTCCTGAAATAAGCTTTTCTCCATTTTCATCCAGCTGCTTTTTGAGATTCTTCTCATTTAGGATTGTTGTGGATTTTCTCTTCATTCTGAGTCAGCTCTACATGTGTCTATGAGGCTTACAGTTGGGCTTTTAAAGCAGGTCAGGTTTTATCGGAGAAAGTTCCCAACCAGAACAATCCTGTAAAAGTATTAAATGGAGGGACTTCTACCATCAGCATTAAACTGAGCATCTGGTTAATTTTCCTCCCTGTTTTTCTCCACGGCTATGCAACACTTTATTGAAAGCAAACATTATTAGACCCTGAGGATTCAGAGGTGAAGATTTATTCTGTTCCTAAAATATATACGATCTACCTTCATTAAAGAGACTATTTTTGTGAAAGAGTCTGTTAACAAAGCCCATCCCTGATGTTGTTTCTCTGCTATGTCATAGTGCCATGGTTTTCAAGCTCACCACAGCTGCAACAAGTTGATCTGAGGAATGCGTGGGAATAAAGGTTGGAGTGACTGTAAGGAGTGAATCATTTAAATTAAAAAGAAAAATCCAAACATCTCTTTTTGTCTTTTTATTATAATTCATTTGATTTTTTTTTTAAAGTGAAATGTTGTCCATTTATGGTCAAAGAACATCTGATGCTCACTAAAGAGCCCATAAAATATAAGCTGCACTGCCATCTAGTGGAGAATAAATAGCATGGCATGTTATTGCCACCTGAAGGGGAGGAGGCTCTACATGTCTTGCATTGAAATGTTCTGTTCTGATTGGACCTCAGATTTGGATGCAGCTTTGAGACAACAGAGGACACTGCTGTAAGAAGAAAATCAAGGACCAAAGCTGAAGTCGAAGTAGAATGGACAGATCAGTGTAAAGACACCTCTCTGAGTAGTTCTCATTGGTTGCCATGCAGACGTAAATGTTTACTGGGCTA
>NW_015150599.1:666935-667912 GCF_000732505.1 Cyprinodon variegatus
GTAATTATATTGTGGTTTTATCCAACACATTGAAGTCCTGTTCTATTAAATATTTGCGTGCATAAAAAATTTGAAAAATTGACAGTGTGCAAAGCTGACCTACTTACTGACTTTAGACAGAACTGCATCCAGTCATTTAGCATGTTTGCCTTCATTAATATGCAGAACATCTGATCATCAGAGCGTTGAATACTAGAAACGGATATGCAATTATAATTACTGCANTGAAAAATTGACAGTGTGCAAAGCTGACCTACTTACTGACTTGTGACAGAAGCAGATGCAGTCATTTAGCATGTTTGCCTTCATTAATATGCAGAACATCTGATCATCAGAGCGTTGAATACTAGAAACGGATATGCAATTATAATTACTGCAAAAATTGCATCTTTTTCTACCCTGAATTGAAGTGGGTGCAGTTTCTGTCTCTATGTTTAAAGTCAGTCAAATTAGCATGAAAATAGATGTCTGCATTTGTTATGGTAAGAAGGAGGCAATGGAACAATCTCAGTAATGTTATTTTTAGGGGAAAAAAATCTCTATATTATATTGTATTTTCTGGGGTCTGGTTGGATCATTCGTTCGTTCCGTTGTGTGGTTCAGTGTTACTGAATACATTTTTGGGTTGTTAGTTTTGGGATCCCTTGAACTTGGCTCCTCATACTATTAATCATTAAAGCAAGTGAGAAACGAGCTGAAATCAGTCCGTCTTTGGAAACATAAACCATCATTTATGGATCAAAAGTGCAGCACTGATTAATACTTTTTTAGAGGAGTAGAAATATGTCTGCTAATTAGTGGGAAAATGGGTTATCATATTAAATTTTATTTTAAAACAACTAGCTTCTCTCGGTTGCTATCTAAGCAGCTCTGTTCAAACATCTGTGGTGCTGAAAACACAGAACTGCTACAGTCGTGCATCTGGTAGGATGATCACTGGGAGGAGAAAATTAACATATTCAACTCCTGCTAGTAAA
>NW_015150599.1:669157-682374 GCF_000732505.1 Cyprinodon variegatus
CATCTCCAAAGTCCTGTTGTGGGGTTTGGACCATGGCTCCAAGAGACATTTTTGTCAGTATTTGTAGGTTACACATATGTACCAAATTTCATACTAGCTGCTTTGTTTTATGGAGAGAAGTCTGATTTTGGTGCTTCACCAGCTCTTATAGGCTACTTTGATGTAGCATGTTACTCATCTGAACTGGCATTGAACTTATTACACCATGTTATATTGTGAGAGGTCAGATTTTTATGCATAGCCCACATGCTTTGAAGCAGAAAATAATTTAGATCACTTTCTATCCCTATGCCTAAAGTCTATGCATGGTGAATATGCAGTCTGTAAGTTAAGAGCTATAGGTGAAGTTAATTAAGATACAACATGAGTAAATGTGAGAAAATTGCTTGTTGACTTTGTGTTGATGGTGCAGAGCAATCAGATATATATCAAGAATTACAGAATCTATAGTTATATGTAACGCAGGAGGTCTGGAGATGCTACGTTGGTGTAGCTTCTAGGTCCTGAACGGGGGATGGAGATAGGTAGTTTCAGTGTCATGCGGGTCTCTGGGCCTTGTTGATAAGGCTGGTAGCGGATTTGAAGAAACTGTTCTGGTGGTGTGAAGTTTTGGACCTGATGGGTTGCAGCCTCCTGCCAGAGGAAAGTGTCTGAAATAGTTTGTGGCTGCGATGCGAGAGATTAGCCACAATCTTCCCTGCACGCCTCAGAGTCCTGGAGGCGTACAGATCTGACGATTGCAGCCAATCACCTTCTCTGCAGACTGGATGACACGCTGCAGTCTGCCTTTGTCCTTGGCGGTGGAAGCAGCGTACTGTGGGGTTTTGGCCCATGCTTCAAGATACATTTTTTTGTAGGTCCTGGTAGGTTACATGTGTACCTGATTTAATAATCTTCAATAAAAGCATCATTTGATGCCACAGAAAGCTTTTGATAGCTTTTGATCCCTAATGCCTTAAGTCTTAGCTCAGTCAGTTAGAAGTATGTATCAGGAAATCTGTAGGAGTTCCCTCAGATATGAAATGAGTGTAAAAAAGTTAAGTGATGGCTTTGATTCAAAATGGCTGACATCTTGCTCCATCTAGCTCCAACATACTTTTTTGTAGGTTTTTTATGCTTTTTTTTTGCATTTTGCACAATAAATAGAAAATTAAAATGAAAACAAACAATTTAAATAAAATTACAGCTGCACACATGTCTGGAATACTTAGCTTTGACTTCAGGATCTACATCTCCAACTGTTAGATAAATAGGACTTTATTGATCTCACAATGGAGAAATTAACTCTATGCATTTAACCCATCCCCTTGGCATTAAGGCATCTTTCTAAATTAGTTACAGTTAAGTCAGATTAGATGAAGTATTTCTTTGAGCATAATAGTTTAAATCTCCGCCATGATTCTCGGCTAATCCAGCCAATCAGTCTTTCATACTAATTTTAATGAAAAACCTATACAATCATTGATCTTCTCTCAACCTTTCAGTGCTAAGACCAATTTTTTTATTGTTGTCAAAATCCAAAAAGTTCCTTATTACTGTCTTTACCTTAGCCTCGTTAGCTGCTCTTCCCTCTGAGGGCTCCACCGATGTGTGGAATGTGACATCACTGTACGCTTTCATAACAGTGATTATGAAACTAGGGCAATTTTTGGCACAAATCTTGACGCTACAAGCATACAAACCATATCGGCCCAGTTGAAACAGAAACTGCTGCTTCCTTAATGGAAAGGCATCTAACAATAGACTTAAAGTGCTGAAAATAGTCAGAGGCATTGTTAGAATGTGACACACCTTGTCTTACAAATTGAAACCTGCTTATCCAGATCATACACACACTGGCACTTCCAAAGAAAATAGAAATTAATCTACTGACGCTGAGGAAGTGCATATTTAAAAAAAAAAGGCATACATTTATTATTTTTGTTCAAGACTAGAGAAAGTTGTTAATCTCTATCTATATTCAGTTTATGACTAAATAAAGTTTGATTATTGAGAGCTCCTTCCTGTCTTAATTCTATTACCTAGTAGGGTTAAGGTAGGCAGGTTTCTGCAGCAAAACCTCATGTAAAATGGAATCTTAGCATTAGTCCATGAGACAAATCATCAATCTACTTTTAATCCTTAGCTTGAAATTTAACTTTTTCAATAAGAGTTGTCCAGATTATCCTGAGCTATCCATGCAGTTATGCTGCTATAGGCTGAAGATGATGGAGAGCATAATAACCTTAATAACCTTTCCTTACTCTACTACGTTGTCCTACTGCTATCCAAAATTGCCTTATTTGCAGAGGTGGGCTAAAATATTTAGTAGCAGGAGTAGCACTTCTATAATTTATTTCATATCTTTACTCTGTAAACATCCCTTTATTGGTCAAAAGGGCACAGAAGCACTTGTACTTCCTGCAGAGGATGATGAGAGCCCACCTGCCATCCTCATGACCTTCTACAGAAGCACCATAGAGAGCGTTCTGACCAGCTGTCTCACTGTGATGTGTGGAGGCTGCAGCTCCTCAGACTGAAAGAAAGCAAAGAGTGGTGAGAACAGCAGAGAGGATCATTGTGGCTCCTCCCTTAAGGACGTTTCATCCCAGCGCTTCATGTCCCGAGCAAGTAACATCATCAGCGACCCCTCACATCCCCATTATGGACTGTTCTTCCTGCTGCCCTCTGGGAAGAGGATTTGCAGCATCCGCTGCAGGTCCAGCAGTTTCTGCATAAGCTTTTTGCCCACTGCCATCAGACTGCGGAAGTGTTAAAAAAGAAATAAAAAAATCAAGTCACAGTCTCTGCATCACACCAATAACACCAAACAGGACATAATGCATATTTGAACGATATATATATTTGTCTTGAAATGCTCTTAACATCCGTCTCTAACAGACATAGCTACTGCCTGAGTGTTTGCGATGACTAACTGGGTTTGCTCTCTCTCACCTTCTAGACTTGAATACTGGCTCATAGCTAAGCTGTTTAGCTGTGCTACTCATGCAGAAGAAACTACTAAAACAGCAAACCTTCTATTTCTTCTCTCATATTGAAAGTACTCCTAGACTAATTATTTTATGTTTTTTTTGTGTGTTTCTGCTTTGTGGCAGATTGCTGCTGGTTTAGGTTCTGATAGAGGTCTCTACCTGTTAGAGGAGAGTTTTCCTCTACATGCATGCTCGGTATTAGGGATTGCTGAAAAGTCAATCACACTTTAAAAGTGTATGTCCACTGAAGCTGCTTGCTCATCTATAAGGAGTGAATTATACAAGAGAGTAACTTTATGCCGTCCCCTGCAATTGGATGTCTAATTGCAATTTTCTGCAAGTCAATGACTCGACACAAGTCAATGACTTGATGAAAGTGAAAGACTCAATGGAAACTGCTGCAAGTCAGTAACTCAATACAATCTACTGCAAGTCAGTGACATGTGTAATATGGTGCATTTCAGTGACTTGCTGCAATCTGCTGCAAGTTAGTGACTCGGTGCAATCTGGTAAGTCTCCTTATATAGATAACGAGTCTTATTTAAATGACAAACCAAACTTTACTACTCAGTTTGATAACCAGGATAATCTGAAATGGATGAAGCTGATCTAGAATCTCTCTGGACTATTAAAATAATTTTATTTTTTGTGAAGTGATTTAAGGTAATATTTGCAGGGGCTTTGAGTTATATTTGCAAAATTAGTTGAATTGATTGTCAAGTTTGAAATTGTATAACATTTTCTGCTGGGTGGAGAGCCAGGCTCCACCAGTTTGAACAGGTTTAGTTTGGGCTTTACCTGAAATTTTTTCCCCAGATGTTTTTGTTGCCATTAGAAAATTCAATTCTTTTTCTGTAGGTCACGCAATGCTGCATCTCATAGACACTGCCGCCCAGCTCTGACTCATGGTAGCTCATAAAAGTGCTTGTGTAAGGTTGAAAAAATAGGTTTCATGCAACCATCTGTATAAAAGTCCAGGGCCCAATATCTTTGGATGAGATTGTTTACCATAAAACAAAGGAAAATTGAAGCCGCAATCAGCATTGGTTTGCTGGAATACAAAAATAACCAACTTCCTTTGTAATTTGGATCATGGTTTCAAAAGGCTTTTTTGAAGGTCCTGGTTGGTTACATACATTGGCCCAAGTTATATAACCCTCAGTAAATGCATGGCTTAGGGCTGGTTGTTTTAGTGTTTTTTTTAGTGTGGCTGAGAGAAGCGTGTTGTCTAAGATGACATTCATCATGGACAACACCTTCCACCCTCTGCACCAGACCGTGGAGGAGCTGACAGCTCCCTTAGTGAAAGACTTTTACACTCCGTTTGTTAAAAGGTGCGCTGCCGCAGATCATTCGTCCAGATCATCCTACTGCAACCAGACTCTATGTGACACCACAACGGCAATAACTTGTGCAATGTGTAATGCGCAATTTACTATTTGATACTCTGTGCAATAACCCGTTTCTCTATATTTGACACCCAGTGCAATAACTATATTTATCAATATAAATATCCACCTATATAAATACCCATGTTAACACTCTGTGCACCCTGCTCTTCTTTTTTTGACTATTTGAGCTGATGTAATGAGTACATTTCTACACTGTGAGATCAATAAAGTCAATCAATCAATCAATCAATCAATCAATCAATCAATCTAAGGGGTGCTGTAGAGAAACACAGCCACCTGTGTTGGGTTGGACAGGCCAAATGTATGGTCATGGCAAAATGTCTCAGTTTTATGCACCATAAGGCCCCCGGAAAACTATTTTTAAAGGCAAAAGAAAACTGATCATACAAAACTTTCAAAATACATTTAGCCTTTGCAGCGCTTCGCTGCTCTGGCCTAATTATTCAAAGTTTAAGGTTTTTGGTAACAAGAAGCAGACTTTAGCTTTCTCTGATAGACTGGACTTATTAAACACTATTTTGCTGATATCTTCTCACTGTAATCTTATTGCATTTTTGTATTTTCAAACCTTTCCAGAACTGGGATTTGTAGTGGAAAGGAGTGGTTGCAGTAAAAGACAACGAAAAGACACCAGGACAGAGATGAGGGATCTCGAGTCAACAAGTCATCTCTATGTCATGTACTTTTTCTGCCCAGCCACTAAACCAGGTGAGTCCAATCACCACAGGTTAGTTCACTCTACAGATTGGACTCTCCTGGTTCAATGGCTGGGCAGAAGAAAAACATGAAATAGAGATGACTTGTTGGCTCTAGATCTCCGATCTCTGCACCAGGACAAAGACCCACATATGCATTGACATGCTAGACATGTCGGTTGGTCCGGCATGATTTGACACTGACCATAGCTAGGCTGACCAGTAGGGTAGGGAAGGTTCCACATGAACTGCTGTTCATGGAGCTTTCAGAGTCCTGGGAGATGGCCCACATTGGGGCATGTCTGCTCCAGTGCCTACACTAAGATCCAAGGGGAGAACCAGAGCTCACTGGACGTGTGAGCACCCTTGCATTTCCCCAGAATGAACTGAGGAGTGTTGCTCAGAATAGGGATACCTGTGTTCCCTCCTTGACCTGATCCCTCTGTAGTACAATCTCAGACTAAATGGATCCATGAGGTCTTGTGCATTTTAGACATTAAGGCAATGACGTAACAACACAACAATAAGCCCATAAGCAACATTATCTGGGTGGGTCGAATATGAAGTAAAACACCCCATCTTCTTTGCTTTTTCTTTCCTGGAATCCGCTTAAGTACCTATTTTTGGTATCCATCGTCGCTAACACATTGTTCGTAACAGTTATGTTTTTAATCTACGCTCTGGATTATCCATAATTCCAAGTTGTATTGTAAATACATCGTTCTTTTAAGATCTTTATTGCGGTTTGAAACATATAAGTGTATTTTTTACCAACCGTCTAATGAACTATACAAAGTTATTAACATAGTAATTAAAAGTACCAGTGTCTGCTTTGCTATTGGTGTGAAGTTTAAACGGTTCACCATCATGTTGAAATCTGCCATGTGTTGGGGTATAAATAAGGTCCAGCCAGTTAATCTAGTATCAGGTGGGTTTAAGAGGAATTTTTTGCACCATTACATCTGCAGAGGGACTTCCTAGTCAACAATTGCATAGGGGAGCAACCAGGTGTCAGTTTAGAAAGCCAATGTTTTCCTGTTAATCCTTTTCAGATTTTGCAAGAAGGAGGCCTGTCTCAGTGCTTCAAATCTGTGAGTTCTGGAGCCATTTCTTAAATAAATTTTGGAAAATAGCCTCTCACTACCTAGAACAATGCAATACAATTATTAAAAATAAACATTAAATGACCTTTAACAGATAAAAGCTGCCAAACCCACCTAAACTCCTAAAAGGTGTGTTTAACAGCTTAATCAACAGAATAATTAGGTAGTCTTAGAAGCACCGCTTAAAAGCTACACCTATCAGAAAATTTCCCCATGATAAAAGGTGACCTTTAGAGGAGTTGCACAAACGTTTCTTCTAATAAATGTGATCTACATACGCAAATGATCTGATTTTCAGGAAGGGATCAAAGAATTCTGGTTATCTGTCATCTACGTGACTTTTCCCTGTATTTGGGAAGCATTTAAGAGGCTCTAATGTGATTACTCTACCTTTGTCTGTGTCAGCGTGACCTTTGGTCAAACCTCTACAATATTGTCCTGAAAGATTAGCTCAAGGAAATGGACCAGCCTCCTCCAAATATAAACTCCCTGAAGCTTTCCCATCATTTCACAACCGTGGAGTTACAGACACACCTGCAGCTTCCTGGTATAGAGAGAAAATGACCCCTGCCATTCTGTCACGTACATCAGGTGTTTGCAATAAACTCATGATGAAAGGATGGGAACCCCTACTCAGCTTCTTATCACACGGCAAAACATTTTTATGTTAATAAGTCACTTTAACCTAAAATGGGTTTTTCTTGAAATGAAGAGGAACAAGACAATTTATATTTTAAACAAGAAAAACAATTTAATTGTTTTATTTCAAGTGCATATTATCTGATTATCTAGTAAAAATACTAATTCAATTGGCAGATCATCTTATTTAACTACTCAAATTAATGGTTTATACACTTAATTTAAGAAATGTTGACTTATATCTGGATTGTTTTTGCAGTGCACATCCTTATTTTCATTTCCACAGGTAACCAAGCTGTATTTTTTTTTTTAAATGAAGTGAAAATTAACATAAAGTATTAGTTTCTGACAATGCCATTGTTCGTTTTCAGGTAAGTGGAACAAAGAGCGATTGTGAGGCCAGTGCAGGTCAGATGACACAGAGTGGATTGGCTTTTAGTGGAATGCACCCTGGGCTGTCTTTATGCAACTCTCCTCACTGAAAAAAAATTTAATCCACCTAATGACAAAGTTACATTGCCACCTCAGTGGGATTAAGTGTACTTTCTTGTAATAGTTATTACAGGATGACAGAAACTTGATTCACTCAGAGTCGGACATTTAGGGATAGTTCTCTTGTCCCAACACCATGTCTGTTTTTGGATGCTAAGGTTAAGTTCAATGATGGCAGATTTGAAAATAAACTCAGAAATGACCATCTAAAGCAGGCATCCCCAAACTCGGTCCTCGAGGCCCGCTGTCCTGCAGGTTTTAGAGGTTTCCTTGCACCAGCACAGCTGATTTTAATTGAAAGCTGATTAACAGGCTTTTGCTCTACTGCAATCATGATAATCAACTGTGCTAAAGCAGGGAAACCTCTAAAACCTGCAGGACAGTGGTGCAGGACCAAGTTTAGTGATGCCTGATCTAAAGGGTAGACTTTCCTCTGATGGCACTGAATCAAATAAAGAGGCATTTTAAGTTTTTAGGGTACAAACAAAAACAACTGAATCCACAAAATAATGTTGAAACATTTAACTTTTCAAGAATGTGCCCTGGCAGTCCGGTCCAGCTCGTCACCCCTGCTTTAACAAAAGACTAAAGGGAGGATGAGCTGGACAGGACTGCCAGGAAATGTATCCTGAAACATGCCTTTTCCAGTAATTATGACAGCGGATTTTACGACAGGCTTGTTTGCCAACAATAAATATTTGTTCTTTCACGAAGCAATGATTCATGCTTCTCATATTTCATACTTAGAAATACCTGAATTTCTCCATGTTTGACTGTTAGATTACATCATTTTAAACATTAAATTGGATGTTATGAACCAAAAATTAGTTAAACAGTAATTTTTACTCTTACTTGAGTGATTACTTGGATATCTACTTTTACTCGAGTAAAATAATGTTAAAGTACTGGTACTCCTCCTAACGGAGGCAGATTTTTGGGTTTTCTATCCACCTCTGCATGTGAGGGTCTCACCAAAGAGTGTTAGCATCTGGTGGCGACCTACATTTATATCAGACTTAAGAAAGAAAGCAACAAAAGGTGGCTTTGAGTTCTTAGAAATTTCGAAATAGGTTCATGATATTATTGAGAAATACTGTAAAGTGTATTAATACAGCTGCCTGTACTAGACAGGAATTCAAATATCCATATAGGTTGAAGGTCAAACCATGCTTTCTTTAGTTAAGTTTAAAGTTAGAGGAACAGCACTTTAAAACAAATTGCATAAAAACAGGTGATGCTCATACATGTCAAAACCTTCCTGAGTTCAGCTACCTTAGATTGACTTGCTATGTCAATCTAAGTTTGACTTTTAGGTGCCACTGCCCACAGCCTGCCTGTCTCTATGCAGAGTTCCTCCCTGCAGCTGGTAGTGTGTCAGATGGCATTTCCAGACAGTAATATAATGGCTTGCTCGGAAGAAGGTATGATCAGTTCATCAGGCCCCAAAATGACACTATGTACCGACGCCTGGACATAGTTGCAGTTTGTCTATCCTTTAATGGCAAGGGAAGCTGTTCAGTCCAAGCCTGTCATCTCAACTCATATCGCGAAAACTACACTAGCGCCTCTAACAGGGCTGCAACAGGTGGATAGCTCATTTCAGAGCTCAAGCCCTCCTCAGAATTGGTCCCTGCCATATGTTCCCACGCATAGGAGAAGGTGGAACTAGATTAAACCAAGCTTAGGTGGCACTGCAAATAACCTGGACGCTCACTCAAAATGGGCTTATTGTAAGCTACAGCAAATTACCTTGTTCCTGCAAGACATGAGCTGGAGATTTACTTCAGGGTAGTCGTGGGGAACAGTGGGACTTTCAAGTGAGCTACAGTTAAACTTAAACACTGCAGATGAGATAGAAAACAGTAGGAGCCCTCTATTTATTTACCTCAAGATACTTCATAGAGTGTTCTTTACCTGTAAGTGCTGAAAATTTTGGGAATTCACTTGTACTCTCAATAGTGAGAATAAAAGCTATTAATCAACTTTCTCAAGTCTAAGAATCACTTCTACTCCTCCAAATATGTAAGAGATTTCCAGATCTCGCAGCAGAGCTTCATGCTGGAGTTCAAAGCCATTATAATTCTCTAACAGGAAATTGAATGTGAACTGTTTTTCCATCACAGTTTCTCACAAAATAACATCTGGTAACATCAGCTTGGATAAAAAATAGCTGGTGGCCATGTGGTATTAATGAAACGCAAACATCACAAACATGAGCTACGAATGCATGAAAAGACATAAACACTAGTGGCCACTCGGTACTAATGCATGAACTTAGATCATGATGTGATGTCCAACATGAACTCTTCTAAGCCATTTTTGGGATTGTATTTTCAAATAGTCCTGCATTTGACTCCAAAATTAATGCTCAAAAATCAGGCTCATAATCATAATCTGTTTCCATGCTTTGTAAATACCACAAAGATGTTTTAAGTATAGGTCTACCAGATTTACTGAAATATTTAGGTTGTGTAATTCTGGAGATAACACTGGCGCATCAAACCATAAAATATGAACAATCATTTCCATTCAGCGATTGGTCAATTCAATGGACTTAGAAGTAACATCTATAATTCCATTTACAGCGACAGGTATTAAAGTAACCCATTCCGCGAGTCAGACTTAAGATTTTATCTACATTTTGCTAAATGTGTGAGTGGCTGATTTGATAAAAAAGTTCGAGCTTTTAACTTTAAATTTTTTTTCCAAAGTCCACTCTTAAGTGAAATCTTAGTAATAATTCTAAGAACTTTGATAAATACTGAGTTTAGCTGGAATCAAAGCATTTATTCCCGAAGTACACATTAAAAGGTCGATCATATCAGTAAATTGCTTATCAAAGCTGCAGCAGGTCATTTTACAAAGGCATTGCTAAATGAACAAAGAAAAAAATTTACCTTTTTGTTCGAATCAGATAGTTCATATTGCTAAAACTTAGAAGCATACATATTTTTTCTATATCAAATTAAATGCAGGTATATTCTTCATCTTTTTTAAGTTAATAGAAAGCTATTCTAACCCCCTGAACTCCCCTCCCCTCCTGAAAGGAGCTAAAAGGCCAGCCTCCTAAAAAGCAGCACCTTTCACTGACTGAGACGCATCACCTATTTAGAACCGAACATGCTGGGGGCAATCCCATTTATTGGCAACCTTCCTCAGACAATGTGAAAATTTGCTGTTGGCTAATGCCGCAGATTCTTTAACTATGAGTGCCAGGGAGGGACTGCAAAAAGATGTGCTTTGTTATTTGGTTCACAATAGTATGAAAACTGAGGCCAACTTGTCTCCTATTTGGAACAGAACCTGCTGGGGGCAGAGTCTGCTAATTACATGTTTCTTCCAGACTATATTCAAATTTATTATTGAAAGCAGCAGCCCTAAAAAATGTTTCACACTCAGGACTAACTGAGTGCTGCAGGGTTCAGCACTACAGCCAGCTGGCTGGATGCTGCGCTCAATGTTTGGCTCTGTGTTTGCTGGGATGGCATCCATCCATCCATTTTCTGACACACTTCATCCCTGCTCGGGTCGCTGGTGCGTATCTCCAGCTGTGTACGGGCGAGAGGCGGGGTACACCCTGGACAGATTGCCAATCCATCACAGGGCAACACAGAGACAAACAATTATTCACACCTAAGGATAATTCAGGGAAGCCAATTAACCTAACAGCCATGTTTTTGGATGGAGGGAGGAAGCCAGAGTACCCGGAGAGAACCCACGCATGCTCAGGGAGAACATGTAAACTCCATGCAGAAAACTTCTTGCTGCAAGGCAGCAGTGCTACCCACTGCGCCACTGAGCAGCCCAGCTGGGATGGCAAAGAAAATAGAAAGCCAGCACTAGCACTAGCCATGCTAGTCAGGAGAAATAGAGCAGCAAGGAAGAAGAGGCTGTGGGTGGAAAAAAGCCACTTGTCAGGGTGCAACTTAAGGACTCAGGCTTATGAAAGAGTTGAGTTTTCACAGCCATTTTCGGCTCATTGTGGAGCAGTTAGAGAGTTGGACCAATGATCTTAAGGATCAATACAAATCAGACAAACACAATACTACCTTTTCCTCCATTTTGATCTTTGGTCTACTGCCTGATGAAATGGTTTCTATTCACCACGGGTCTGCGACACAGGGAGCTTCCTTGCACTCTGCTTGTACTTTGCTTGACGCAGTGCAATGGCCTGTTCCTTGTGTGGCACATGCCATTGCAAATATTGGGTTTCAGAGCACAATGGTGCATTAAGTTTGAAACGTACTTAGAGGAGACTTGCAGGAGGGCCCCTCCAACAAAGATCAGAATATTCTGATAACAGCTAGCCAGAGAAACACCCAATATAACACGGCTTGTTGACGCGATGTTAGCATGCTCAAGTCAGCTTTTCATGCGTGCTGATCAATTTATCATTTGGCATATACCATCCTCTCAGTTGGGTACAATTTTATTCCGATCAGTCTAGAAGATCCCGAAAACAATTTGGGGTCACAGGCTAAACTACCAGGCTGTAGGACACTTAAACCCAGAAAAAACAACCAGATTGTAATGCCAGTGGGAACAGTTCACTGACCCGTAATGACCCATGTCAAACGACTCGGCAAACAAACAGCTCTGCTGTGGTCGATATACAGGGGGAACATAAGACTTTTTTCCAATTTGTCAAACCCGGGTTAACCTGATAATCTCAGAGGGAAGACTAAAGACTTGCTCTTCTTTCCAGAACCCTACACCTCTACATTCTAAGCAGCCTAACTCAACATCCAGGGAATGGAAGTAGAGAAAGCAGACTTTTCTCATTATCCTTATGCTCAGTAGCCTGATGTGGTAACTCCATCAGACATCATAATCTCTTGGACAAGCTTAAGCTCCTGATTGGAGATTGTTGTAAAATGTCTGTGCTTTTTGTGGCAGAAAGAAGAAAGCCAAAAGGATACAAAAAGTAATAAACATTCATAGCCAAGAGCCATAAATAGGTGGTACAACCACACATAGGGGAAATATCTGCCACATATAAACTTGCTTTATTAAAAGGGGAAAATCCCTTTTAATCTACGACTTAATAGCTGACCATAATCTTAGTTTTGGTTGAGTCAATTCAGTGGGGCACCTTTTGTAAAAGATTCAGATGTTATAACTCTTCCTTTTTACAAGGCAAAAAGTTATGGATAGTCGTCAGTTTCAATATAAAATGACTGCTAAATTGGGGGGGAGTGGTACCCTAGTAGTTAGAGAATTGCGCTTTGGTGCCAGAGTTCAAGTTCTGAGTTCAACTCCTGCAGACTGCCACTCTGGGTCCCTAAGCAAGACCCTTAACCCCACCCTGCTCCCCAAGGGGATGGGTCAACTGCAGAGGTAAATTTCTCCAGTGTGAGATGAATAAATTTCGCTTATTATTATTATAGTAGAGAAACAGTCTGCTTGACTTTGATTGCTTTATACTCCTCCTTTATCAACAACAAGTTGCCATATAGCCTACAGTTAAAAGGTGTACATTTACTTTTTTGCATGTTGGAGCTGCGGCTTATCTGCAGGCAGGAGGACGAAGGTAGGGTGAGCTGATTGCAAGGATCGGCTCTGTCCATAAATATCCCCTGGACCAAGTACAGGTGATGGGACAAAGAAGTACAGTAAAAGAAGAATAGGATCAGCAGGCTTTTAGCTAGGAATATTTCATAGGGTGTTCATCACATCTTTAGGCTTTGCACGGCATAGATGGGTAGTGGGGTGACCATAGTGCTTAGTGTGAGGGATTGTATTTGAGTCAATGAATCGATGCAATCAACTGGTTTTCCTTAGATAGAAAACTTTGAATCAATTTGACTGTATGATCTGGTTGAACTGTAAAGTGCCTTGAGATGACATGTGATGTGAATTTGGCGCTATATAAATAAACTGATTTGAATTGAATTGAATTGAATT
>NW_015150599.1:683660-686837 GCF_000732505.1 Cyprinodon variegatus
TGGATGGATGGATGGATGGATGGATGGATGGATGGATGGATGGATGGATGGATGGATGGATGGATGGATGGATGGATGGATGGATGGATGGAACAATATTTTACAACATTATATAAATGTTAATGTTTCTTTAATTAAACTTCCTTTAACAAGATGTGAATTATAAGTATTGACATTTGATATGTAGCACAAAGTTTTCATTTCAGTTTATATATTTTAGTTATTGTCATTTTAGTTCAGTTATAGTTATATATTAAAATATATATAAATTCACTCCGCCTAACAACATCTGATAATGTAGATCTACAGCTGGATTTAGATGCTGTCATTTTTTAACCTTTATAATGGTCAAAGGGCCTTGATCCTTTCAAAGAAGGAAGTTTTATCTGGAGTCTTCCATCAAAATTCAAACAAAGAGATTTAACTGGACTCCAACCTGGGTGTGGAATAATGGGGATTGTTTTACATCAAGAGTAAACAAAACTGTTTTTACTTCCTCATCTTCTCTTACCTGAGTAAACCACAAAGACAAACTGGAGTTGGGCCAGGACTTTAACTAACCCATTCTAACCCATGAATCTGATCTGATCTAACTATCCATTGTATATCTGAGTGTTCAGGGTGGTTGGCCTGCTGGACAGTGAACCTCCCTCCAGTTTCAGGTTTCTAACAGCGTTTCCTCCATTTAGCTCCATCCATCTTTTATCAGGTCTGACCATTTTAACTATCCCTGATGAAGGAAAGTATATTTTGCTTAATAGTTATGCAGCAAAATATAGATTGTCTTACACATATTCAGGGAATATGAGGCATTTGCACTACTGCATGGTGAGAGCAGTCATGCATCTCTAACCATACATATCTCTTCATGTATAGCAGCTCTGTAACTATTTTCCTTTATGATCCGTATTAGAGGAGAAAACAGCTAAGGTTCCATATAGAGTTTGTGAAATCACTTAATATTTAGTAAACAAAAGTTTAAAATAAATATTTTTGTGGAATCTAGGTGTGTAAATTATATTAATCCCAACAAGACTCATCCCTGTACTAGATCATAAGAAAGCTTCTACTCAATTCTAAGCAAGGGGTCTAAATACTTATGACCTTATCATATTTCAGTTTTCTTTCTTAGTAAATTTGCAAAAAATTCTACATTTCTGATTTTTTTTCTTTTAATATAGGATGCTGATTATACATTAATGAGAAATATGAACTTCTTTTGATGTTTGCAAATGGCTGCAATAAAACTGAGGGAACATTTTAATGGCTCTAAATATTCTCTAAGCACTGTATAAGTGCTAAGGTTGAATCTGAACATAATATTGCTTTTAAAGGTTTTATTTTCACTGAGCTGCTAAGAAAACTTTTCCTCTGTCTATAAAAGACAGTTCCTTATTTATTTGATTTGTTTAGCAACTTCTATTTTGTTAATTATGGTACAATAGATGTTATAACAATTTTTCCAGTTGATGTTTTTGATGCATGTGTGCATATATTATAAAACATTGGTATAACTGTTTACATATACCAGTGCAAATATTTAATGAATCTGAATTCCTTTCATTTACATTCTTTTTTTGTCCATGAGCACTAAATCTACTATTGGTTCTGGTAAATTCTGACACAATCTGTGTTAATGCATTATTGGACATATTGTTTAATAGGCTAATTCTAGCAGCAAAAAGAACATTTTCATATCATAAAGTTCAGCAGTGATCAAAAAACATGGTGCAAAAACGCATTGATATCGAAATTCAGAGTATTAAAATATATCATGCAGGTATGCGGTATTTTCTGTTGGTGTTCGGTCATTTTGTTGCAGAGAATGTGACTTAATTTAGTTTTTTTCAACAGTTCAGCTGTTTGATGGCAGTGGGGAAGAAGCTGTTGCAGAATCTGCTGCACCAGCATCAAATGCTGCAAAGCCTCTTCCCAGAGGTTAGCTTGGATAACAGTCCATGGTGGGGATGTAAGGGGTCATTGATGATGTTATGGCCTTTGGACATGCAGTGCTGGGATGAAATGTCTTTAATGAAGGGAAGAGGAGCCCGATGATCCTCTCTGCTGTTCTCACTACTCTTTTCACTTTCTTCCAGTCTGAGGCGCTGTGGCCTACACACCACACAGTGAGACAGCCTATCAGAACGCTCTCTATGAGGACCAGTTGTTGTAAAGTGAGGACATTTTGCTGGTCCTCACAATTTATTTTGCTAATGGTTAGATTTAGGGCTAAGGTGTCAATTGGGTTAGGGTTAGGGTGAGGCATGCATTGGTAATGATTAGTTTTAGGGTTAGGGCATAGAACGGGTGTGTGTGTGTGTGTGTGTGTGTGTGTGTGTGTGTGTGTGTGTGTGTGTGTGTGTGTGTGGTGAGTGTGTTGGTAAATGTAGAGAAGTTGTAGAGAAGTGTGTTAAACTATAACACTGCTTCCTGGTCTGCACCCTGGGCTGTAATCATTTTGCAGGTAGACTAAATTTGGCTAGCAAGTGTTTAAAGTCTGGACCTTACCAATAAACAGAAATCTGAGGTTGGTTTCCTCACACTGGATATTCTGACACGAACCTTTACGAAGAACCGGTTGTACTGCTTCCTGGAGAAGCCGACCATCGAACTCAGACAATGCTTAAAGTCAGGAGCACTGTTTCCAACAAAACATATTTCTGTTCTTTCGTGAAGCAGTGATTCATGCTTTTGGAATTGTTTTCTTTGTCGATACGCTTCAGTAAAAAGCATCTAAGGTTTCTTCATACAATCATAATCAACAAAAGCTGACATTGATGAATTCAGAGCAGTGAGAAGTTAAAGATTATTTGTGAAGAACAACTGTTCAGTCCGCTCTAAAATGACTCATTGGTTGCAGCAATGAGGAAATAACATGCTTGAATCTTGTCCTGCTTCAATTCTCTTTAGTTCTCACCATTATGAACATGACCTGAGGGATGTTGCAGTCAGCTGTTTCCTTAGTTTATAATTAGTTAAACATGTCACACTGATGTTAAAGGCAGGTATCAGCTGCTAGCCAAGCTGGAAGAGCATCTGATTACTCACTGAGAAATGTTAACTAAAATGAAGGGCTGAAAACAGCTTTTTATATTTACTCTGGGTGTGAGTGTTTGTGTGCCTGGTGACTTGTTATGGATGGATGGATGGATGGATGGATGGATGGATGGATGGATG
>NW_015150599.1:686922-695851 GCF_000732505.1 Cyprinodon variegatus
GATGGATGGATGGATAGATGGATGGATGGATGGATGGAAGGAAGGACCAATATTTTACAACATTATATAAATTATGTTTTATATTTACTCTGGTCGTATATCTCATTGTTGCTCTTTGATAGACTGGTGACATATTAGGGTAAATTGATGGACGGAACAAGATTTCATAACACTATATAAATATTCATATTTTAATTTGTTATTTCTTGACTTTTCTTCTGTAGGATGTGAATAAGAAGTACTGAAATTTGATATGCAGAACAAAGTTATCATTATTGTATCACACAATTAATAGCTTCTAAAGCAGGTTAGGTTCAAATCTGGTTCATAGAATTTCAATGTTATTTCTACTCAACATTATTCAGTTATATTAATTCACTCTAGTGCAACATCTAATAGTGTAGAGCTACAGTCAGATTTAGAAGACTGCGTGCTCTATTTTCAGCTGCACATTATAAATCTGAATAAACAAATGGTCTGTATGGTTAGAATTATAATTGTGTGCTTGGGTGAGATGCATTGTTCTGCTGTGTTGCCACACCTGTTTAATTAAAGCATTCCTGGAGTCTTTCTGGAAATAAAATAGTTTGTTTCCTGATTTTGTCAATCATTTGCTAACCTTTATAATGGTCAAAGGGCCTGACCCTTTGACAAGAAGGAAGTTTTATCTGGAGTCTTCCATCAAAAGTCAAACTAAAAGATTTAATTGGACTCCAACCTGGATGTAAAACAATGGGGATTGTTTTACATCCAGAGTAAACAAAACTGTTTTTACTTCCTCATCTTCTCCTTCCTGAGTAAACCACAAAGACAAACTGGAGTTGGGCCGGGACTTTAACTAGGCCATTCTAACCCATGAATCTGATCTGATCTAACTGTCCATTGTATGTCTGCGTGTTCAGGGTGGTTGGCCTGCTTGACGTTGAACCTTTATTCAGTTTCAAGTCTTCTGCAGTTTCTGACAGGGTTTCCTCCATTTAACTCCATCCATCCATCTTTTATGTTTAGGAAATTTTGGGCCCTAGGCAAAGACAGGCACATAAAACAGACCCATTATACAGATACAGAATTTTTTTATAGATCAGACATACATTATTTGATCTAC
Source organism: Cyprinodon variegatus (assembly GCF_000732505.1). Taxonomy (NCBI): domain Eukaryota; kingdom Metazoa; phylum Chordata; class Actinopteri; order Cyprinodontiformes; family Cyprinodontidae; genus Cyprinodon; species Cyprinodon variegatus. The sequence goes on from NW_015150599.1 coordinate 688,028, forward strand.
CACTTTCCCCTCTTTTTTCCCTTTTCTTGCTGTTTTCCTCTATGTTTTCTTTTGTAACTTTTTCTTTTCATATCGGCAATGTGCTCAGCTGACTTTCATGCTGTGTAAAAATGAATCAAAGATTTCCCAATCACTAAGCCCATTCTAACTTAGCTGATTGCTCCGAGCAATGTTTCTAAAAAGGCAACAGCAAATGAAATAAACACAGTCCTTCTTTTCACTGTAGACAGGCCATGATCTGCTTATCTGTTGTACTTGCTCTGGAGAGCAGAGTTCGGTCGCTAGATTTGACACTAGGCGCTTTTTTCTAATACAAGTGCTAGAGGGGTCTGAAAGTCGCTAAATATGACAACAAAAGGGCAAAGTTGGCACCACTGCTCTTCCCGCCGTTTGTTTTCAAATGGTTTGCTGCTTTCAGCACATGTGCAGCAAATTGGCTGATCCGCTGAGATTATTAAAAACATAATTAATTTGCACATTATGCACCATACCATACATGTAAACAGAGTTTTTATGGGGCCACCAGGAATTTGGACCCCTAGGCAACTGCCTAGTATTGCCTAATGATAAATCCACCCCTGCTAACAGGGTTTCCTCCAAGGCTTACCTGGATTAAGCTCCATCCATCCATCCAGTCATGCATATATCATGCATATCTCTTCTTGCATATGAGCCAGTCTCGAACTGGCTCAAGAAGAACTACCTAAATGATGCATGCAGTATATATAGCCCTTCATGCACATCCTTGTGACGGTGGGCATATGGTGTTATTTTCTATTTCTTCAAACTGTAAAATCCTTGAAACAAGCTAAATTATAACAACACTAAAATGCTTCCTTTAAACCAAACTTCTTCCTCTGATATTTGGTGAATATATGTTTGAATATTTTGCAAAAATATTGGGTTGTGCATCTAAAGGCTAACATTTCCCGTCTTACGTGCATTGTTGCCAGGTTGGGATGTTTCCCAATCTGGCAGTTTTGGATGGCCTTCTATGGATAAAATACATTTTTTCTTTAGATTTATGGCCAAAGAGACCCATAGACTTTGGTTCAAATTGGGCAATATTTGGTATATCCAGGCGGTTTATGAGTCGGGACGTTACGCATCCGTGTTAATAACCAAAGCCAGTTAAACCGCATTATGGAAGTCTTGGTGATGGTTGTCGTGTGATGCTTGAAGAGAGATCGGTTAATCCACAGTGTGTATTTTTATTGTGTTTCAGATTTTAGACGCACACGTTTGACTGTGCGGGGGTGTCCATAAATGGTGGGCCCGTGTAGATGGAAAAATGCCAGGGCCGAAAATTGTTCCCAGTCTGAGGCCCCGTCCACACAAAGTCAAAACGAACACGAAACGCTAATATTTTCCAGAACGTTTGTCGTAAAGACGGCGACGTAAAATAAATGTGATCGTCCACACGAATGCATGAAAACGCTGCAAAATGTATGCCAGGCCTGTAATTGGCGCTGTGGCGCCAAAGCAAAAATAGGCGACGAAATGTTGGGCATGCGCACCAATATTTATACATGGTTGCCCTGCGGGACCATTTTCGTGGTTCAGTCAAATTGAGGTGCTGAACTATGTCATCGATATTGCTCTGTTCTTCCTGGAGATATTCCAGAAGAAGAAGATTCTGTTGTAAGCCCGACAGCAGGGTGAGTAGCATGAGCAGCAACCATTCAACACAGTACGGCGCCATTGTTGTTGTGATACTGTGTCGCGCATGCGTGTTTAGAGGCGACGCTATGACGCATGCGTGTAAGAAAAAAAATGCGGTTTGAGCTTAAAGATGGAAACGTGAAAACGGCGTTTCAAAATCTTCCCACTCTGAAGGCTTAATAAAAACAAGATCGTTTACAGACCCCCGAAACGCCAGCTTCGTATGGATGAGAGACCTGGTTTGGTGAAAAATTTGTGCGTTTAGGCCAGGGTTTGGCTTCGTGTGGACGGGGCCTGAGCCTGATATGAGATCTGTAATTCCTTTCCATATGTATTGGCGGAGAAAAACTGTTTTTAGAAGTTCTCCAGAAAGTTTTTTTTTTTTTTTTTTTCCTTATAGATGTCAGGGGTATTTGGTAAACTTTTCCATGGCTGTTAGTTGTTTGAGGTCTCACGTGTCCCCAGTCTCAGGTGTTGAGTCAAACCAATGGCGTAACGGCACAACAATAGGCCCGTAAGCAACATTATCTGGGTGGGCCCCATATGAAACATAGGTTTGAAACATAGTATATGAGTGTATTTTTTACCAACCGTCTAATGAACTATACACAGTTATTAACATAGTAATTAAAATTACCACCGTCTGCTTTGCTGTTGGTATCATGTTTAAACGGCTCACCATCCTGTTGAAATCTGCCATGTGTTGGAGTGTAAATAAGGTCAGCTCAGTTAACCTAGTATCTGGTGGGTTTAAGAGGAATTTTTCGCACCATTACATCTGTCTAGTCCACAATTGCGTAGTGGGGCCCCTGAGAGGTCGGGGGGCCCTAAGAGACTGCAGTCTCTGCTTACCGATTGTTACGCCATTGCATCTAGTTGTCAGCAAAGGTTTTAGGAAAGAATAGTTAGTCTTTATTTAGAAGTTTCTTGCCATCTGTATTGGCAGAGAAAACAGTTTTTGGGAGTTCTCCAGAAAGTTTTTTTCTTTATAGCTATCAGGGGTCTTTGGTAAGGTTTCCCATGGCTGTTAGTTGTTAGAGGTCTCACGTGTCCCCCAGTCTCAGGTGCTGAGTCCAACCCCAAGCTTGATGGTCCTGACCTTCGGGCCTCAGCACGTGCTGCTGGTTTGACGTCTGTTGATAAGATACTGGCATCCCTTCACAGCAGAGGCTTCACATTCCTCTAAAGAGAGCAACCCTTTAGTGAATGTGGCTCTTTTTGCAGAAACACCTGCTAAAACCCCCCCAGGTATCTCCCCTGAGGTGCTGCACGTGCAAACCCAGCTCTGATCCTGCAGGCTTTTATTGCCTTCAGATGACAAGTGCAAGGTGACGCAACTTGCAGAGATGTTAATTGTAAAGGCGGATGACGAAGAGGCTGCCTGACAGGCAGGGAGAGCTGATAACAAGGCTGCTCATAAATAACACTCTATAGTTAGGAGTTTTATTTATTCAACACAGTCCCTATATATAGGCTATATATATATTTTTTTTAGTTATTTATTATCTGTTTTGCATTCCCCTTTTTATATATTTTTATATAGCCCTGCATGTGGAGCAGTTATTTCCCGGTTGAAGCTGTTTTATGGTTCCTAATGTTGGAAAGTCTCCAAGCTGCTGTTGCGCAGCGCCGCCCCGCCTCTCCTCGGCATCCTCTCTCCTCCGCATCAGGACTCCGCCTTTTCTACTGGATATAAAGCCAGCAGCTATGGAGGGATGATCATCACATCAGCAGCAGCAGCAGCAGCAGCAGCAGAGAAGGTCTCTCAAAGCAGCCATCTGAGCCCCAGACGAGAGCAAGATGACCGGTAATCAGCGCTACGTGATCAGCGCCCGGATTGTTGGAGGACTCCACCGGGAGAAGCCGAAACTCAAGGTGAGTTTATTTTTTATTTCTCATCCCTTCATTTAAAAACATCCCCTCTAATGTTCACGGTTTGTTTTCCTCCAGACTTTCATGGTGTCTGTCCTTTGGTCTGATGAATCTGAGGTGATCATCTACAGGTCCTTCCAGGATTTTAAGAAATTTCATGTAAGTCAGTAATATTTCATCAGATCTCCACAGGCTGCTTGGTTGATAACATTCCTAATACGAGTTTATTTAATGTTTATTTATTTTTTCATATAGGGACAACTGAAGAGGAAGTTTCCTAATTTCAATCCTTTCCGAAAGAATGACCGGATGATCCCAAAATTCACTGGTAAGACCAAAACAAATCTAGATAAATATCTAAAAAACGTTATCAGTTTTTATTATTATTATCATTAAACCAAAATGCATACAGGTAGAGCTGTAAGAATATTGCAAGACTAAGACATGCACATAATTCTTTACTAATACATGTAGAAATATTTGTTTATTTATGTGTCTATTTTTTTGCTGTCAGTATTTGACAGCTATTCTGGGGTCCCTTTAAAATCATACAGATACACAAAACATATCAAATGATCACATCATAAGAACAACTATACATTTCAAATTATATCACAGTACAATATGTTACACAAATATTCATATATTAAGGCTATCAACAAAGAAATAAACAAGTTATTGAGCCAAATGATGCTAAAATGATGCCAAATCAAATTGTCCTGATTCTATCCAGGAAAAGCGAGGAGGAGCAGTCTAAAGCAGAAAGGATCCAAGAAGTCTGTGAGGCAGATGATGTTTTTGGAGAGCTACTGCGACCGGCTGCTGAAATGCGACCAGACTGTGACCCTGAGCCCAGAGGTAACCCGGTTCTTCACCCCTAAAGACCACGACCTGCAGACTGACTTCACCAAAAACACGTAAGTTCTCAGATCCAGATGGGATTTCTCTGAACAGTCTCTGCATTTGTGGCTTTTTCTAACATTTATCTGCTTTTTTGCATCTTTGACAGCGTCATGATCCTGATGTCTGGTGATGTGCAGGATGGAAGAGGAGGAGAGGGCGCTCCCCGCCACCAGCTGGGCAACGTCACCCATCCGTTTGTCACCCAGACATACCGCTGCGTGGCTCCCTACGAGACCAAGGATACAAAGAACCGCCCGTTTAAGGTGGCTGCGGACGAGAAGCTGGACGTCCTGATCAAAGACCCTGCAGGTAAGCACTGGCGCTTTCCCCTTTAAACCGTTTCTCACTGAAAACACACAAAATGCAAATCATGGCAACATTTAGTGAGAAATGCTAAAAGCCGTCCTCTGCTCTTTGCTCTACAGGCTGGTGGCTGGTGGAGAGCGAGGACAAGCGCCTGGCTTGGTTTCCTGCTCCCTTCCTGGAGCTTTCTGAAGGAGAAGATGATGATGATGAAGAATTCCTAGGAGGTGGGTTATTCTATTTAGTAACTTTAGTCTTAAATTTGTTAGAAAAACTCCTCTTCATTTACTTTTAACTTTACCCTTTTTAGTAGTACTTTAACTGCAATGTAAAGATCTTCTGCCTGTCGCTTTTAGGTTCCCTGTACTGTGCTGTGAGGACCTACTCAACCTCAAAGGCTGATGAAGTTGCTGTGTTCATCGGCTCTGTGGTGGAGGTGTTGAGGAAGTCTGATGACGGCTGGTGGCTCATCAGGTATCAACCTTTTGTCTTACCTGTATGCAGATAAAAACCCATCGCCTTCTGGCATAAGGTAGTTGTAGAGTTGACGAGAGTAAATTTATAACCCTGGTTCCATCTTCTCAGGTTCAACGGGAAGGTCGGTTATATACCTTCCATGTACCTTCAGCCTTACACCAATCCACGGGCCGGTCTGCATGGCTCGCACAGACATCATCACAGTTCCTCGCTGAACTTGGCAACGACAAGGGAGTCTCGTCCTTCTCAGTCTGAGAGAATCAATGAAGAGAGCAGATCAGATCAGGGCTCCAGGCGGCAGTCTGCGGTCCCTGAACGTCTCCCCAGGGCCCAATCCCTGGATGTCCTCTCCGAGACCTGGCTGCACAGCCAGACTGAACAGGACACCCCGACGTCCCACAGCACCGACTCCATCTTCTCCAGCTTCTCCTCCAGCAGCGAGGAGCGGGAAGAGGGACAGGACCACACCAGCGAACCCGACTCACCTCAGACCGAATCCCCCTCCAGGTCCAGCTCCCCAAGCTCTGGATCCACTCAGTCCACAGGTAGCGAGACGGCTTCAGTGGCTCCAAAGGTGCCACCTAGACCAAAGACCCAGGAGATCCTGACCCGCTGCAGCACCATGACGCGCAAGGCTGCCCTGGCCAATAAGACACGCCTCCAGGTGGAGGAAGACACCATTCATAGCCGCATGTGAGCGTCGACATCTTCAACCAAACCCTAAAAGAATTCTGGGATATTTCTCCCTCATTTAATCCTTTCATTAGCATAAGAACTATTATAAAGACTTCTGAGAATAATAAAGGATGATTTTTTCTGTTCTATTCAAGTATTGTATAATATGAACTATATACTGATGTTTTAGTTTTTTTTGTGCAGCATCATTTGTCATTTTATGTCAAATTATATCCTTGCTGGATCAGACTAAGAGAAATGTTAGAAAATGTTAGAAATGTTCCTTTGTTCAGCTGTTAAGTTTGTGTATTTACAGTGTAGCTTCAGTGAAGCATTAAAGTAGGAACAGGAACATGAAGGATTCCCTGTAACTTTAACAAGAGTAGAAAATACTTATGTAAACTTTCCTTCTGGTTTTTCTTTTGTCTCTTTGAGGCTGAAGGAAAGGGACAGTTTGTTGAAGCTTTGACTTGTTTCCTGTCTGGTGGCTTCATCGTTCCACCTTAAAGACTTTAGGAATCTGTATTCTGTGTTCAAACAGGATAGGTGAACCTCTAACAGGAACACTTTCTGATTGGATGTACCTGTTTTGTTTTTCTTTGTTATCACCTTTGTACTTTTTGCTGATCTTAGGAAAAAAGGTCAATAAAAATCTGTTTGCACTAAACTGTCTGATTCTTCCTGGGCAACATTACCCTCCAATATCACACATCCTGGTTCTTCATTTACTTTACATTTAACTCAGATTTTAGTCATACCGAAACATAGATGCTAAATGGTTTTAAAGCTATTTTTTTGTTTCACTATTTGACATTTATGCAGGAATTAACTACACATAGGCTTGACTGAGCATAACTCTATTGATGCAGGACAATGGTCCCAAATGCACAAGTGGTTCTGGAAACAAAGATAGGCATATGTTTAGTTTTTATATAACCTAAATTAATTCTCATTCACAATATAAAGTGCAGCCAATGTTTTCAATGATTTTAAACAAGAAACAAAATGTAACAAAAATTAAATTCCTGCACACATTTTTTTTACTACTAAAGTAATTTATTTTGAATTAATATTGATTAATGTAGTTTTTTTTTTAATAAAGAGACTTCTTCTTTCAACATCACAGAAACTTCCATCATGTCTGCCTGTTTCTGCATGCAAGACATAACAGAATAATCAAAGCTGATTTTCTTTTTTGTTTTGTTTTTGCTGGTTGGACTAATTCTCTGTTGCGTATGCTATTAGAAAAATGTATCAGTATCTAAATGTTCTGACAGAACACCTGCCCAGACCTCAGCTACATTGAAAGCATTAACTTCAAAGTCACGTCCAGAACAAATTTCAAACATTTTGATTTCCAAAATGTGGCATTAAACAGGAACTCGGGTTATAAGTGAGTTTAAGTTTAAACCAAAGAGTGTATAAAAAGTCCCCAAATCTATTAATAAATTAATGCCACAGATGGATGTAAACATACAGCTTGGATAGAAGTAAATATTTTCTTTAATGTAACTGAAATATTTCCCCCAAAAAAGTTAGATTTGATGTTGGTTTTACCAAATATTTATAATAATCAGACAGAAGATTATGCTAAATATCTGTAACTTTTCTTATAGAAAAACTCAGTTAATTATACTTTATTGTTATGTTTTATTATGTTTCTTATTGCTGCTGTTTACATTTTGTATGTTTTAAATCTGCAGCTGGATTTAAAACAGGCCAATGGTTTTAAATCCAGTGGCTGAGAGGATATACAGTAAGAGCCTATGTGAAGGCCTTTTCACCTACGGCCTCTGACAATAGACGGGTAGGTTAATAAGACAGGAAGCTGAAACAAAGGATTACATGACTGAACAGGATGATGTCAATTATGAAATCTGGGAGTTTTAGGGCATGATTCAGACTAAGAAGACTGGTTTGTTAGGATGCAGA
>NW_015150599.1:695871-707611 GCF_000732505.1 Cyprinodon variegatus
GGCAAGAGTCAGCAGGCTTAAAGATGGATTTTAAAAAGCTGCTTGTTCAAAAAATGAAGTAGACTCAAAAGCCAGAAACTGTGGAGAAACTGAACACTGAACATTAGCTAAACCTGCTGTATGTTGTTGGTTTTAGAAATTATGCTGCAGTCGGTTGTTGCTAAGTAAATGGAGCTGATTAAATGGTGGCCAGTAAGGATGGAGCGCAGAATCTGGACCAAACAGTACAGTGGTCATGGAGAGAAAAGAGTCTGTAAATACTTGTAGATACTTAAACAGGAACCAAAAAGGTCCTGGAAACAGAAAAGTTGGACTAACAAACACAAAAAATAGAGCATAAAACATAAATGGGATGCAAAGGAATGTTAAATGTTAGAAAAGATTTAAAGGAATGTTTGACATTTTTTCTCCCTCCAGATGTCCTCAGGATGCTTTCCCCTTTATTCATCTAAGGCTCTAGTCCATCAATATTAAATTATAATCATTTCTATATTCCGGTTAGTTGATGATTGTCTTCCCCATGCAGCAGTAGTTTGCAGCTTTTCTTTACTGCTACTCGCAGCATTTTGTATTGGAATGTCTATTCTGGTTTGTGTGTTAGCATCGTTTATGTTTTGTTCAGCTAAATACTCCTGAGGTCAGACGATACAGAGATATTTCAAAAGCTCCATCTCAGAGCTCAGCGTGCTAATATACAGGGCTGTCAGGAGAAGCCTTCTTTCCTGCAACACTGCAACTGAGGAGTTTACTAGACTTCTGGAGAATATTAATGATCAATCATTTGGTTTTAAACCTTAAAACCTCCCGCCACTATGGATAACTATTCAAGGACTCTTAAGTTTTCACGCCTTTTGATTTTAAACAAAAGAAATGTATCACACCATGGGTTTATAAACCAGCTTTGTTTTTATTTCAGTTTCCTGAAAACAAAACCAGTCATCAGAAACCAATCTCAAACAAGAGACTGAAGGAGTGTGTGCAGGTGACCAAGAGGGATGAAAACAGACCGTGACTCAGGACAAACTGGCTGCATCTCCAGGAGCATCCTGGGTTTTAAAGCTGGAGCGGGAAGTAAATCAGTATCAGTGCTGAAGAACCAGCATTAGATACTGGGAAGCAGAAATGGCTCTGCTTCATTGGATTAACTGGTATTGTTGAAGCTGTGCAGATCTAAAGCTGAATGAGTGAACTATTTGTTTTCTATCACCTCTATGGAGGAATGTTAGATTTAGCCGTTCATCTCAAAAAAGACGAAATTTACATTCAGTGGGTTTACTGGAAAGGAAAATCTTTCCTCCTCATGTTTCTCCTGCTAAGAAGCAGCCTTCTGGTTTCTCTTCAACCAAGTAACACTTTCACACCAGTGTTACTTGCGCGTCATACACTTTAACACTTTAGCAACAGTGCAACTCTCTATGCTATACTGGCAGCTTTTCAAGTTGGCCACTTCATTCACTTATCAGGAAAACATTCCTGTGATGAGACTTTTATTGAAGGTTTCTGGAAACCAGAAAAGTGACACATTCAATTACCTCTGGGGATGAGAAGACCAGGGAAGGAAACATGGAACAAAAATTTGGCTTGTCTAAGAACGGCATCTGGTTGACTAAATATTTTTAATTATTGGTAAAATATTATATGTGAAAAAAGTCGAACTCTGAGTGACTTTAGTCTGACTGAGGCAATAAGTAGGAGAAATGCTGCAGAACAGGAAAAGTGCAGGGCAACAGAAAACCTGCAGAAGTTTGTGCAATAATACAATAAATGTGTAAACTTTGTTCATCAGTATGGTGGTGAAGTGACTTTAGAACAGTGCTAGATGCAGTTGTGTTAAAGGTGATCCTAGAACAACTTCAAAGTTTCTGAGAATTTCCATCATTCAGAGCCTTCCAGCACCAATCTCCCTTAAAATGAAAAATCCTTTCAGGACTCAGGAATATTTCAACATTGGCCATAAATCAGGAGGCAGCTTTAACTAGAATCATAAAACTGCTGTATTTACTTTAGGGCAGCTATAAACCATCACCAACTGTGCAAACCATAAAGTATAAGGAAATGTGAGGTGACCTATGACTCAGAAGTGTGCCACTGGTGGGAATTGATGTCCGCATATGTATGTGTCGCTCTGTCAAGGTGGGTTTTACCGATTAAAACAACTGTGTGCAAGGAGATAGAGAAGAAAAATAAATTTAATTTAAAATCTTTCACTGTGGAGGGTGGAGACGTTTAGCAGAGATTTTCCTGCAAAGCACCATCTCCACAATGATTTGTCCTCCTTTATCTAGAATTCAAGGTTTTATTAAGGTCCAAAATGACGTCGGAATGCATGAAAAGATGAAACATATTTATATGTCTGATTGGACCAGCGAAGCTGTTTCATTGGCAGATCTCCGGTTATTATCTCCTAAGCTGATAAGGAGTTTAACTGCCAGACAGCTCCTACTTCCTTTAGAGAACAGCTCAGATAAGTTTTTTTTTCACTTGTTTCAGGAAACACGTATTAAAGAGGAGCTCAGCCAGTAGAGAGAGACAGCTGCAAATTTTCTATAAAGTGCATTTTAAAGTGCGTTCACTAACACAGTGCCGTGATGCACAACTTTGATGATGTTGTCTGCTCTTTATTAAAATACAAAAAAGTTTTAGGATTTGAGATAAAGTCTCACTGGTTTAATTACATGTAGTTTCAAAGTCACCTTGAGCTTAAAGAGTTGTTTTTCTAAAGCAAAGTATAAAACCAATAGTTCTAATAACAAAAAACAGGAGGAAGGAATGTTTTGACTTCCCGAACAAACCTGTTAATAGTTTAGATTCCCTGCAGTCTAGTTTCCTGTTTCCAACAAATCACTGTTTATCTGAACATCACTAGACTCCATTAAATAACCATAGGTATCCACAAAGCATCTCAGTGATGTAACTATTTACACCACCTGACTTTCCTTTCATTATGTAAACATTTGTCAAGGTGTGACCGTGTCACCCACTGAGCTACTAGCTAGTGAGCCCTGCCGGTCTGATGGGTTTGCTTTGATGGAAGGAACACTAACTCAGATAATATCTAAACCTGACTTCAGGTTGAAAACTTAAACCAAGATCTTCCTGCTAAGATTCCATCTCAGCTTTGACCTCCAATCTACTATATACTAAGAACTATATCATTAATAAAAAAGCTGAAATGCATAAAAAATTATGTCAGTCAAATAAGACAACAACCTTCAGAAAAAGAACTACATAAAGCTCAAGTTACATAGATATAAATGGCTAAAGCTCATTATAAAACCCACATGACGATGCCTTCATTATCTATACATATAGCAGATAGAGGGAGTTCTACATGTTGTGGTCTTAGCACTAAGTCTTTCAAATAAAAAACACACATTTTTTTAAAAAGAAGATTAAATAAAAACTGCATTTTATGGCAATTTGCAGCAGTCTTTCTCTTCTGGCTTTTAGCTTAGTTGCTCACCTTCAGCTTCATCATTTGCTAAAAGTCTTGTAATAAGAATAAATGCATTAATTTCCTTATGAATGCAAGATTAAACATTAAACATGCATCATATCAAAGTGGAGTTTCTAAGATTCTGTAGCAAATAAGTTGCACCACCTCTGTTCAGGGTTATCAGTTGCAAAAAAAGTCTTTCATCATGAAAATCTGAGCTGCTCTCTAAAGGAAGTGTGAGCTGTCAGGCAGGTAAAGTCTTTCAGCTTATGAGACAATCACTGGAAATCTGCCAATGCAATGTCTTCGCTGGTTCAATAAGACGTTTGAATATGTTTCACCTTTTCATGCATTCAGACGTAATTTTAGACCTTAATGTGAATCGATGACTGAAAACAGGAAAACAATTAAACCTTGAATTCTAGATAAAGGAGGATAAATCATTGTGGAGATGGTGCTTTGCAGGAAAATCTCTCGACATTGATTCCCATCAGTGGCACACATCTGAGTCATAGTTCATGACACGTCCTTATAATTGTCCTTTAACCCTTTCAATTGTTTGTGACCGCCCTAAAGTAAATACAGCAGTTTTATGATTCTAGTTAAAGCTGCTTTGAAGCAAGGGGTTATCCAAACTGGGCATTTGTTTAGTCAGCCAAAAAATAAAAAATAGAATGGAAGAACAAAACTGCAAACAAAACCCACTTATTACTCCATCCAGACAGTGACTTGCCTATGACCAAAATCAAATAAATTAGAAAAGAATCCCAAAGGAGTAAATCATGATATGTAATAAAAATAAAAATAACTGTAATTGGGAAAAAAGATTAAATGTGGTTTATGTAACATAAGATTTCTTTCTTCAGTCTGTTAGTTAATGACTTGATTTTTCATAATCAAAATTATTAACGTTGTCTTATAGAAACTTGGCAACAGCAAGAGGATTTTGTGAGTGTAAATGAGGCAACTCCCTAAAGTTATTTCCATCTTGACATACCAAGAAATTCCGGGCAAGGAGAAGGAGTAGCAGCGCTCTTTCAGATTTACTGATTAGTCCAAGTCAGTTTATAATTACAACTCTTTTGAATGTTTAACCCTTAGTTTCTCTGCTTCTGACAAGGTCATTATAGTAAGTTTTTTTGTTTTTTTTTCTCTTCAGTGTCATGTTTGGAAATGTGACAAAAACAATAATTGTCTTGATGCCAAAAAGAGCCCAACAAATTTTACTTTCACAAGTGGAGCAGTAGGGCTTTCGCCATAGTGTGTTCCGATTGACTTTTGCATGTAAATAGCTTTGTTATAATTCCTGCAGGGAGTATTACAGATTATATGGACACTGTAATGGGAAAGTATAACAGGAAAAAAAAAGTAAACGGAGAAAATTTGAAAGAAGGAAGAAATAAAAGAGAGAAAGGATTTTTTTTATATCCATGCTGACATGGAGGATGATACCTTAAATGCAATCTTCAATGCTATCTTAGACTTGATAGATGTTCAAAATTTGTATAATCCCACACGTTTCCATCTTCATACATATGCTGACATATGGCTTTGAAAGTACAGTAATAACAGTATTCCCTCACAACCATGTCCTATCTTTTAGTAACCTTCAAGGTTACTTCAACTTTAACATTGATTATTTTGTTGATAGGATTACTTCCCTGCATACTGCCTTAGGTAATGTAGCCCCTTTGAAAAAGAAGATCTTTAAAATGGAAAGCTGGCTCCCTGATTTAATGCAGAGCTGTGCAGTATGAAGCAAAATGCTAAGAAACTGGAGACAAAATGGTGCTCTTCATTCCTACAGGAATCCTACCTAGTCTACAAAAACAGAATACAAAAAAACAAAAAGAGATCCTTGGCACTTCTCTTTTGTATGGAATGTGTGAAACTACTGTAAAGGCTGCAATAGTTCAATGCAAAGCTGCTGCATTCACTAACACATTACTGTGCAGCTTTGATGATGTTCTCTGCTCTCCAGAATACGTCAAAGTTTTGGATTTTGAGTAGAAGTCTTGCTGGCTTAATTAAATCTTGTGCCAAAGTCAACTTGAGTTTAAAAAGCTGTTTTTATAAAGCAAAGGATAAAACCAACAGTTCTAACAACGAAAAATCAGGAGGAAGGAATGTGTTGACTTCCCGAACAAACCTGTTAATAGTTTAGATTCCCTGCAGTCTAGTTTCCTGTTTCCAACATATCTTTGTTTATCTGAACATCACAAGACTCCATTAAATAACCATAGTTATCCACGAAGCATCTCAGTGATGTAACTAGTTACACCACCTGGCTTTCCTTTCATTATGTAAATCTTCTGCAATGTGTGACCCTGTCACCCACAAAGTTACCAGCTAATGAGCCCTGCAGGTCGGATGGGTTAGCTTTGATGGAAGGAAGACAAACTCAGATAATATCTTAACCTGAGTTCAGGTTCAAAAGTTAAATCAAGATATTCCTGCTAAGATTCAGCCTCAGCTTTGACCTCCAATCTCCCGAAATATCTGCACTTAGAGCATACTATATACTACTTGCAAAATAAAAACAAAGCATAAAATATAAAAAACAACAAATTAAACAACAATAGAGACAACATATTAAGGTTTAATGTGGTGTAGGAGCAGCAACAGCAAAGTAATATGATAAAAGTTAAATGCATCATAAAAAGCAGCATAAGCCCCTTTTCCATTACCACTCAAAACGCCTGCAGCTTTTGAAAGCCTGAGCAGCATTTCAGAAAAGCTACAATCATACACCAGCAGCAGGAATTCATCCTTGACAGGTTTGTTTACTGATCAAACAACAGTTTAGATAAGATGCACTGCAGGCTATAATAAGTAATGATGTCTCTGATTATGGTTGGAAAGGTGTTCAATTCCCAAGCATCTCTAACAGAAAAAGCTAAATGACTAAAAACACTTTTTCTAAATGGGATAATAATTTCTAAATGGAACAAATCCAAATGAATAAAAACATAGTCTTTATCTTTTTTTTTTTTCAAAAAGGGGTGGTAGCAGGATATTTTAACCCCCTGAGCTCCCCTCTCCTCCTGAAAGGAGCCAAAACTCACACCCCCTATACAGTAAAGCCCTTTACTGTCATGACTCAGATCAGAGGGACCCAGCATTCAAGGCAAGTCAGACAGTGGGATAACTCAAAATCATTTATTTAAAATGACGGGTTGCAGAACTGCGATAGCAGCGGCTAGGGCGTCTAAGGCAGGAACCTCTACAGGAGAGAAACACAGGTTAGTGGCCATAATAATCTGATGAAGGAAGATTATGAACATGTGAGTCACTAACCTGGTTTGACAGTCAGTCCATGCCCAGAGAATGAGGATGTTTCAAGCCACTCGGCTGACAAGACACTACGGACGCTGTTAGAGAGTTCCAGAAGCTGAAGCCTAGAAGGCTGCAGAAATGGCAGGAGATCCCATCCAAGCAGACAAAGGAAGACAGGATCAGCCACAGGGCAAAGTCAGGAAGCAGATCCAGGTTTGGTCCACAGTAGAATCCAGCACATGTCTGAAGCCTAGTCAGCCAAACAGATCAGGAAAGGGACAGGCAGGCTCAAAGGTCCAAAAGCAAAATGGGTCAGGATCAAGCAATCAGAACACAATAAGTTACGATACAAAAATTCTCACCAAAAGGCTCAAGTATAATCCGCCACTGATGGCTGGGACCAAGCAGCTTAAATAGAGGCAGGAGCAGGTGAATCAGATGAGCAGTAATGAAAATCTGGGCAGAGTTAGACAGGTGAATGAAATGAGCAATTAAGCCAGTCAACAGTGCCAAGATCATGACAATTACCAACTGATGTTATTTTAAACCAAACATGCTGGGGGCAAGCCTATAGATTGACAACCTTCCCCAGACAACATTCAGATTTGCCGTTTACTGATGCCTCAGTTTTATCAACTGTGAGGGCCAGGGAGGGACTGCAACAAAATGATGCTTGGTTATTTGGTTGGAGGTGGGCCCCTTCACAAAAGTTTGCCCGGGGCCCCAAGTACGCATGACCACAATCAAAGGTAATTTCTGAAAGAAGCATTTAGAAATTTAGGGATGTGTGCCTTTTTAAGCACAGCCGCAGGTTTTCTAACTGAGGAAGCTGCAAAGACAAACAGGGTTTACAGTTTTCTGCTTTAGATACTGACAGCTGCTGAATTCTTACTGTCCAGTGGTATGAATTTGAGCTCTTTTTACAGGTAGCTTTTGTGTTTTATAGAGGAGAAGGCAAATGTATGTGTCTCTTCAAGTCATCTCAGAGTTTCATATGTATATATGTCAATGCATTTAATATATGTATTAATAAAATGCAGAATCAAATTTGATGATAGGAAAAGTGCAATCCTTTTTTCCAGAAATGTTAGTCAGAAACCCATAATTACTATTTTGAGTAATGAACAAGACCATCTTACTCTCTGCCCTTGTATAAAAGAATCACCCAAAAACACTGTAGACTTATTTTTTCCCCTCAGGCCTTCTATTTTTTCTCAAGAAACTGTAAGACATTTTGCTTCTTCTTTCTAGTATTTAGTAAGAGTAATGGATCTATAATCAAAGCTAAGTACAGTAGATACCTAAACAATGTGGCTGCGTCTTAAATGTAATTTAATTGTGTGTTGATCTTTCACAAGCACAGCATTAAGAACTCTATCAAGAATAAAAAGCTCCAGAAAATAGTGATGACTATGGACAGACTTAAGCGTCCTGGACATCATCACATGGCTGAAATGCATAAAAACAGAACAGTCTTCAAAAACAGAACTACAAAAAGCTCAACTTACACAGATATAAAAGGCTAAAGGTCATTATAAAACCTAACACATATGATGATGCCTTCATTATCTATACATATAGTAGATAGAGGACATTCTACATGTTGTCCTTTTAGCACTAGGATTAAGGGAGATTGGAGGTGAAAGCCAAGGCTGAATCTTAACAGAAAGATCTTGGTTTAACTTTTGACCCTGAAGTCATGTTTAGATATTATCTGAGTTTGTCTTTCTTCCATCAGACCTGCAAGGCTCAGTAGCTGGTAACTCTGTGGGTGACACGGTCACACCTTGCAGAAGGTTTACATAATGAAAGTAAAGTAGGGTGGTGTAACTAGTTACATCACTGAGATGCTTCGTGGATAACTACGGTTATTCAATGGAGTCTAGTGATTTTCAGATAAACAGAGATCTGTTGGAAACAGGAAACTAGACCGCAAGGAATCTAAACTATTAACAGGTTCATTCGGGAAGTATTCACTCCTACTCTTGTATGTCTCATTGAAACCAGCGGTTATCCGGTTTGTTTAATCAAACAAGTTTTGTTAGAACTGTCATAATTTTTTAGGCACAAAGAAACTTTGATCCTGGTGTAACAACTGAGACTCTTATATTATGAAACAAGGTATTTATTACAAAGACATAAAAACATGATGGAAAACGTGATGATAAATCGATTGCATTGTGTTTGAAAAAGGCAGCAGCTTTGCCTTGAACTAAAGTGAGTAATTTGAGAAAAAAAAACTTTTTGTGCTGAAGATTAAACAAAAAAAAATGCTTTTTGCACAAAAGGTGTTGCATTTTTTTCCGTTGGCTGAGTTTCTCGAAAACCATTTTAAAACTAGCAAATATTGTTTCTTAAAGAAACAAAACAAACATAAATCTTTTTTAATAATAAAAGATAAATGCATCACTTTGCTTTTAATGAAAGATAAAAACATGATACAAATTGGACTGCACTGTGTTTGTGAATGCAGCAGCCATGCATAGAACACCAGTGAGTCTTTGGAATAAAAAACACAACAGTTTTAAAAAGAAGATTAAATAAAAACTGCATTTTATGGAAAATGTGCAGCAGTTTATCTCTCCTGACTGTTAGCTAAGTTGCTCACCTACAGCTTTATTATTTGCTAAAAATCTTGTAATAAGAATAAATGCATTAATTTCCTTATGAATACAAGATTATACATTAAGCCTGCATCATATAAAAATGGAGTTTCTAAAATTCTGCAGCAAATAATTCGCCCCACGTCTGTGCAGGTTTATCAGTTCCAAAAAGTCTTTCATCATAAAGTGAAAATCTGAGCTGTTCTCTGAAGGAAGTGTGAGCTGTCAGGCAGGTAAAGTCCTTATCAGCTTATCAGACAATAACTGGAAATCTGCCAATGAAACAGCTTTGATGGTTCAATAAGACGTTTGAATATGTTTCACCTTTTCATGCATTCAGATGTCATTTTGGACCTTAATGTGAACTGATGACTGAAAACAGGAAAACAACAAACCTTGAATTCTAGACAAAGGAGGGTAAATCATTGTTGAGATGGTGCTTTGCGGGAAAATCTCAGCTAAATTTCTTCACCTTCCTCATTGACAGATTATAAATTAAACTTATTCCTCTTCACTGTCTCCCCTCACACGTTGTAATCATTAAAACCCACCTTGATAGAGTGACAAAATACATACGCGAACATTAATTCCCATCAGTGGCACACATCTGAGTCATAGTTCATGACACATTTCCTTATACTTGTCCTTTAACCTGTTCAATTGTTTGTGACCGCCCTAAAGCAAATACAGCAGTTTTATGATTCTAGTAAAAGCTGCTTCCAGTGTTACAGGCAAAGCAGAAGTATTGTAGTTTCTTTCTTTTTTCTCTAAGTGAAATTATATATGTGAAGAATTAATTCAATCTTCTTAGTGCTGATTCGGGTCAAGACTATGCAGGAAGCCCCTCCACAAGCCACAGAACTGAGCCAAAGGTCGTTCGAGGAATACCTTTAGCCGAGCAGTCAAACTTTATTCAAAATTGTTTTCCACACTAGTTTTTCCAAAACTCAACCAAGGCTCCATTTTCCAACTAACTTGTATCTTTAGCCCAATATCTCAGTTCAGAGCTACAATATTGTATCAGTAGCAGAGGGGAAAGAAAAGAAAAGAACGCAAACGTTTGGAAATCCTTTGAAGCAACGGGTTATCCTAAGTGGGCATTTGTTCAGTCAGCCAAAAAAAAAAAAAAGATAAAAATAACTTTCAGAGTTAGCAAAACTATTTTGTCATCGAAGCCTTGAACTTGTATGTTAGATCAGTTCCATCCAAGTTTTTATGGAAGCATTCCATTTGATATTCTCCTCCATTTTAGATATGATTCATCTATCCCTGTTACAGGGATATGTACCTTTAAGGTAGCTGTTATTAAGGGGCAGGACATAGAAACTGTGGAGAGTTTCAAATCGGTGTTCAGTTCACCTCAATAATATACTGGACTGGATCCATAACACCCATGCGCTGTACCTCCTGAGGCAAATGAGGTCCTTTGGAGTGAGCTGGCCTCTACTTCAAACTTTGTATGATTCTGTGGTAGCCTCGGCTCACCTCTATTATGTCATCTGCTGGTCCCTGAGCAGCACAGAGTGGGACAGGAAGAGACTGAACAAGCTGGTCAGGTGAGATACTTCTGTCCTGGACGGCACTCAAGACTTTGTGGCCGAGAGGAGGATGTTGACCAAGCTCATCCCCTTTCCAGACTTATACAACCCCTGTGTAAAAAGGAGCACTGCTGCAGTTCCTTCATCCCAGCTGTCATCAGTCTTTACAAAACCACTGTGAAACAAACTTGTATAATAAGTACTGTGTAATAACCCTGTATAATAATAGCCTGTATTTACTTATTTATTTACGAAACCTGCAACCACAGAGTTTATACTTTGTCACAAATGATTTGCACTCCAAAAGATCATACCTCAATGTACATAAGACACATTAAATCTCTACTCCTTATATTTTACCTATTCATTGTATTTACTAGGGGTAAGTTTTTGCATTTGAAAGGATGCACACAATGGGAGACTTTTGATCAAATGAAAGTAACATATAGTGATAATGCCCTATAATATAACCTTGTAAAACCTTTTGCAAGGTCATATAACGAGCATCATCACCAAAAGTCACTTTAATTTCATCAGAAGTCTCCCTTGGTGTGAGTCGTTTCCAACAGAAAAACCGGATCACTGTTCGACACTCAACAGGCTCCATTTCAGACTTTACTCGGTTTAAACACCTATAATTTAGAAACCACAAATAATTCAGAGCTGTAGTTTGCTACTTAATCTATAGAGATTTAAATAACATCACATGCAAAATTTGGGCTGGATCAAACATCTGGAAGTGGGTCTTATTGAATGCCCCTCGTATGTGTATATGTATGCACTGTATGCATGTATGCACTGTATGTATGTATGTATGTATGTATGTATGTATGTATGTATGTATGTATGTATGTATGTATGTATGTATATATATATATATATATATA
>NW_015150599.1:707816-722273 GCF_000732505.1 Cyprinodon variegatus
ATATATATATATATATATATATATATATATATATATATATATATATATATATATATATATATATATATATATATATAAAATTCTGTTGTGTTGGTCTTTGGTTTATTTTCCATGTTGTTATATTTTAGCCAGTCTTTTGTTACTCTCTGTTGCTCCCTTGTGTCTGTCACCTTTCCCCTAAATCCCTTCCAATCACTTCCATCCACACCTGCTCTATATCATATGATTACTCCAGTCTTTGTTCTGTCTCCAATAAATACTCTCCCTGTGCGGTTCTTCAGTGCTGGTTCCTTGTTTTTGTTAGTTCCTTCCTCGTCTCTGGCTATGTCGGTTTTCCCTGATGTTTGCTGGTGTTTTTTTTTTTTTGGTTCTCAATATTTTTGTGTTTTTGGATGTTTGCCTCAGTTTTTCATTAAACTTACAAGAACCCATCTCTGCTTTTGGGTCCTGTTCCTTCTTTTGTACGTCCGTGGTTAGAAAGTTGAAAGTGAATATTTCCGTTGTGATATGATTAAAGTCCTATCTTATCTTAACTATTCTTATCTTAAACCGTATCTTGACCCAGATTACTTGATCAGTTATAGACATATCCAATCTTACTTTCTTAAGTATTTGCTTAATAAGTGTGACCACTTACTATGATGAACTTTTTGAAGAGTTTCAGTCTGTTTTTAGGGCTCACCATAGCACTGAAACAGCTCTGGTAAAAGTCACTAATGATATTCTCATGGCCTCTGATAATTGACTTGTATCTGTACTTGTCCTGTTAGATCTCAGTGCTGCATTTGATAGTTGATCATAACATTCTTTAGAAAGACTAGAATACTTTGTAGGAATTAAAGGAACAACACTAGCACAACCAGACTAGCCATAGGGAGAACTGGGAGTTTTTTGGGTTTTTTTTAAGTCTGGCGGTACAGAGAGGCAGGCCAGGCCACTTAGGCCAGTTGCATGTGAGGTGAGAAAGAGGATTGGTTTATTTCAATTAACACCCACCCCTACAGTCAGTATCAACCACACAGCTGCTGCTGTGGGGTGTGTAGCTAGCAAGCGGTGCAAGTGAGGATAAGAAGCAATGGACTCGGTCTTCGAATGTGATAAAAGGAAGAGGAAAGGTGGTGCAGAGTATAGTAATTAGTTTTATTTTGTTTTCATCAAAACACCTGAGCTGCAATGATGATCTCCAATAGATCATTGTGAAAAACTGCTGATGTCAGGCTGTTCTCTACATCCATTCTGTTCCTCTGCTTGGTTTGGATGTGGGTCACAGCTGAAGGTAAACTCAAACATACAAGGAAACTTACTTTTTGTTTGAAAAAAATGTCTTTAATTTTTCAATTGGGTCCTCAGAAAGCAAAACAGAGTCCTATTTTATTTTACTACCCAAGATCTCAGTGATGTCGGTCATCTCAGTCTTTCTCCACGCGTGAAAAAATCTCCCTGAGCACTAGACTGGTTTAAATCTAATTTATCTGAGAGATTTCAGTTTGTTCGTGTTAATGATAAATCTTCCTCATGCTCCTGGGTTACCTGTGGAGTACTACAGGGACCAATTCTAGGGCCAATTCTCTTTACTATATACTGCATATGCTCCCATTTGATACAATTAATATAAAGCATTGGATTGATTTGCACTATTATGCTGATGATACTCAGTCATATGCAGTATGTCTATAAATCCTGAGGAAACTAACCCCTTTATATAGACTACAGCCAAGTCTTTAAGACATAAAAACCTGGATGACTTAACTTTCTGCTTCTGAATACAGACAATACAGGAGTTGTTGTTTTTTGACCTGAAAAGTCCCTGAAAAATAAGCTGATTAGTCGCTCATTTTATCTCGATGGGATTAAATTGTTCTCAAGTAATAAAGTTTAAAAAAAATAAATACTTTATGTTATTTTGATCAAGTTGTCATTTAAATCCCATATCAGAGGTTTCTAGAATTTCCTTGGCTGGACTATTGTAATTCTTTACTATCAGGAAGTTCACAATCTGTTGTTAAATGTCTTGAGCTGATCCAAAATACAGAAGCCAGAGCTCTGATGAAAATTGAAACGAGAATTCCTGTTTCTCCTTTGTCCTATTCTAACCTATCTTCAGTTGCTTCCTGTTAAATCTAGAATAGAATTTAAAATCCTCCTTCTCACATATATAGCCTTAAATGGCCAAGCTCTGTCTTATATCAGGGATCTTATCATCCCTTATCTTCCTGGGATTTTGAGGTAAGGAGTCCAAAGCTGAGGCTGAATCTTAGCAGGAATATCTTGGTTTAACTTTTGACCCTGAAGTCAGGTTTAGATATTATCTGAGTTTGTCTCTCTTCCATCAAAGCCAACCCATCAGACCTGCAGTGCTCACTAGCTGGTAACTCTGTGGGTGAGCTTGCAGAAGGTTTACATAATTAAAGGAAAGTCGGGTGGTGTGACTATTTACATCACTGAGATGCTTTGTGGATAACTATGGTTATTTAATGGAGTTTAGTGATGTTCAGATAAACAGTGATTTGTTGGAAACTGGAAAATAGACTGCAGGGAATCTAACCTATTTACAGGTCTGTTCGGGAAGTCAAAACATTCCTTCCTCCTGGTTTTTTGTTGCTAGAACTGTTGGTTTTATCCTTTGCTTTATAAAAACAGCTTTATAAGCTCAAGGTGACTTTAAAACTACATGTAATCAAACCAGTTAGACTTTAACTCAAATGCTAAAACTTTTACGTATTTTGATAAAGAGCCGAAAACATCCAAACTGCACATCACTGTGTTAGTGAATGCAGCAGCTTTGCATTGAACCATTGCAGCCTTTAGTTTCACACATTCCATATTTCATAACATCTTTTATCACACTTTAACTATCCTAAGGAGATCAGCAATGACTCATTTTAGAAAATAAACATTTGTACAGACTAGAGCTGGAACAATTGATCAGATTAATCATGATTAATCGATTATTGAAATAATTGTGAACAAATTTAGTAATCGATTAATTGTTAACTGGAGTATAGAGATTCTAAAACATGCATTTAGCTGACAGGGCGACCTACTTGGAGCAGCAATTATATCAAAATGATAAAAATTGTATAAACATTTGCATTTAAAAAACTTTTTTGCCTATCAATATGCTCTATCCAGAACCACTCAAGTGGAAACATTCTAGTTTCACCTGCTTTAATTTAATAAAAAATATTTGATCAAGGAACCTTTGGCTACCTGATTATTAACCAGTTAGTAGAAAGAATTTGACAGATGAATTGATTTGCAAAATAATCGTTAGTTGCAGCCCTAGTTAGGATAAAAATGAAAACAAACTGGCTTTTTTGGAAAAGGTGCTAAAAACTTTTTCTGCTGGCTGAGCTTCTCCAAAACGATTTAGAAACCAGTAAATATTTGTCATAGAATAAAGATTTCTTTTAATATGATGCAAATGAAAGCATCAGTGAATTGATAATGTTTGCTTTTCTTAGTTTAATTTACAGTTTTTAAGATCAAGGCGGCTTTTATAGCAGCTCAAAGGTTCATGAAACTTTGTGTATTTTTTTTTTTATAAAGGGCTTAAAAACATGATGGAAATTGAACTGCAGTGTGTTTATGACTGCAGCAGCTGTGCATTGAACTAATGTTTGTCATCTAAGAAAAAAAATTATTTTATACAGAGATCAAATATAAAATGCACTTTATAAAAAATTTGCAGCAGTCTCTCTCTACTGGCTGAGCTCCTCTTTAATACCTGAAACAAGTGAAACCAAACTTATCTGAGCTGTTCTCTAAAGGAAGTAGGAGCTCTCTGGCAGTTAAATTCCTTATCAGCTTAGGAGATAATAAGTGGAGATCTGCCAATGAAACGGCTTTGCTGGTCCAATCAGACTTATGAATATGTTTAATCTTTTCATGCATTCAAGACGTCATTTTGGACCTTAATAAAACCTTGAATTCTAGATAAAGGAGGATAAATCGTTGTGGAAGATGGTGCTTTGCAGGGAAATCTCTACTACATTTCTCCACCCTCTACTTCTGAGTCACATTTCCTTATACTTGTCTATCAACCTTGTTTGATGGTTTGTAGCCACCCTAAAGTAAATACAGCAATTTTATGATTTTTATGACTTTTATGATAGTTAAAGTTGCTTCCTGATTTATGGCAAATGCAGAAATGTTCCTGCATTTTAATTTATTTTTAGGGAGATTGGTGCTGGAAGGCTTTGAATGATGGAAATTCACAGAAAGTTTGAAGTTGTTCTAGGATCACCTTTAACACAACTGCATCTAGCACTGTTCTAAAGCCACTTCACCACCATGCTGACAAACAAAGTTTACACATTTATTGTATTATTGCACAAACTTCTGCAGGTTTTCTGTTGCCCTGCACTTTTCCTGTTCTGCAGCATTTCTCCAGCTTATTGCTTTAGACAGACTAGAGTCACTCAGGGTTCCACTTTTTCCGCACTTACAGTAATATTTACTAATAATTAAAAATATTTAGTCAACCAGATGCCGTTCTTAGACAAGCCAAATTTTAATTCCATGTTTCCTTCCCTGGTCTTCTCATCCCCAGAGGTAATTGAATGTGTCACTTTTTTGGTTTCCAGAAACCTTCAATAAAAGTCTCATCACAGGAATGTTTTCCTGATAAGTGAATGAAGTGACAAACTTGAAAAGCTGTCAGTATAACACAGAGAGTTGCACTGTTGCCACGGGTGTGAAAGTGTTACTTGGTTGAAGAGAAACCAGAAGGCTGCTTCTTAGCAGGAGAAACATGAGGAGGAAAGATTTTCCTTTCCAGTAAACCCACTGAATGCAAATTTCCTCTTTTTTGAGATGAAAGGCTAAACCTAACATCCCTCCATAGAGGTGATAGAAAACAAATAGTTCACTCATTCAGCTTTAGATCTGCACAGCTTCAACAATACCAGTTAATCCAATGAAGCAGAGCCATTTCTGCTTCCCAGTATCTAATGCTGGTTCTTCAGCACTGATCCTGATTTACTTCCCGCTCCAGCGTTAAAACCCAGGATGCTCCTGGAGATGCAGCCAGTTTACAGATAGATAGGGCAGCGGTGTTAAACCATGGCAGTGCAGGCATGCAGGTGGGTTGGGTCACTAACTGTAAGTCATTACGTCCTGAGTCACGGTCTGTTTTCATCCCTCTGGGTCACCTGCACACACTCCTTCAGTCTCTTGTTTCAGATTGGTTTCTGATGACTGGTTTTATTTTCAGGAAACTGAAATATAAACACAGCTGGTTTATAAACCCATGGTGTGATTTGTTTCTTTTGTTTAAAATCAAAGGGCGTGAAAACTTAAGAGTCCTTGAATAGTTATCCATAGTGGCGGAAGGTTTTCAGATTTAAAACCAAATGATTGTTCCTCAGGATGTATCTGAGATCATTTTCTGTGTTTGGTTTTCATGGTTCATTAATATTCTCCAGAGGTCTCCAGAATCCATCAGGTGCAACATTGCAGCCTAAGCTGTCCTGTTATATTGTTTTAGAGGAGAGAGGTTTTCTCCTGACAGCCCTTTAAATTAGCATGTAACATGCTGAGATCTGATCTCAGGAGTATTTAGATGAATGCTGGCTGTCTTGCATGTCTTCATGATTTTTTTTTTATAGAACTTTTCTTTCTATAAACAGTGTTGAGTTTTATACAGGTTTTATACTAGCTACTAAAACCTCAAACTCAATGCTATTCCTGACATTTTGATTTGAAAAAGTATCCTGGATCTCTTCAAACTTGGAAAAAAAAAGTCCAATGGATTGTTTGCAATTTTCTTTTTTTGGAATAACTATGACCTGGATGACTGAGAACCTTCCCCAGCATATTAGGGAGGTGGACAACCAGGAGGGGCCCTTTCTGTTTGGCCCCTCTCTGCTAGGAGGGCTCAGGCAGTTGCCTACCCGGCCTTTATGGCAGATTCTCCCTGTGTGAACATAACAACACCTCTGCAGAAGCATTATTATATCAAAATGATTGCTTTTCTTTCATTGCTGCAGATGTCCCTGCAATGTCCTGAGTTTTACTGACATCTAGTGGTTGAAAGTATTTTTGCAGAATGTTCTGATTACATGATAAGTCAAAAGGACCTTTGGATAATTAGAGATATTCCTCTTTTCAGATTTCACTTCTTGGAAACATGAGATGGACAGAACCCAAAGTCATGATGCAGCTGAGGCTGCTGGCAAAGGGGAAAACTCACTAATGATGGATCGTTCACTCTTTCACCACTGCCTCTAAGGTGGAAATAAATGTTTAAGGCATTGTAATATGGCTTAAAGATGTATCACGATTAAAGTGTTTTTTTATCACTTGATATCAACAATCATTAATGAGAATATGTTTAACTGTTAGAATGAGGATCAGGGTAAAAATATCCAAAATTGAATTTGTAATCTAACCATTAAGTAAACATAACCTTTAAAAATAGGTCAACCCTGTTAAATGTGACTGTAAAAAGTTAAAGTGGCTATATCTTTTCCTCTGCCTACATCTCCCAGAATTCCATGTGGTTCTGGATAGTGAATTATAGAAAATTTTCCAGGATTTTGATCAGCTGTGCTGGCATTTAAACTGACCGTAAATGTTATTCTATCAACAGAAATATATCTTCCTGTTGATAACATAAGCTAACACAAACCTGGAGCATGTTTAATGAGATGCTCTGCAAATAATTCAGCAGCATCCCACTGAGTCATATTGGTCACATTCACACACTGTCTGCACATGATCACACAATCTCAGTTTTTTCTCACATGGCTGATTTTCATGCATTAGGCTCTCTGTCATGTCCACAGTTACAGCTTCATAACATCAAGCTACTTTTATATTCTCCGCAGAGGAACTGTTGTTCTATTGGTTCATTTTACTGGTCAGGCTAACTCCAAATGAAATATAGAGGTAAAAAAAAACATCATGTATATAGATCCTCAAATGTAAAGTTGTTGCTTTGATTAAAAAAAATATTTGCTGTAGATTATAGGGAGTGGGTTAAATATGCTAAGAGTCATTTAAGTCTGTAATTTTGTCAGTAAATATAGTAAATTATCATTTTCCTGTGTCATTTCACCAGCCTTTCCTGTCGGTGGTCAGGTCAGCCTCATGCCAAAATGTAGCTAGTGTCCAAAAAAAGGAAATTGAATAATCCACTTGACTTTGTTTAAAAGTTTGAAGATGTTTCGCTTCCCATCCAGGAAGCTTTTTCAATTCAAAATGTCAGGAATAGCAAAGCTAGAACTCAACGCTATTCCTGACATTTTGAATTGAAAAAGCTTCCTTAATTTCGGAATAACTATGACCTGGATGACTGAAAATCTTCACCAGCATGTAGCTTAGTGTGGGAATGCTTTCAATGTAGTGTGAAGCATTTTGGAGTCCTTGGACTGAAGTACTCCAGAGCTACAAGATATTTACCTTTTTAAATTCTAACTTTACTCTTTATTTCTGTCTACATTATGATGAAGCCTTGATCTTTATTTCTGTATTATTTGTCTCTCCAGAGCCCATCTAGAACGATGTTGAACACATAAACATGCCTCGTCAAAGTGATGTTTAATTTTCTATATTAATGGTTCTATGCACAAATAATGAGTTGCATTATGCAGGAATTTATTACATCTTTTGTTCATATAATAATAGCCTCTGTGTGACTAAAATGGAAGAATGAATACCCACATATTTTTTTCAAACTTTTATTTGACAATAAAAGACAATATTCAGCTATATTCAATCAATAAATGAACAAAACATTTTGCTGATTGTCTACTGTAAACTTGTTCTTAACGTATCACTTATATTTTACTGTCAATACTTCATTTTCCTAAACCAGGTTTTCACTTTAACAGTGAACATCTGAACATCTACAGTCCTGAGTGCTGGAACCTTAAAAACTCCTGGTTCAGACATCAAAACATGGGCTGTAAGGACGTGTATTCAAGCCTTTTCTTCTGCTCATCAACAGTTAGGCACTAGTTAGACTGCTTCACACCAGTTTCATGCTGGATCTTCTCTACGGACTCCGAGGAGGAGTTGGGGGACTTGCAAGCGTTCAGATTATCCATCCCAGAGTGCATCAGTGGTAAGTAAATGTCATCCATGTTTGGCAGCACAAACACTTTCTAAGCAGCAAAAGGGAGGCAGGTCTGAAGAAACATGAAATTTGGCTTTTTCTGGATAAAAAATGGATTATATTGATAATTACCTGGAACTCATCCTGAAGTTTCTTCTCTATCCACTCAGTGACATGGCAAAAGCTCAACTCTCGCTCTCCAAGTTTAGGACACACATGCAGATCCAGTTTGGGTGGAACACAGAAGCTGTACCTTCAAAGGAGAAAAACAGTGTGAAAAACTCAGGGCTAGTTTTTGATCTGTTCAGCAAGATTGAGGTACAACTCTAAACCTGACCAACTGCACTGAATTAAAGGGAATGAAGAATTAAAAATGTGGTTTTAGGCTAGAAAGTAGGAAAAACACAGGATTTATTATTAAGGAAAAACGTTTTTATAAAGGAGAAAATATCTATCAAATTAAAAACCAGGGAAAATGCCCTCAAAGCTGAAGAGCAGTGGATATTTCACTCCCCTACAGATAGAGACTGGATGATACAAGATATCAGCTTCATGAGAAATTGTTTTGTATTTTTAGGGAAACTAAGTACAAACACTGGGTTATAAAAGAAAAATAAAAAATAAAAAATTTTGATGGGCTGGTGAGCTGTCCTGCATGGACCCAATTTTTTTGCCCAAAGACTGCAGTAGATGGACACCAAGATGGTTGGTTTCATTGAATCAGAACATTTTCGAATCTATGGGCCCTTCCCAATCGGTGCCCTGAGGTCCACTAAAATAGTTTTGTGAAAACACGCAAATATATACAAAATGTGATGTATATAAAAAAGGAAAAAAAAAACTTGCTGTATTAATTTAATGGATATAGACATAAGCTCGGAAAAAGCACCTTCAGTAGCACCACCAGGGGGTGGCCAGAAGTGGCCGCAGCTACCCTGTGTAATGCTCTGGCCACTCCACAGGCAAACCCACTCGACAGTGTTAATTGTAGTAGCATCAGTTTAGCATTTCAACCCATTATGCGCAGCCAGCAACGTAACATTAAAATCACACAATAAACCAAGATATGAGTATGTGTTCACTTAAATCTTTCAGATTTCTACAGACAGGTTTACCACACTTCTAGATTCAAACACTGAAATTATGGCTTTTATTTTCAGTTTCCACCCCCAGATTTTTAGTGGCCCCTATCTGGCCACCATTAAAAACATTTCTGGAAGCACCACTGAACACCACCAAAGTCTGTACAATTTCTACAGGACAATAAAAACAGGATGATCATAAGTCCATTTCTATATCTCTGTTCCTTCTGAATTCATAATTTTCATAATCTTCGTTTGTTTAAAGAAGTTTATTGTTGCTTCAGCAGTAAATAACTGCGTGTACAATAATGCTATTTTACATTCTTCTTTTCTCCAATAGTTTAACAAGCCAAATGTCCTGTTTCTTTCCTATCTGCACCTCTCAGATCACTTGTGCAAAGTTCTGGTTACACGGTTGGTCAGAACGCTGATGAGGTGGACAGGAGGTGGACAGAGTGGACCTGTCTACTGAGCTTTTTGAGAAAGCAGAGAAGTTCAACAAATTACCAAAGCATGCACTTTAATCATGCATTTAAATGAATTACTGGTGTTAAAATGACATTGCGTTTTTGCTCATTTAATCAATCAACTTATTCCTTGGTCTCTTTCTTTTCCTCTTTCCTATACTCGTCTATTGATGTCTTGACCAAACATGTCTGAGGTTTATGGCGACAGCTGACAGGTTGTAAATGGGGGTGGACATACAGATAGGAGATAAGAGTTGGCAAGAGTTAAATTAACCACAAAAGTGAAAGGAGAGGCAGTAAAATAAAACAAGCACCCTTTAGATTTTGTTAATTTTATTTTTATTTTTCCCTTTTACTTTGAAACTATTTTTAGAATATGTTTCACACAGCCAAAAAGTGGCACTGCCTCCAAGCTTTGTTTCCTGGGTAGATATTCACAAACAGCTTTAACCACAGAGTGGGAGTAATAAAGCTACTAATAGAAACTAGATACTGCTTAAATGTTCATAAAACACAAACTGTTACGAAGGAAGTGGAGCTGTTTTAAAGATGGTAACTGAACGATTTAGTTCTGAGCCATCCACGGAACAATGGAACCAGCTAATCTAGATTTATAGTCTATGTTAGTTATTGAATTTTAATAATGTTTTACCAGCGGCTGGCTTCATCCTGAAGTTTCTAAATCTGTCTCAGTTCTATTGACTCGTTATGTGGCACAAACATTAATTAGCTTTTTTTCTCCCTTCCTTAAGGAACATTTTACAGAGATTACATGTTTTATTTTGAATGCTTTTCTTTCTTTTAAAGCAAACCCTCTCTTTACTAGAAACATTGCAATCATGACCCAGGGCAGTTAAACCTGTCTATAAAAACATGCTGAAAATCATGCAGAGTTTAAATAGAATACAGTGACTGATCCTTTGAGGGGGAAGAGGCACTTCCTTCATTCAAGCTGTTCAGGACACCTTCATAATTAATTTTTATGAATGAAAAGTTAATGGTTTAGATCCATTCTGCCTTATGCTCCTCCAACCCTCTCTGTCCCTCTGCTCCATCTGCATCTAAGTTCCTACCAGATCCTGTCTGTTGGGGGCGCTGGGATGTTCACAACCAGCGTGCCAGACAGTTCTCGAACCTCCACAGAGAGCAGCAGTGGGGTGTTGGACATCTCCTCAAACTTCTTCTTGATGAACTCGCTCTCCGCAGCTCGCTGGAAGCACTTGGTTTTGGCGATTTTGTCCACAAATCTTAAAATCTTCCTTCCCGTCTTTCCTCCCCCTGTCCTATCAAGAGAAGAGGATTAGAAGAGACAAGAGCTTAAAAGTTATCCAGTTTTTTGGCAGCAGATTTCAGTGTTCAGATGCTGGAATGAAGTGTTTGGGGGAAAGATGTGACTCTGATCAGTGAATGAACTCAAGAACCATCTGGACACTGATGTCAGCATGGTTTATTTTCTACTTCTGAAACACAAATATTAATTAATAGAAGACCAACTTCATATTGCATTTGAATAAGACATTTCGCTATTTATAATATATTAACCAATCCAAAAATGTATGTTTACATTTCAGAACCTCCTAAATTATTGATACCAATTCTCCAAATTGAGTCCCATCACGGCCTAGTGGTTGGGGCATAAAGCTTGGTATCCTGAGGTTGTGAGCTCGAAAAACCACTCCCACAGACTGCCACTCTGGGTCTCTGAGCAAGGCCCTTAACCTAAGATTGCTTCCCAGCACCCCATAATGGTAGCCCATTGTTCCCCAAGGGGATGGGTTAAGTGCAAAGGTAAATTTCTCCAACGTGAGATCAATAAAGTAAAAAAACTAACAATAAATGTCATGATTTTAAAGCTGATGGCTGGCTTTATTTCTCATTTCCTTCCTACCTGTCTAGCCCTTCCCTGTTCGTACCCTGATCAGATCCACCTGTTCCGGTTTCCCATTTAAGCTCCCCATTGCCCAGCCATCGGCATCAGATTATCATTGAGCCTTTGGTGAAGAGAGTTTTGTAGCGATACTTTTGTGTTCTGATTTGACCATTTCTCTCTAATAGCCGTTCCTGCTTCCGACACCCTGGCCGGTGCAGATCTGCAGATCTTCCTGAGTAATAAATAAACATAGATATTACATTGTCTGTCTCGCCTGAATTCTGGGTCCTACATTCCGAGCTTATAACAATAAACCTTAAGACATAGGCGTGAGGAGGAATGAAAGAGGATTCATCTTTTTGTTAAATAGGAACTGAGAAAATGTGAAGTGCATTTGTGTTCGGCTCCATTTACTCTGAATCCCAGAAATAAAAACATCCAATTCAGCTGATTCCCTTCGGAAGTCACCCAAATAGCGTGGCACACCTGCAAACATGTACATTCATGTAAACTCGCTGGCTAGACAAGGAGAGCTTCAACCAAAAAATAAGTGAGGAGAACTGTGACTCCACTCTTTCGCTGAGTTACGAGGTCTGACCAGGAGATGCTTCTCTTAAGATCTTAATGTCCAAAAATCATTATAGAAGGAATATTTTGGTACAAAGATTGAGTTTAAAAAGGAATTGTAGGAGAGCCACCAAGGACCAGCCAATGGCCAATCAAGGGAAGTGCAGAAATTTTGAATGGCTACTACTGTATGAACATCTGTATTAGCTGTAATATGCAGGCTGTGTTTACCCTTCGCTTGCTGTTGTCGAGCCTTTCTCCCCCACTGGACAGTGATTCTCAGAGAGCAGCAGCTCCTCTTCATCAGAAGAACCAGCACTAGAGGATTCTTCATCACTGTCTGCCAACACGCTGAGGATGGGCCTGCAACTATTAAAGGACACAGAGAAATAATCAAGAAAGGAGAGTAGGGTACTAGAAAGGAAACAGGAAAGGAATCTAATGTTATGTAAAGAAAGGTGAGTTCTCATAAATCTGCTCTCGAACTCATTCTCTTCTACTCTGGAGTGGCTCACAGAGAGAGGCGGGGGGATGGGGAGGGGTCTACTTGTCTCCCTCCAGAGCAACCCTCCTATGTTGGAGCTTATCTTAATTGATGAGAGGGTTGCATTCCTGTGCCTTCAGATAGGGGGCAGGTCTTAGTGTCTGAGTGTTATCTCGGTCTATTGGCTGAGAAGGGGTTCAGTGTATCAGGCTTTGTTGGCGTCCCTGGCAGGGGTGTTGAATAGCAGCGCTCTAAGGGATTCCATTATTAGATATTCTTCAATATTATTTTGAGAACGACAGTGATACCCGGAGGATCTTGACTGTGAGGAATGGACCCACAGCTCTGAACCCAAATATTTTTTCTTTATTAGCCTTCTGTGCAAGCCGTGTATTGTCCTTAATGAACACCATGGTCAAGCATATGAATATCCATCAGTGCTCTTGGCACCAGGACACCCTAGGCCGGAAGTCGATAATTAATTTTGTGTATCCTATCTTTGGAACATAGACCGCATGTCTTGGATATTCCAGGGAAGAGAGGGGCAGAGCTGTCCATCAATCACCACCTGAAGGTGAGTTGGATATGCTGGAAGAGGATGAAGCAAGATATACTGATTAATGAGGGTCTGCTGGTAACATCTGGCCAAGCCCTCTGTCAGGGATGGATTCAACTCCCACCTCCAGCAGAGCGTCACTCAGATTCCAGGGGAGACTGGAGACTTGGAGCCTGAGTGGACCATGTTCTCTGCCTGTATTGTCAACACGGTCTCCCGTAGCTGTGGCCGCAAGGCCTGCTGAGACCTGCATGGTGGCATCCCCTGAACACAGTGGGACACAATGGCAGTAAGGAATGCTGTCAAGCTGAAGAATGCTTGCTTAGTGGGAATCCTGAAACTGCAAGCAGATACTCAAGGCCAAGTGTGCTACTGCCTAAGCAATTGCAGAGGCCAAAAATTGTGTCTAGGAGAAAAATTATCAGTTGGCCTTAAAGAGCTTGTTTTATGTATGATTGATATATGAAGCTTAAAAAAGTGAAACCAAAATCAAAATTCAAATTGTAAGAAGATCCTCTGGATCACGATGACACTTATGAGCGACACAGGTTTTCACAGGTCGGACTGGCATATATAAGCCAGATCCTGGAACCGTGTCTTGGCCGTGCGACGTGCAGGAGCACAGCACTCACTGTATCACAGATTGTAGAACTATGTAATATTACGCAAGTGGCAGCTATATGTACGCCATCGAGGATGCTGAGCAGCTCAGAAAAAATAGTCTGTCGATCTGTCCATCAAGTGTCCAGTGCCCTAGGATATATTCACACACCGACTTGAATCTTTTCATGAAGGTGCTGTTTGAAGGTTACATTATGTCTTAAAATGGAAGTGAATTTACTTAATGTGAATAAATGCGCCTTTTATGTATTCATCTCTAACATTTGGGTTTTGCTTCCCCTGTGGGGATATGTATTGACTCATAAATTCTCCAATGTTTCTTGGTAAATATATAAAATTTGCATAAATCCTCCTCTGGAGATGGTTATGAAAAAACTGAATTGATCCCAAACCCTTGTAAGATTTTTTTTTTATTCTTCTAACATAGACAAATAAACATCTTTTCCATCTATCAAAACCTAGTTCAGAAAGCTTAAGGTCTCATTAACCATAGAAATGTTAATAATATTTAGATTTTTATGTGGGAGTGTTTGTGTGCTCCTGTTTTGGCATCAGAATGAGGACCATTTTACAGATTTTACCATCAACTTGAGGACAATTTGTACCAAAGTGAGGACAGTTTGCTAGTCCCGTCTTTCATTTTGTAAATGGGAAGGTTTAGGAAAAAGGTGTAAATTGAGTTTAGGTTAAGGTTAGAGATAGGTCTTGTGGGAAGAATAAATATATCCCCTATTAATTCCCGTTTACAAAA
>NW_015150599.1:722426-742871 GCF_000732505.1 Cyprinodon variegatus
GCCGCCATGTGATTGGCTGCTTAGAAATTAAGTGTTAACGAGCAGTTGGACAGGTGTACCTAATAAAGTGGCCGGTGAGTGTATATCTCCTTTTAATTCCCGTTTACAAAAAAACAAAAAACAAAACTCTTTCTCTGCTGTAACCACTCCTCAAGTTTGGGGGTCACTGCCCCGAGTGCCCCATGTGTAAAAGAGGCTGTTTAGCCTATTAGTGAGTGTTTGGGATTATCATAACATGTTGTCGTAACTTTTAGACTCTTTTTCCAAATTGTCTGTTTTTGCTTTGGGTAGAGATGTGTTTTGACTCTGACACAACAATCAGCATTTCCATCATTGTAAGTAAGGAAGACAAACTCTGGCTAGTCAGATCAGGGTTGATTACCATCTTTTTTCCATGGCAGTATGCAAATGGTTACATTTAGGGTCATAATCAGGGTTAGGTCATTGGAAGTGTTCAAAAGAACTGAAGACAAATGAAAGTGATTTGGGACTGGTGTTTCGTACCTTAGGGGACGGCGCTTGCTATCTTGCATGGATGTTTTTCAGGAATATGATACATTCTGGGGATTAAAAGGTATTTGTGGGGACCAGTGGTATATGCAGGTAATGGGGTTAGGGTTAGGGTCTAGAGTCGATGCAAATCCCCATAGGAAAAGCAAAACACAACATTTTGGAGTCAAAACATAGTCCTTACTACATATACCTACAAAAATGCATGTGTGCATGTTTGGAGGGGTTACGGACCTTCGACCACCAGTTTCAGGAAAGCAGTGTGATGTGTCCTGGTTGCCCTCTTTACCCAGCTTGGACAGGTTAAACTTGGTCTGCAGGGTCATCTGCAGGTTTCCAGTGTAGACCAGCTGCAGTTCCACCCACAGGCCTGCAGGAGGAGAACAACACAGGTCAACGGGAAGCTGCCAAAACCGAGCAAAGTTCTG
The DNA here is from genome assembly GCF_000732505.1 of Cyprinodon variegatus. NCBI lineage: Eukaryota > Metazoa > Chordata > Actinopteri > Cyprinodontiformes > Cyprinodontidae > Cyprinodon > Cyprinodon variegatus. The sequence continues at coordinate 723,365 of NW_015150599.1, forward strand.
ATGTGGTCCCTAATCTGAACAAGCAATATTGGCAGAGGTGGGGGGCTGATGAAACAGCTTTAAACACAGATAATCAGACCACATTCATGAGTCCTCGTTAGAAGCTGATGAAGAAAAAAAAGGGACAGGCTGGTAAGTAGGATGATCTCTGAAGGGAAGGTTGTGTAACAGTGAAGTTGTTGGAGAAGAAGAGTAATTTCTCCCATCTCATAGAAAAGCAAATCTGCTCCAAGGGTTTAGTGGCTTTGGCCTGTTTGGTGACATGATGATGGGATTATAACATCAACCACATGACATCTTCTCAGTTAGAGTCTGCTGCTGCAGGTTTCATCTCCAGTCTGCTCACCTCTGTGGTTAACCTCTGGTCTGGAAGTGGCCATGATCAGCGGCATTGAGGAGCCCATATCCAGCTCAGTTAGAGTCAGCTCGTTCATGAAGTAAGGCAGCTGCAGAAAATGTGGAATGTCAGAGTTAAAAATGGAGGATATTTATAGCTCACCTCCCTGTGACTCAGCAGCTTGCACCTAAAGAGCGCTCACTCTGATTTTGCTGAGCTTCTTCTGAATCTTGTGGGAGACAGCGTCGGCCCAGTGCTTCTCTCGAAGGAAGTCCCAGAAGATTCGACCAATCAAAGCGTTGGCCCAGGCGGTTTGGCTAATTTCAGGGGACTTTATCTGATCACAGGTGCACTGAGAAATTAAGCAGAGTCTGGTTTAGAGTGATGACCATGGAAAACTAAATTTCATTACATGTGCTTAAAACGTACGTTTGCTCTAATGGTGGGGCTTGCCTCTGCGCTGCCGGCCCCGGGACTGGAGAGGGGGGTAATTTCCTCTGCAGCCAAGAGTTGAGCCATGTAACTATGGTAGTTAAGAGCTGCAAGTCCTCTGGTGGTTCTGGAAGGACCTGCAGGGAAACAAGAGGCTGGAGGTGTGGATGGGGCATCCTCATCACTGCTGCCCATTCCGCTGGAGCCATTGCATCCTGGGACATTAGTGTTCTGGGCTGGACCATCTGCAGGACAAAGAAAACCACCAACATGTAGGTAGTATTAGTAGAGAATTCACCACAAGGAACATTTTAGACGACTTGTCTTTGTTTTCCTAACATTCAAAGAGAAAATCCATTCTGTCCTGATGTTGGTAAATACAGAAAAAGAGTGTAATCAAATAAATTATTATTTTATTAGAGTAAGATCACCTCATATTATTCTAAAAAAATAAAATTTTTCTTCTTCAGGTTTGCATCTCTAATTTGTTCATTTTCTCTAGTGTTTCCCTTCTCCAGTCACCAGAGCACCCATCTTGCAGCAGTTAGATAATTGGTCTCAAATTCTAGTCCTGCAACGTTTAGAAGCGTCTCTGTTTCAATTAATGTTGCACCGATACCAGTATCGGGCAGGGCCCCTATCCAGCACTGAAATACTGGTATCGGCATGTACCAACAAATAGGGCACCGATACCATTTAGAGAGCCACAAGTTTATTCAACTATCGTCACCCATTCCAGGTAGGCAATAAAACGTTTTACTGGATTCCCTTTGTGTTAGTCTTTTTCCTGCTTCACAAAGGTAGGCAGCAGCTGAACAAAGCCATGATGGCAATTATTTTATATCCAAGTAGAATGCAGCTCTTCATATATACACACACACATCAATTTCAAACAGATGGTATAGGTATGGTATCAGTATCTGTCAATACTGCACAGCCAGGTATCGGTATCGGGGCCAAAAAATGGCATCGGCACAACACTATTATCAATACAGCTGACTCCAACTTGAGTAAATTAGCAGTACTCAGTAGAGCTTGGCTGTGTCCAAACGTCCACCCTAACCCCTGACCCAGTTAACTGACCGTTCAGACAGATGACCACTCCCATTCCCCACATGGTGCCTGCGCCATCTTTGTTCTTTCTTGCCAACAAAATAAATCCCATGATGCTTTACAAAGGAAGCTCTTGCAAAGCATTTGATCATTTATTGCCCACTGATATGCGCTACTTTTCAAGGTGCATTGTGGGAAATTTTGAGTCCACTACTTTTTCATCCACTAGACAATTAGACATGCATATAAAATGGAGTAACCCTTATATAGGGCTCTAAAGTGGGGTTAGGACAGACGTACAGTATGGGCACAGCCCTTGACAGCTACAGGACCCCGACCCCATGCAGATGCTACCCAGCTCCAATGCCGGAAATCTAAAAAGCTGAAATTTCTCATCAGCATGGTTCAAGGATATGCAGACGCTCTACAGCAGACTCTATACAGGGCAACAGCGTGGCAGTCAAAGAGCTTCTCCTACCTTGTCGGGTGTTAAATCTGCCTAGGTTTTGCCTCTCCACCTCGGTGTCTGTGGATGCAAGCATGAAATGACGAAACCACTCTTCTTTTTCTCGACCAGTGCGTCCAAAAAGGTACAGGGTGACAGGAGCGTTGCTACTTTGTTTGTAGGATGCTTGTCTAATGGTTGCTGCCTGTTCAGCTTCTGGTTCAGATGGGAGGTTCTCCTCCAACCCTGCTTCTTCATCATCGTGAGATGTCCCCCCTCTGACAAGCTGGATACAGATGGGGTACTTGGGATTCCAAACTCTCTTCCGAGCTAAGACAGTTGGCAGGAGGAAGACCTTTAGGAAGTAAGACCGAAATTTTGAATTATTAGTCCAGAGTCGATCTATTGAACGTTTGTTTATTTATCTATTTGTTTTTTTATTTGTATTCTTCTTATGCAAATGTATAAATATGTAAAGTTACTTCTATTACACAGATTATCCTTTTTTGTCATTGATTGGTGAGACAGAAGTGAATTTAGAGACGTCATCTACTGAGTCTACATTGGCCTGATTCACAGTTTTAACAATCAGTTGGATTTTCTGCTCATGCAGCAAATAAATGACATTTCCAATAAAGAGTGCAATTTCTCCCAGAACACAGAGCTGCCTGAAAGAGGGGAAAATTATATGATGTGTAAAATGTCCTCAGATATGTTCCAAGCACTGCTCTGGAGGGACTCATCATACTTTGCTCCCTGCAAGATCAAAGCAGCATGACTTTATAAAGGTGCTTTCATGGAGTCTCTCATCGTGCATGGCCCGGCGGCTAATGTTGGTGCGTGGGTAGTCCAGACGGAGAAAGGGGCCCTCCAGGGTGGCAAAGACGGAGTGAGTCAGAGCTGGATGGCAGGTTTCTGGGTCATAATCATGGATCTCATTCATCCAGCCCTGAAAAAAACAAAAGGAATTTTTAAAAATAATTCTTCAGTGAAGCACTGCAAAGCATTCAATAGTATTTGCAGTCTGTCTACTGAGATAAAAATAGACACTCACAGCCAATTATGTCAGAAAGAGTGTTTGAACAACCATAAATGTCTTACTATTAATTCAAATGAATCTATTTAGCTGAAATGTTACAGAATTTGTGCTGGATGCTTGTAAATAATATTGACGTGTTTCAAAACTGATGTGATTTTGTCATCAAACTTTATGCCTCAACTTTAAAAATGATAAAAGCTGATGGAAATGTTGCTGTTACAGTATTTTACTGCCGTTAATGGCACAAGTAGCCTCAGATTACTGTTCAAGTTTAAGAGAACAAATTTTCTTTAAAGTCCTTAAAACTAGGATAGTGTAAAGCGGTAATGGAGAGCCCATTTTATTAAGACACCATGATGCTGAAGCCAGTGTGTGGAATATTACACAAAAAGCTTTCGATCTGTGAAGGATTTTAGAACATTCCTTCCACTTCTCAACAGCCTTGAATGATCCTGCAGAGGAATTAGCTTCATCCAGGACAGCTGACCTCATTTGGCGCCTTTTTTATCCTCCAACATGAAGCTGCTAAGAGCCTCCTGCTTCCTGCTGCTGTGTTCCTTAGTAACAGCCTCTGTGACTGACAGAAGAAGGGCTGTAATTACTGTACCAATGTGGACCTGGCATTGTTAATTGGACTCGAGGCGCCTCGCGTTCTCATAATGGTTTAAATTGGACAGCAAACAGATGGAGTCAGTGAAGCGACTCGACTGTCCTCTTAGAGAAAAAATCAGGAGCTAACCAGTAAAGCGTCATCCTCACGTTTACCTAGAGAAAACATTAAAAGGACTTCAAAGGTCTGACACAGTCTTTTTGGTCTGGTTGTTTTTGTCTTATTTTTCTTTTTTCTCAATGCAAAATTTATTCACTCTAAATTAATCTTAGAACTTCAATGTTTTTCTGATAATAGATCTAAACTGTGGTACCAAAACTACTTTGGTGACGCTTATCAGAACCAAACATGGAACTGATGAGGAGTTTAAGCATCCTATTGCCCCATTTACACTACCCCCCTGAAACCGATTTCTGCCGAGCTTGAAACGAGCTTGGATCAGTTAACTGTGCCAAGCGTGGTTCCTTACAACCATTTACACATCACACTAGCACAGTTCATTGCCTCCTATGGGCAGTCCACAATACTACAGCACTTAAGGCTGAAATTACACAATCAAAAATGGCGGCGTCCAAAACATTCAGGAACTTATGTGCCTGGATAGCATCCTCCACCCAAATTTTAATGGGAGCCTCAGTCTCTGCATCACTCCAGATCATATCAAGCTCTTTTAATGCCATTTATTGTTGCTATCTCAGTTATCGTGCTCGGACTGTTCTCGGCCCGGTTTCAAAAGGGTAGTGCAAATGGGGCTTATTTTTGTCATGACTCAGAACAGAGGACCCAGTATTCGAGGCAAGACAGACAGTGGGAAAATTCAGAAGCCTTTATTCAAAAGCGTTTACAAAAGGCATCTATCAGGAAACCCTGGTATAACAGCCTGTGTCCTGAGAACGAGGTAGGATCCAGCCAGTGGGCTGCCAGCAAGATGCGGTTGGCGCTGCCCAGTGTCCCAGAAGCTGCAGCCCCGGAGAATGGAGAACAAGCAAGAGTCCACAGACAGTTCAGGCCAGCCGTTTAGATGGGTACAGGCTGATTCAGAAGTCCAGGAGTCCAAAGACAGTTCAGGCAAACCAGACTGGAACAGACAGCGCCCAGTAGTTGAGAGGCAGAACAGGTCTGGATCAGGTAATGAAACACTAAGGTAATGCTAAAAATACTCTTGCCACTGAGATCAGACGGGAAGAGGCAGGCTCAGTGGTTGAGAGGGAAAACAGGTCAGGATCAGGAAATCAGAAACACTAAGGTACCGTACGCTAAAAACCCTCTCACCACCGGCACAAGAGAACAAGATAATCTGGCCCAGATAAGTGGATGCAGGCACCTTAAATAGAGGCAGGAGCAGGTGGATGAAGTGAGTAGTGATTAGAAACCAGGCAGATTCAGACGGTTGAATGGAATGAGTAACTAAGCCAGTCATAAGTGCAAAAATCATGACAAATATTTGCATTAAACAGTGATGAAGAGGTCTAGAAATGAGGCATTCATCTGGTTCAGGTATGTTAGAGACAGGATTCAACTGAAAACTGCAGGACAGTTGCTCTCTTGTACAGTTTGGATCTGTGTTGAGAGCAGTATTTAGTCTAAACAACCCACTTTGGAGGTAGTTCTACTTTAGAGTAAGGCTGAAGATGAGTATCTTTTCCTCAAGGTTTGTTGGATCAAATACCTGAAAATGTAATATCTGATGACGCATTATCCCACAGCTTTACTGCCTCCCATATTAACAGGCTTTTTGAAAAATGAATGAGGGGTGAAATGAAACTAGAGCCCTGCAGTGTCTGTGATATTGTACATCTTTATGAATCAGTCACCTACCTTAAAGGGGCCAGGCTCAGTGCTGCCAAAGCCCTCGGTGAAATCAACATCCCCGAACGGCTTCAATTCTGGTCTTTGAGAAGAAGCTGAGCGTTCAGCACCAGAAGAACCCATCCGAATGAGAAACAACCCAAGGATGAAGCCCAGAGCCAATCCCAGAGCAAGGCCAGAGACGTATGGACTAAGTGGAAGGATGAAGTAGCCATAGGACAGTAGTGCCACACAGAATAAACTCATACGTGGCAGAGGGCGTGTAGACCCAGCGACAGTAGAGGTCTTGGATCTTTTTGCTACTGGGGCTTGATGACCAGATGACATCTTTGCCTGTTTGAGAGTTTCAAAGGCAAACACCTGCATCATATCACCATCTGTGCATATTTCTAACTCCTCTTCCTTGTGATGCTGTTTCTGATGATGCACTGGGCACAGACTGTGTTGTAATCCTGTCAGGTGTCGAACTGAAGGCCATTCAAACACAGGCAGGAACTCACTATCTGTTTTTCTTGCAGTCCTCACAGGTGATTCTGAACAGACCGTGTCTATGCTGCTATCCCTCCCCAGACTCCTACAGCTGCTTTGGTGAGCCAACCTGGACTTGCACTGGTGTTTGGGGCTGCCTCCACTTTCCTCTCCCATGATCTTGCTGAACATGCTGCTCAAAGGTTCATGCACAGCCTCAGAAAGCTTCCTCTTGGTGTCCTCTAGCTCCATTTTGAAGAAGCCCCCCTTCAAAGCTTCACCACTAGGAGAGAGAGAGCTAGGAGACGGCGGGGCAGTGCGGGAATCGCCACCACTCCTGGTTTTAGTTTGGGTCAGCTGCTTTAACAAGTGGAGATTGAGTCGTGAGTCTGATTTGGATTGTGATACCTCTGGGTCTGAGCGGGACAGCTCTGTGGAGATGGACTTTACCAGGCTGAGGAAAGGCTTGGGTCTAAGAGTGGAACCCTCTTTGGGCTCAAGTTCAGTTGAGAGGGACTTGACAAGGCTAGCCAGGGGCCGCTGGCTGGTTGACGTTGGCCCAGGAGAGAGGAAACTGGGGGCGGCTGCAGAACAATTCCCCAGTGAACCAGGGGATGAGGGAGAGAGAGGAACATGAAAGCTCTGGGATTTCGAGCCTCTCTCCTCTTCAGCAGAGAGCAGCCTGTCCTTAGGAAGAGATTTAGAAATGTGGTCCTCAGCCTGATCCAGGGAGAAAAAGAGTTCATTGTCATCTAGGCTGTCCCACTCTCCTTCAGTACCAGTCAGATGGATCACAATCCCCCTAGATGGATTTCTTCTTGCACCAACAGAGTTGGAGCCCATTGAGGAGAGGCCCTGTGGGACATGGAAAGATCTACGTCCCCCTTTAGTCTCATCCTCGCCTCCTCCTTCCCCATTTTTTCCACTGTCTGCCATTTCTTTAGATTACATCTCCAGCCAAGGCACCTGTGAGTCAGAAGAAAAAGACAAACATCTTCAGACCTTATTATCGAGCCTCCAGGAAATAGCGGATGAAAGGGGAGCTGCAAACAGGACACAAAGGATTTCTTTTCATCACTTTCTAATTTCGACAAAAAGTCCCCATTTATAAAAACTATGTTTTAATTTGTCAAAATAGTGTTCTCTGGCTTTAAAGAACCTTTTCAGAATCGGAGAACTAGTGAATCTGAATTCCTGCCAAGAAACCATGACTCCCGTGGCAGCCGCTCCACATACTGAACAAGAACACCAAGAAATAGACAGAGTTTCTCTCTAAAAGACTAAACTAGGGCAACACAGGCTTGGGTCCTATTGACGTCCATTCAGATGGATGCAAGCAACAATCATAAAAAACATTGAGGACATATAAGAAAATATTATTCTTATTGTAAATAGTGACATCCTGGAGGAAGTCCTCCACCAAAGGAAATTCCTTCCTTCATATTTGAAGACACCGAATAGTAGATCTTTTCCAGCCAAATAATGATACTTATTATCTTTCCCTAAGTCTGGATAATGTTTCCTACCTTCACCCTAATGATTGAATCTACTAATTGAAGCATCTGCCTGTTTATCCTGATTTGCCTGACAGTTGATAAAGAAGGTAAAATATCATGCATGTTTTTTTTAAAAGTATGTACAAACAGTAATCAGACATTTATATATGTATGATGAACCCTTTACCCTGACACCTTTAATTAAAACCAAGTACTACTGCATTCCAAATTAATACGTTTTTTTAATGTTCTCTAAAGAGGCTCATTCCACGGTTGGTCTTTCAAGGCATAAGTAAAATTTTCCTCTGATTGACTTTCATTGAAGTTCAGCAGCAAACAAGATTAGGACATGTGCTTTGATGCAAAGACATTGGCAATCTACAAACCTCCATTTTTTGTTAGATTCAAGACTATTTTATATTTCAAGGAAACATATCCCTTCTTTATTAATGTTTACTTGATTTAAATTGTATCAAAAAAGGTTTAGGGAAGCTAAAACGTCCAAGAAATCAGTATAAATAGTCTAAAGAGCTTAACTCTGCTGCAGCTTTTTGGGCAAAACATATGTAGTTTTACAATATTGGAAACAGCACCAACACCAAAGGAGACAAGTGGTCTGCTCCGAAATAAGTTAAACCACACTTCTCACCGATCACATTTACGTAACAGTATTAAAAGGCTGGACCAACTCTGCAGCAGCTGGTAGAGACAAAATTAATCTGCTCTCACCCAAAATGGATGGAGGGTAGATAAACCTGTGGGTCTGGGTCAGTCTGGCTCCCAGATTTTCACAGGGTGGTAACAGGAGCCACAGACTGCAAGGTGCCAAACATCAGACTTACTAAGCCATGGTTTTATTTCTTAAGCTGATTGTAGAGCTGTGAACCAGTATCATTGTCTTCTTATACTGTATGAGTTCAGAAATGCAAGACATGGACTGATGCTGCATGTTTGTTGCACTAAGCTAAATGGTTCTTTATCTAGAACTGCAGCAATAAGTTTTACTTTGCAATATCAGAAAACTAAAAAACATTTTTCTGAGCATGATCAGTTTAAAGGGTTGTGTTGCATATTTCATTTGGGTGGAACAGCATTCAAGCATTGTATCAATGTATGCTGTGATGTTGATAAAGTTAGTTTTAAAATGTGAGTTATAACATCCTTCGAGCAAATATATTGTTTTAAAGCTTTCATCTTGGTTTGAGAAGCCAGAATATGGAGAGGATTTGTTTCCAAGAGAACAGCTTGGAACGGGTGAACTAAACGGTGACCTATCTGCTGCCTCCTACTAAGTGTTACTATATGCTCTGCTGACCCGCTCCACTTTATGCTCAAACATCCCCTCAGTTAAAGTAAAGGTGGGCTGCACCATATCTGCTGTGAAAGAAGAAGATGCAGTTATTGTCTGACATTCTCCACAGAGATTGTTACCAGTTTTATGTATAAACATGGCATGTAAAGCCATATGCTAACAGAAACATGTATAAATAGAAAAGCATTGAGAGAGCCAAGACCTCCGTTGTTCTCCGTTGTCATATATTATTATAATCTGGACATGAAATCTTTCTTGGCATGTGGTGAACTTTTGGTAAAAATTGTTATTAAAATCAGCATGTACTGTAATTCTTCTCATAGGTCAACAAAACTAACCAACCAATTTGCATCTACATGGCTGATCTGACAGAGGCACAGACTGAGTCTGCAGCCTCTGGTGTGTGTTCTGCTCTCACCTTGAATATTAGCTCTGCAGATCAAGACATAGAACAAGGCATGGTTCCATTTTCTTGTCTTTTTGTAATTTGTCTTCAGTATAATATATCCAGACTTTTTGAGTCTGATGTTGAAGCTGTCAATAGTCACTGCTGCCACCCTCTGATTCATGACAAACTGCTTCTTCTGCCATATATCCCTGTAGTCTCTCAGTGTTAAAGAATGCTTTTTAAAAATCCTGTATCCGGATTATGATCTGGATCATCACCAAAGGTTTTGTGGATTCTTTGCAAGAAATCCTGCTAACAGACAGTAAACAGACAAACAAACACAACTGAAAACATGACCTCTGTGGTGGAGAAACAATAAGAGACTGGAGGAGATTTAGTATTTTTCGAAAAGAAAACTATCAGTCAAGAAACCAAAGTTTCAGATGTAATAAAGTGGAATTCCCAGAGCAGTTTGGAATAATCCAGCAGGTTTTACTGACCCACCTGTCAGAACCAGCCTAAGGTACCTCAGGCCAGGTCCTATAGTATAAATCTTCATCTTCATAAATCTAAATCATAGTATAAGCAAACTGTTTGCCTACAGCCTTAGCCATCAGAGTCCACACAGTCATAAAATCTTAAATTTAAAGTATAGTGGAGGTTTTTCTTTTTCCGGGTGGATCATCAAAATAATTGGTCGTCCTAATTGTCAATCATTCTGATGATATGTTTATGTAAGGCTGTCCTACGAGCTCATCCCCATTTTCACTTATCAGTGGTGAGTCTGATATAGAAAATTTTCTTTTCGAAAGTAAGCTTGTATGAGCGATGCAAGCAGCAACTTAGGCAATGGGCTTGTGCATGCTCTTGCACTTGTTAATAGGTCTTCCCTCTCAGGATGTCACTGTTTTGGTTCTGTTTAAGTTTTCTTTTTGAGTTTTCAGTTTCACTTTGATTCATGTTTTTCTTTGCTTATTAGCTTTATTGGTTTATTCCTATTTGGTTGTGTTTTCTGGATGCATTTGAGTTCTTTCTTGTTTGCCTTCTGTTGCCCTCTTGTATCAGTCTCCCATATATGCACCACCTGCTCAGTCACTGGTGCTGGTTTGTTGTTATTTCTTTGCCCCCTTGTTGTGAGTATTCCTGGTTCTCAGATTTTGTGGATTTTGTGAATGTATGTTTTGGGATTTTTGCTTTTGTTACCCTTTTTGTTATTAAATCTTTAAGAAACCACTTCAGTTTCAGTGTCTGCATTTGGGTCCTGTCAAACCTCCGGGCCACCATGACACAGGACAGGGTTGTGGAGAGGGCAGGTCTTTTCAAATATTCATCAAAATCCACCACTATACCTTTAAACCAAACCAGATTTACAGATTACTGAAAACATTTCAACACCTATCAAAGAGACTCAATCACCTATTCTCGCACTAGAGCTACCTATTCATCCTGATCACATTGTTCCACACTCCTTAAAATTATCTTGCGCCGACTTTCCATTTGATCCCCGTTCACAATCTCCCTCTAAGTTCTCTCATCAAACACTACTCCACTATTATTCTGCTCTCCTGCTGTTCGCTCCCTTCAAAACAACCACGCCTCACAAATCAGCATCAGCTGTTCATCAGTATCACTCCCTAGCAGAACAAATGAAAAAATAAAAGATTTAAGTGCACCATCTCTCCTCTTGCTGTGCCATTAGCTCCCATGAAGCAAATACAGTTGATAGCATTTTGGTTTATGACTGCTTATATAAACAATCATCATTCCTTTGATGAAGAAGACACATCTTCTCTGCTTCACAGGCTCTTTAAGGAAACTACATGTCTCCTAGATTTGTGGACCGTCCTCTGATCACACAAACATTAACGATCTCAGATTATCATTAATCAGGATTTTACTGTAAAATCTGAGAAATAATCCAGGAGGATTATGAGCTAAAGTGGTATTTGGTGGCTGTGTTACCAAGGGATCTGTGCTGATTGTAGTTATTAGTGACTTCTCAATCCTTCACTGTCCTTTTGCCAACATTCATTTTATCCTGGAACCACAAGTCAGGGGCTTTATCCTGATGCTTGACTCAGTTATCACATTTTTTTACATATTGGTTAAGAGAAATTCACTTTTATCAATCTGGTGGGAGTGAAGTCCCAAGGGTGTTTTCAGAGATTCTGCACCAGCTAACAAAATTAAAAGGTTGCTTTTAAAACCCTTTATTTGATTGTTACAGAACAGTTTAAACACCCTGGTATATTTCTAAACCATAAAAAAATATCCTGACTGAAATTAATTAAAAAAAAATTGTTATCCTTATGTCATATTTGTAGAGAAAACAACAAATGTATAAATATATATTGGTTTATAATGATTAAGTTTGTCAGTAATTTGATTGAAAATGCATTCAATCAATTAATCAAATAGCTCACAACTTTATAAGATATGTAAAACTGTTAAAGTAATACAGCAGATTCACTTAGTCTTAGCTCCACCTGACTGAAAATCAGCAAATATCAATAATAATGGACATTAATAGCTGTGCTGTTTGCAATAAATTAACTGTTTTCATTGAGAAATATCCTTTAAATGAATATATGACAATAATCATTTATTTGCTTCATACTTAAAGTAATCAATGACAGTTTTAAATTATTTAGTGGGTAATTGAGTCACTTTAGTCCCTTTAATGTGTGAGGAGAGGAGTAGGAGTGAAAAGTGATGCTTGTTATGAGAAGTCCTTCTATTCTGCACATTCTGTATAATCATCCATGCAAACGCGCTGTCTGATGAGGCTTCATCAAAAAGGAGGAATCATGTTTACTCACCGGAGGATGTTTTCTACACCAGCGGCTCAGATATGGCTCCTGTTTAAATGGAAAAGATTCGGACCGAACAGGGCAGATTACTCCATCCCTCTCTGTTTCTCTCTCTCGCCTCGCGCAGATGCACGCGCTCTGCCCCTAACTGTATAACTGCCAGATGTGTCACGCGCTGCAATTCCCCGCGCTGATTATGGAAAGCGTGGCCGCGCTGCACGATAATCCAGATTAAATCAACCAACAGTGTCCCAGTCAGACGCATATTGCATGTATGGATGTGGAATCCGCTCTCTGCTCTGCCACAGGCTTCTATTAAGCTATGGGCTCAGCTTTCTCAGGCATTGAGGCTCAAAGCACTAACTTTTATTACAACAAAAATCTAGGTACCCGTTTAAAGAAAACTACGGCAGAGGATTAAGGCCACTGAAAAAAAAAAAGTTCACTGATTTTTAAATTTTATTTCAGTTTGATATGGGAAAAAAGAAGTCTTTTAAAAAATCTGAGAAAAAAGTCAGAATTTTGAGATAAAAGCCAGAATTCCGAGAAAAAAGTCAGAATTCTGAGATTAAAATCAGAATTCTGAGAAAAAATTCTGACATTAAAGTCAGAATTCCTGTGATTAATGTCAGAATTCCTGTGATTAAAGTCAGAATTCTGAGATTAAAGTCAGAATTCTGAGAAAAAATTCTGAGATTAAAGTCAGAATTCTGAGATTAAAGTCAGAATTCCTGTGATTAATGTCAGAATTCCGAGAAAAAAAGTCATAATTCCGAGATTAAAGTCAGAATTCTGAGAAAAAGTCAGAATTCTGGAAAAAAAAAGTCAGGATTGTGAAAAAAAAAAGTCGGAATTCTGACTTTTTTCTCATATTAAACTGAAATAATATTTAAAAATCTGTAAAAAAAAAAAATAAATAAATAAATAATTAAGTGGCCCTAATCCTCTGCCGTAGAAAACAGAGCAGCTAGTTTATCAAATTTTAAGCACAAATTAGGTTCAAGATGATTTGTTGTTGTTGTTGTTTTTTATTGGTATGTTCTAAGAAAATTTTTAAATGTTTCATTGCTTTGTGTTCAGTTCCATTGATTGATTGAGGTAAAGATTTTAAGGGAAAATATTGTAGAACCACCTGCAGTTACAGCCTCAGGTATGTTTTGTTGCGGCTTCGCCAGCATTGGACATTTAGAGCCTGGTCCTCAGAAGGCTTGCCTATCTGTAATTCTTTGTATTGCAACAGTGATTTTTTTGTTTTGTTATTTCAATTATTATTATTCATCTGTTGATTCAACAAAACATAATCCTGCTTCATCCACGGTCATCTATCTACATTTTGTTTTGCATTATATTTGTCCAGTTGATGTTGAGGGATAAATCCAGATGTTTAAAGTAATCTACTGTTATGTCAATTAGCAGACAAGAAACAACTCTCTCATGGTTTATGGTATTTTATTTCTGATATTTCACCTAACTTTATTTATATTCCTAATTTGATCATTTTACTTTTGTTTGTAGCATTTTACGATAGGCAGCCTATTTCAATTGTAGTATAGATATTATTTAGTATATTCATTGTTTATATATATATATATATATATTTAGCATTATAACTTTTATGCTAATATATAACGTTTTGACTAATTTATAACCTTACTTATTTTTCTTTTACAACTATTATCAAACTGCCAGTTGAAAACACAGCCTGCTGATTTTTAATGCAGCACGAGTTAAAATTTGCTAAAAAATCTTTGTAGATCAACCACAACATTTCCACTACCCAAGAAATAAAATCCTCTGCAATTCAGCTCCTCTTATTTAGAATCTCTAAAGATCAGGCCCATAGTGTATAGAAGTTCAAATTTTATTCCTCTTTGCTATATTCTTGGATCTGGGTTCCTGGATTTAGCTTTGGACTTTGGCTAGGCCATTGTAACCCTTGAATCAGAACTAAACTAAACCATCCATTATATATCTGCCGGATATGTTTAGATGTCCTGCTAAAAGTAAAACCCCATTTCAGTCTTTGCTGTTGTGCAGATTTCTGCCAGGATTGTCCTAGATTTAGCTCTATATTTCATCAACTCCTCATCAAACCTCTGCTGTAATTTAGGAGGAAAGGGGGACATTGTTGAAGGTGTGTGAAAACTTTTACAAAGCGCTGCTCAGAATCTTTGTTAAAGCAGCTGAAATGAAATTGGCTTGTGAGGAGGGAGCAAAGATAAAATGAGAATTATTTCTCTCTTCACTCTTCTGCCCCCACCAACACACTGACATAACTGGGAGACCTAGAAATACCAAAGGGAGGAGCAGAGCTGCAGGCAGGGCTCCAAGAAGTAGCAGCAGTTTCTGGGCTAAATGGAAATGGAAATGGTTCATGTTTTCTTTCATTCAAAAATAGAAGGTTTCATCTTTTTCTGAGGACTTCTTTGCAAAAGCAATTTTGAAACTTGTCTTAGAGAAATTTGGTCTATCTATATATTGGTATTATTTAATTTTGAAAGTGAGTCTCCTAACCTGATCCCAGGTGAAATATACTAATCTGTGGAGAATAAAAATATACCTACAGTAGAGCTTCTGGATTTTACAAACAGCTCCTCACTGTGCTTTCACTGTGAAGAAGATTGATGTCCATCTTAGATTTTCTTTGTGAAAGATTGTCCCAGTGATGCATGTATTTGCAATGTTGCTGTGAAGCAACTGAGGCATTTCTGAAGAGGGTTAGCCCATTCTCTAGGCAGTAGTAGTCACTCCAACTTTATCCATTGGTTATTCATTTATAACTAATGGATAATACAGATTTTTGGGAGGACTTTAAAAGATTATCATAATATCGTAATATAGGTTTAGCATTATTCATTATAAATCTTTATTTAACCAATAAATAAAATCTTCTTGGATTTTCTCTCTGTTTTCTTTGCCAATACTTACATTAGAACTTGTGTTCTTACACACCTGATGTTCAGTTAATCTGCTGCATTTAACTTGTATTACTTCATATAAACAATTACCTTTGTTCAAGGTTAAAAATGGTACATTTTAAAATGTTGAATATTTTCCCACATTGGTGAAATATGTTTTAAGAGGTAAAGTCACCAGAAATCTTGGGACCAAATTAGGACAGCTAAAGACTTAGTCTGTCCTAAAGCTAAGCTTATAATTAAGTGTATTATTTTGGACTCAGTATTATTTTGTTTTTGTGCTTCTTTTAATTTTTTGTTTTTAATGTGAATATATTTCTTTGCTTCATAATTTTAACTGTCCTTTTCATGTTTGTTTGCCGCCCCTTTAACTCACGTACACCCACCCACACAAACATTGGATCCCATCTGTGAACACATGCCGCTGTTTAAAAATAGCCCCCTACAAGGAGCTTCCTGAAGCGTCCAGCAGAGAAGAACCCCTCAGTGCGTCTGAATAACACGTTGTGTCTCTGCAGTTCCCATGTGTTGGACTGAGTGTAGTTCAGATCTGTTTGTTCAGCTTTTATCGGAAACATTTTTTTCTTCTTGTTTGTCTCCTTTGAAATATCTTGTTAAGGGTTGGTTCTGTGTCCTTAACAAGTACGTTTGACAGAAAACAAAATGGAGGCACTTTCTGATCAGTTCCAGGAGTTTCACCCAAAGCATGGCACTAATATCTTTCTAGACCATTCGGGAACTCAGGCCACTCGAGTAGAAAGTTTTGCCAATGGTGTTTGTTTCAGCAAATACCCCCTGAAGCCTGGAGAGATCTTTCTTATTGAGATTGAGGAGAAGGAGCTTGGCTGGTGTGGACATCTACGGGTTGGTCTCACTGCAAAGGACCCATCGAGCTTAGAGGTGGTCCCTGAATACTCTATTCCAGACCTGATGGAGCTAGGGGACAGCTGGATTTTTGCCATCACCCGGAACCATAATAAGGTAATAGAGGAATCCGAGGATCAAGCAGTTGGAGAAGCAGGCCTTGGTGCTGGACGGAGACTTGGGCGTGGAGAGGAAGAAGATGGAGTTCAGGGAGATGAAGGAGGAGGGAGCAACAACAAAACAAAGACTTTCTTCACTGACACACACTTGTACATTGACACCATTCGAATCCCCAAAGACAAACTTGTTGGCCGTAGCCGCCCCGGACGTTTTAGCCACATCTTAGACGATCTTTATAAGACAAACGCCCTGCCTCCCACTGCCAGACGTAGCAGGATCGGAGTTCTGTACGTGCCTAAAGGCAAAGACACGGCCGATATGCATATCGTGATCAACGGAGAAGACATGGGAGCTTCTGCAAAGGGAATACCTTCTACCACACCTCTGTACGCAGTGGTGGACGTCTTCGCTGCTACCAAGTGTGTCCGGATAGTCCAAGTGGAATATGGCTGTGAGTGTCATATTAAAATTAACAATCATAGGCTCATATAAGTCTTGCATTTATCTCTAATTTCTTGTGGTTTCCTGATCACTTCCAATAGTGTAAGTTTTTTAATGGTAGTTTTATGCATTTTGGGCATTTCTTGTTAGATTTACATGTTTCTGACACATTTCCTTTTTCAACACATAGCTAAGCTGATCTGCTGTCTGTCTTCTCTGCATGTCCTACCAGTCTCCTCCTTGCAGACGCTATGCAGGAAGGCCATTCAAAAGCATATTGTCCACCGGATGGCTATCGACTGGCTCCAGCTGCCTGAGGCTCTCAAGCATTATTGCAAGTATGAATGAAGTATGTGGATGTAGAGGAAAACAAGAACCCTCTGAGATCCTTCCAATGTTTAACAGCCATATCAAACCTTTATTATACAATTTCTCTATCTGGAATAAAGCAAGATTTGATCTGAGTGGGTGCAGCAGCTTTGTCTGTATTTTATTTCATTCGGATGAGTGAACAATATACTGGGAGAACGTGGCTTGGTCGGTGAGCAGAACTGAGGTCTGGATGTTGTTGAAGGAGGAATAATGGCCTCATGGAAATTTGCCTGTAAAGACACTTCTCCAGCTGAGGGTTCAGAGCTCTCAGTATATTGTGATGCTGTCATAAAGTGAAAGGTGATGAAAAGAGCAGCTCCTTGGAATTCTACAGCACCTCTTCAAGGTTTCGCCTGACCTGGAGAACATTTCCACTGATTTGGAAGACTGCCCTGTCCACGTACCAAAGAGAACTTCACCATGTGTCCTCAGTGACTCTTGACCTGTTGCACTGATATCCCACATCCTGAAGATGAAGCATATACTAGGACCCCTCTTAGTCTCGGCACTGTGGGAATCCTGTTATCTGATTTTTCAAGTGCATTTAACACGATTCAGTCTGATTTCCTTTGCCAGAAACTCCATAAAAGTCAGGTGGAGGGATCAATAATCACCTGAATTAGGGACTGCCCGACAGACAGCTGTTTGTGTGACTGAAGGGTAAACTGTCTAATCCCTTTTTACTCTGTACAGGAAAAATCTGGGTCTTTTCATCTGCAGAAATACTCAGATGACTCTGGAATCGTTGGGTGCATTAGAGAGGGGCAGGGAGCTGAGCAAATGGAGTTGGTGAACCGTTTTGCTGCATGGTGTGGAAACGATCATCTGATCCTTAATGTCAACAAAACAAGGAGGATGATTTTTCATTTTAGGTTAAAGAACAGAAAAAAAGTCAAATGCTATTAAATTATGTAACTGCAGAAGAAGTGGATGTGGCAGAGAAGTAAAAGTACCTCTGCATTCACCTGAACAGCAGACTAGACTGGAGAGGCAACTGTGAACCCATCTACAAGAAGGGACAGAGCAGACTGAACTTCTTTAGGACACTCAGGTCATTTACTGTTTGATGTCAGATGCTCCATATCGCCTGTTAATCTGTTGTGGAGAGTGGGATCTCTTCTTCCAATATATGCAGGGGTAAAAGAGCAAACTATTCAAAGAAACACAACAAGCTCATAAGAAAGGCCAGATTTGTTCTAAAGACTCTAGAGCCTGCTGTGATGATTTCACAAAGAGGAATTCCATAAAATGTAAATGGATGA
Source organism: Cyprinodon variegatus (assembly GCF_000732505.1). Lineage (NCBI taxonomy): Eukaryota > Metazoa > Chordata > Actinopteri > Cyprinodontiformes > Cyprinodontidae > Cyprinodon > Cyprinodon variegatus. The sequence continues at coordinate 741,541 of NW_015150599.1, forward strand.
TACTCACAGCTGTCCGTAAACCTTAGGTTGCTTTTTATCAGGACAGACCAAAGATCCTTGCAGCTAACAGCAATTAACGTGCAATAAAAAAAAATTTCAAAAAGTTTTCAAAAGTTTCCTTTTGGATCACTTACATATTTTCAAAGCGAAAAAAATAATAAAAAATCAAAATTATATATATATATATATATATAAATAAATAATGTCTGTCCAGAAGAGCGCAGTCCTAGGAACAGCTAAGATACTGCGCAGAATGGGCTCTATGCACAGCTCCACTACTTCCTGAATTTAAAGCAGCTCCTTTGTTTCCTGTCTTTCATTACTGGACGAACTGATTAATCCAGGGGTGTCTGGCCAGTTACTTAGGTCATACACACCTGGATTAATCAGTGCATCCAATCATGAAAGACAGGAAACAAAGGAGCTGCTTTAAATTCAGGAAGTAGTGGAGCTGTGCATAGAGCCCATCCTCAAACTCCCAGGCCTCTAGTAGAGGACCCGAGCTTGAGGATGACACATACCACCCCACGAGGTTATTTTTATTTATTTTATTTTTTTTTGAAACGATGCAGTGTTTAGCTTTTCTTTATCAAAATATTCTACAGTAGGCTGCCAGCTCAGCTATAAAACTGAATTTCAGAGTTTACTCAGGTTACTAGAGGTGTCTCATTAGATTGGCCAATTAGAAGAGCATCTGGCACAGGTTAGGCTGAGTCTAACACCTTATTTACTTCTGTTTTATTGAGTTGCTTTTTATTTAAGGATTAAGCTATTTCAGAATAAACCGTCCTTCAATGTGCTCATTTCAAAGCAACGCCTAATTGTTAGAAAAGAAACACGTTTATACCGTTGGAATTCCTTCTCTTGGCCGACACTGACATCTAGCGGTAGGATTAACAAACACAAGCAGTGGAGGATGACGTCACTGAACATAACAAGGGGGCTAAGCTGTATTATCAGGGAGGAGAAACCAAGAACCCAGACCAGCTTCTCTGCTTCTGTATCCGCAGCGGAACATGTCTTTCTGTCGCTTCCTTGGTGCTGAGATCTACAAGGATCATTTTAAGCCAGGTGAGCAAAATGGGAAGTGATGTAACACAGCAGGCTGGATTACCTGGGATAAAAGCAACCGATCGCTATAATTAGATGGTTGATTTGATTCTTAAATGCGTAAGTGGCGCCAGGTGATTTAGGCATTGCACATGCAGCAAATGAACTTTAAACTTGTTTAAATCCATAGAAGAGAATAGAATAGAATAGAATAGAATGGAATAGAATAGAATAGAATAGAATGGAATAGAATAGAATAGAATAGATTAGATTAGAATAGA